>NC_080185.1:56053238-56353238 GCF_950295315.1 Erinaceus europaeus | reverse complement strand
ATACACATTCTTCAGGGCCCTATTTCAGACCCTGACTTTCGGACCCTGTTTCAGATCCTCATCAGGACCCTGTTTCAGATCCCGGACCCAAGCAGCCAGGAAGTCTTCACTTCCCATTGCTGTGGTCTGGGATTTCAACGTGGCGTCCCACAATCCACAGATCCCCAAGCCCCGCGGGGACACACAAATGGTTCTTGCACAAAAAAAAAAAAAAGAGGCCTGACTTACCGGCGCCGGGCAAAGGCTTCCAAGGCTTCCTAGGGTCTGGACCCGGGATGGGGTATCCTCAGGAATCCTCGATCATTCGAGGAGATCTCGCTGAGGCCTCCAAATGTTAGTGAGCTATAATCAAACCACCATCCACTGCAAGGAAGCAAAAGTTGTTTATTCACGAATTTGAATCTGGGCCAAGAGGTGACTGACAGCAGTCCACCAGCTCGATCCCGAACAAGGCTCAAACCACACAATTTATAGGAATTCAGACTATACTCAGGGAGGGGGAACACATCACCTTATCAACCTATATCCAATAACAGGCTATAGAAAACACAAAATCGAATCATTTCAAACTTAGCAAAAGCATGATCCATTCAAAGCAAAGCGCGGGCTAGTTTTAAACATTGAAAAATCACACAACCAATAGAATCTAGCCAGGTAGGGTCAGCACATCCTCCCGCCATCAGCTGCCCATTCCTAGAAGATAATTTCCTTGTGCAAAGGCCCTAATAAGCCTTGCCTGTTTGCAGGGTCTTGGTAAACTACCGATGGCTTACTGATGCTTGGTAAACAACCGGTGGCTTACTGATTAGGTCCTGTTTCTAGAGGAAAGGGAAAGGAATTTTCCATCTCACAATAAGCAGAAAAGCAACTATACTTAAAACTTTAAAACTACTGCATCTAACAGTAGCACAATGGGTAAGATGCTAAGACTCAACTTGAGGTCCCAAGACTGAGATTCAGACTCCATTTCTGTATTAGTCAGAATGATACTCCGGTTATTACTCTCACTAATGAATATGAAAAACAATGGAGGGAGGGAGGGACTAAGAGGCTTCATGGCAAGAGATGTTTAAGAACAAATTCTTCTACTTCTAGCGTTTGCCCTTCTTCTGTAGCCAGTCAACAGCGTCAGGCTGAGCCTGATGTAAAGTTTCGAGACCTCCTTTGAATCTGGAGAGGTGGCAGTCGTTGACTATGTGGGTCATAGTCTGTCTGTAGCCGCAGGGGAAGTTCGGGTCATCTCTGGCTCCCCAGCGATGGAACATAGCGGCACACCGGCCATGGCCTGTTTGATAGCGACTGAGGAGGGCCCAATCATAACGTGCTAGGTCAAAGCCGGGTTGACGCTTGCAGGGGTCTGTGATGAGGTGCACAGAGGTGTTTGTTCTTTACCACAGCTGACTGCCATCTCTGTTAACAAGAGTCTGGAACAGAGAAGTTCAGTCAATGGCCAAGCCTTTCCCGCTATGAGACAAATTCTCAAGATCATCCTGCACAGTCATCACCGCCCAGCTATCATCCACATTGGTCTCCAGCTCCCACTGATTCTGTGCTCGGAGAAACTAAGATGGAACTTTCGGAAAGCAAACTGGCATCTGTTCAGTGATCTTTCCAACAAATCTATTCCTGCAATTCCAATTAACTCTATCCCCTCTGAAGATTCCTACAGGCGCTTCTGCCAAGCCATCTTCAAAGCAGCTTCCCAAGCTATTCCTCGTGGAGACGTGCTAACTATATGCCTTGCCTTGATGCTGAATGCGAGCAACTACTAAAGCAGTATGATGAGTCGGGCGACCCAGATGTGGCTGACCATCTCATTGTGTCGTATGCTTTACATTGGTTTGTCCTAGCCCTCCCCCCGCCAAGAGAATTGGATCAGGCCTGCTAATTTCGCGGGCCCGCTTGGCCCCGCCCCAAAGGAACCCCAGGAGAGGCTTCCTGAGTCCGAGAGTTCCTGAGTTGGAGAGTGAGAGAGTTCCTGAATTCCTGAGTTCGAGAGTTTCAGGGTTACAGAGTAAGAGAGAGTTCTACAGTTGAAGAGTTTCAGAGTGCCAGAGTTGGAGGGTTCCTGAGTTCCTGAGTTCCAGAGTAAGAGAGAGTGCTTGCGCCGCTGCAAAGAGACAGCAGAGTTCTGTTTGGTGATTAGTTTGTCTTAGTTTATGAATCGTTGTTCCTGAATAAAGAAATACAGCTTCCCTGCCCAGCTGTTGTCTCCGCGTCTCTGTTACCCGCCATGAAGCTAAACCGCCAAGCAAGAGCCTCTGAAATTTAACAACAAATGGTGCCCACGTGGACCTGACCTGCACATCTCTCAGATAAGTAAAGACAATTTGGCTACCTATGCACTATGGCCTTCTCTTCTGCTTGTGAAGAGATCTCCAAAGGCCTCTGCTCTTTCTTCACGAGACTGTTTTGCTGTTTCTGGAACATTTATCTCTGGACCACTCTGTGGTTTCCACTTCCTCGGGCAAACTCAGAACAGCCAGTGGAAAGAGCCAGCGGGCGGGAGGCGAGGCACGGAGCTGCTGTTTCCACCTGGTTAAACAGCCAGCCAGCCGGCTGCGCCCAGACAACCCCGCGCACTGCACCCGCAGCCCCGCAGCCCCGCAGCCCGCAGGAGGCCTACGCCAGCACACAAAAGCCCCAAGAGCCCAATGCCAACATGCTGGAGCCCTATGCCAACACACAAGAGCCCGAGGCCAACACACAAGAGCCCGAGGCCAGCCCACAGGAGCCGGCTCTCCACCGCGTGGCGCAGGACACTGGACGCGTGATCCCTCCACACTGCTCAGCCACTGCGAACAGGGCAGCAGACATGGCAGGGCCATGGGGCAGTGCCGCGGCAGCCTATCATGGCCGACACCCCTGGGCACCTAGGCCCACGCCTTCTGCAAAACTGGCCGGCCTGCCCTCTTTCTATGAATTCTGGAACCATCCCGGGCCTTCCGGACCCCCGGGCTCCCTGCCGAAACCGGGCACACAAGATCTCCAGCAGCCGGTCCGGTCTGAAGGCAGACAAGCTGGAGTACGCAGAGACTTGTGCAGAGATCGCAACCTGCAATTCCTAGAAGTGGAGCTGCTCGGGAATGGAGCTGCACGGGAAGCCACCTCCGAATGGTGATCCCCCCCAACCACTAAGACAGTACAGATTTAAATTCGTGTTTAAAATGACATGTCTTCGTAACAAAGGTTTCTCTCCTTGTGTATTAATGATCATGTTTATGTGTATGTTTAAAGTTTGATAAACAGTAGCTTTAAGGCTAAATTCTTACTAGTCAAAGTTAAATGAAAAAGGTTTTCAAAGTAATTCTCATAAAGATAAAAATTAACTTACATTTAAAGTCTGAGGTAAAAATTAGTTAACAATCAATATATTTTAACTAAGTTGGTCTAAACAAAAGGTTAAATAGACTTGTTGATATGTAAAACACTACCTTCTCTATTAGAAATGGTAGATCGCACAATGGCTATACTAATTATTCTCATGCCTGAGGTTTCCTCTCCGGCCCACACCTAGGGTGTGTCTCCATCTTGAATGGGTGTAACAAAAGGTTAAAAGACGTTGTTGATATGTAAAAGTCTCAAATTCCTTCTCTATTAGAAATGTTAGATCGTGCAGTAGATATGCTAATAACAAGTTTTGTTTCATAGTAAGTAAGTTGCAGCCAGCTCCCTTTGGGACCCTAGGCCGTTCCCCACCCCCATGCAATTGCCTGTCGAGGCAAGTAGCCCCCCAGAGGCAAGAAATGTTTTTTTTTTTTCAGATATGGCCCCCTCAGGCCTTCCCTTGGCAACATGCTGGTTTTTGTTATATATGTTTCTGTTCACCCCACACCCTTGATAGTCATTTAGTTAAAAAGAAAAGGGGGAATTGTCGTATGCTTTACATTGGTTTGTCCTAGCCCTCCCCCCGCCAAGAGAATTGGATCAGTCCTGTTAATTTCGCGGGCCTGCTTGGCCCCGCCCCAAGGAACCCTGAGAGAGGGTTCCTGAGTTCGAGAGTGACAGAGTTCCTGAGTTCCTGAGTTCGAGAGTTTCAGGGTTCCAGAGTAAGAGAGAGTGCCAGAGAGACAGAGTTCGAGGGTTCCTGAGTTCGAGAGTTGGAGAGTTCCTGAGTTCCTGAGTTAGACAGAGTTCCTGAGTTCCTGAGTTCGAGTGTGCCAGTTTCAGAGGGCTCTCAAGTACGAGAGTTCCAGAGTGCCAGAGTCGGAGAGTTCCCGAGTTCGAGAGTAAGAGAGTGCTTGTGCCGCCGCAATGAGACAGCAGAGTTTTGTTTGGTGATTGGTTTAGTTTGTGAATCGTTGTTCCTGAATAAAGAAATACAGCTTCCCTGCCCAGCCGTCGTCTCTGCGTCTCTGTTACCCGCCCGTGAAGCCAACCCGGCCGGCAAAAGCCTCCGAAATTTTAACAACACTGAGGAGGGCCCAATCATAATGTGCTAGGTCAAAGCCGGGTTGACGCTTGCAGGGGTCTGTGATGAGGTGCACAGAGGTGTTTGTTCTTTACCACAGCTGACTGCCATCTCTGTTAACAAGAGTCTGGAACAGAGAAGTTCAGTCAATGGCCAAGCCTTTCCCGCTATGAGACAAATTCTCAAGATCATCCTGCACAGTCATCACCGCCCAGCTATCATCCACATTGGTCTCCAGCTCCCACTGATTCTGTGCTCGGAGAAACTAAGATGGAACTTTCGGAAAGCAAACTGGCATCTGTTCAGTGATCTTTCCAACAAATCTATTCCTGCAATTCCAATTAACTCTATCCCCTCTGAAGATTCCTACAGGCGCTTCTGCCAAGCCATCTTCAAAGCAGCTTCCCAAGCTATTCCTCGTGGAGACGTGCTAACTATATGCCTTGCCTTGATGCTGAATGCGAGCAACTACTAAAGCAGTATGATGAGTCGGGCGACACAGATGTGGCTGACCATCTCATTGCCTCCCCGGATGCAGCACGCCAAGCCCGCTGGCAACAACTCACGGAAAGACTGAACTTCACCCCTCAAGTAGGAAGGCCTGGAAGCTTCTTCATAGTCTGGGTGTCGCTAGCCAACCCGCTCCCGTCTCCCATCCTCCCGTATCTCCAAACTCAGTGGCAAGTCACCTAACTCAAGTTGGATGTGCTAAGATCGACCCAGTCTGGAAAAGAGAAATTTCCCATGAGTGGTCATCCCACTTCCATTTATCTTGTCCATCTCCAAAACTCTCTCCCTTTACACTGTCTGAACTGGAAGACGCTTTGAAGAGGGTTAAACCGGGAACGGCTGCTGGCTATGATAACATCATCCTTAACTTGGGCCCCGTGGCAAAGAAGTGGCTCACTACATTCCTGTCCCACATCTTGGAATCTGAATCTATGCCCAAAATTTGGCGTTGTGTGAAGATAATAGCAGTTTTGAAACCAAAGAGAGACCCAACACTGGCCGCTAGCTATAGACCAATTTCTCTCCTCTCTGCGTGTTACAAATTCCTTGAGAGGCTGCTTCTGTCACGTATTTCTCATCTTACAGAGAAATTCCTATCACCCGCCCAAGCTGGTTTCTGCCCAGGAAGATCTACTTGCTAACAAGCCCTGGCCCTCTCCACTTACATTGAAAATGGATTCCAGAAGAATTTAAAGACGTGTGCTGTCTTTGTTGATCTCACAGCAGCCTATGACATGGTCTGGCACCGTGGTCTCCTAGTCAAGATCTCAAGATGCCTGCCTCCATGGGTGGCCAACACTATATCGTTTCTTCTCCAAAACAGAAGATTCCGGATGCATCTGGGTGACAAGTCTAGCAGATGGAGACCTGTCTCAAGTGGCCTCCCCAGGGCTCTGTTCTGGCTCCTACGCTATTTAATATTTACATCAATGACCTCACAGAAACTTCTTCAAGGAAGTTCATCTATGCCGATGACATCTGCTGTGCAACTCAGGCATCCAAGTTTGACATCCTCGAGGAAACACTCATGAAAGACATGTCTCTGATATCTGATAACTGTAAAAAATGGCGACTAATCCCTAGCACTGCAAAAACGGTATCATCTGTTTTCCATCTACACCATGCCTCGGCCTCGCGTGAGCTTAATGTGCAGCTTGACGATACGAGAATCCGGCATGAAGCCCAGCCAGTCTATCTTGGCGTTACTCTCGATTGCACTCTGTCATTTCACGAACATCTCATAAAAACTGCAGCAAAGGTGGGCACGAAGAATAACATCATTGAAAGACTGGCCAGCTCCTCATGGGGCGTGAGCGCTTCCACACTACGATCATCATCTCTGGCATTATGCTATTCCACTGTAGAATACTGTGCCCAGTATGGTTCTGTAGCCCCCATGTCCACTTGGTCGATTCCAAATTATATTCCTCCATGAGGATAATTTCTGGAACCATCCGTTCCACCCCAGTTCCATGGCTGCCAGTTCTTAGCAACATCGCCCTGCCAGATATTTGTCGGGATGCGGCATCATCTAAGTTCATTTCCCAAGTCTATACTCGACCGGACTTGCCAATATACGCGGATATCTTCCTCCACCCTGTCCAACGCTTGACGTCTCGTCATCCAATCTGGTCCCCTACGCCTACACTAAGAACAAGTAACATGAAAGACATCCAGGCTTCTAGGCAAAAGCAGTTGGGAAGAGCAGTATAGAAAGTGGTATGGGGTGGTCCAGGAGGTGGTGCAGTGGTAAAGCTTTGGACTCTCAAGCATGAGGTCCGGAGTTTGATCCCCGGCAGCACATGTACCAGAGTGATGTATGGTTCTTTTTCTCTCCTCCTATCTTTCTCATAAATAAGTAAAATATTTTTAAAAAGAAAGTGGTATAGGGCGGGGGCCACCAGGCAGTGGCACAGCAGATTATGTGCACATGGCACAAAGCACAGGAATCACGGTTCGAGCCCCGGCTTTCCATGGGGGGGTGGGTCGCTTCACCACTTGTGAGGCAGGTCTGCAAGTGTCTGTTTTTCTCTCCCCCTCTGTCTTCCCCTCCTCTCTCCATTTCTCAGTCCTATCAAACAACAGCAATGACAACAATAAAAACAAAGGCAACACAACGGGGAAGTGGTCTACAGGAGCAGTGGATTTGTAGTGCAGACACTGAACCCTAGCGATAACCCAGGAGGGGTAAAAACAAAACAAAACAAAACTGGAATAGGCGTATTGCACCAAAGTAAAAGACTCTGGGGTGGGTTGGTGGGGAGAATACAGATCCAAGAAGGATGACAGAGGACCTAGTGGAGGTTGTACGGTTATATGGAAAACTGGGAAACTTTATGCATGTAAAAACTATTGTATTTACTGTTGAATGTAAAGCATTAATTCCTTAATAAAGAAATTTAAAAAACAAAGTGGTAGTCAGGAAGTACATCCTCAGAGGCTTCTGTGCTGAAACTATTAAGCAGCCTCAGGAAGGGCAAGGCCATCAGAAAGAAACATGTCAGTCCCTTTAAGCCCTTACTTAACCTTGGCAGTCTTAGGGGCCTCCGAGAGAGCAACAACTATGCCATTACCATGGGCCATCTTTTTAGTCTAATGCAACTTCCTGGAGCTTTAAGGAAAGGGCCATTACTGCTTCTCCTTGCCCCTTTCCTTGCCACCAGGGTTATCACTTAATTATGGGACTTAATGCCTACAGGACAAAATCAACAGCTTCTGGTAAAAACATTTTTCTTTTGATAGGAGAGAAATTGAGATTGGAGATGGATATAGAGAAATAGGTAGACAGAGTTCTGCAGCACTGCTTCAACTGCTCCTGAAGCTCTCTCCTTGCAAGTGGGGACAGTGGAAGGGGATTCAACCAGGCCCTGGCACATGGTAACACATACTCAGCTGGGTGTGCCACCACTGCACCCGCCTGCTGCTTATTTGCTGTTCACTTATTTTGTGTGCCCTTCCCCACAAGAAGAAACACTCAAACGAAAACAGTGGTGGCTTCCGCCCCATCTGAAAACATTCTGTTCCGGGGACACTGAACTTCAGGAATTTCCTTTGGATTTTGACAGTATCTAATCTTACATTTAATCTTAGTTTGGAAATAAGGTTTGCTTTTTTGTCTCTGTGTGTGTGCTTCCAGGGTTACTAGGGCTTGGTGCCAGCACTATGAATCCCCTGCTCCTGGTGACCATTTTTTTTCCCCATTTTTATTCATTCATTCATTCGCCTCCAAGGTTGTCGCTGGGGCTCAGTGCCAGCATTATGAATCCACGGCTCCTGGTGGCCATTTTTTTTCCATTTTAATTGGATAGGACAGAAATTGAAAGAGGGGGACATAGAAAGACAGACACCTATAGCCATGCTTCATGACTTGTGAAGCAACTCACCTCCACCTCAGTCCCCCACAGGTAGGGAAACGAGGGATCGAACTGGGATCCTTGTATGGGTCCTTGCACTACTATGTGTGCTTAACCAAGTGCATCACCACCTCCCTGCCTTTTCTTTCTATTTTATTGGATAGGACAGAGAGAAATTGAGAGAGATGGGGAGGGGAAAACAGAGAGAGAGATAGACAGACACCTGCAGATCTGCTTTGCTGCTTGTGAAACATCGCCCCTGCAGGTAGGGAGCTGGGAGCTTGAACCTGGGCCCTTGTGCTTGATACTTTGTGCACTTAACTGGGTGTGCCACTGCCTGACCTCTCCCTTTTTAATATTTATTTATTCATTCCCTTTTGTCACCCTTGTTGTTTTATTGTAGTTATTATTGTTGTTATTGATGTTGTTGCTGGATAGGTCAGAGAGAAATGGAGAGAGGAGGGGAAGACAGAGAGGGGGAGAGAAAGATAGACACCTGCAGACCTGCTTCACCGCTTGTGAAGGGACTCCCCTGCAGGTGGGGAGCCAAGGAATGGTACTGGGATCCTTGTGCTGGTCCTTGTGCTTTGTGCCACCTGCGCTTAAGCCGTTGCGCTACTGCCCGACTCCCCTCTCCTTTTTTTTTTTTAAACATAGGTTCCTCATAGTGGTCTTCTGAGGAAGACTTTGGGCAGCTGCATCATTGCAGAAGTACAACCCAAGAACCAATGGCAAGGTTGAGCAGAACCCTACCATGCATATAGTACAAGGGATCTGAAGGGGCCCCCAAATACCCTAAGCAGTTATTCTACAAATTCCCACATGACTTTGAAAGATGATTTAGGACTTTTTTTTTTTTTTAACCAGAGCACTGCTTAACTCTGGTTTCTGGTGGTGCAGGACTGAACCTCAGACTTTGGCAACCTCAGGCATGAGAGTCCCTTTGCATAACCATTATGCTATTTATCCCCACCATGATTTAGATCCTTCTTAAAAAATATGTTATTTATTTATTTATTGGATCGAGACAGAGAAATTGATAGGGATGTGGTGAGGTATGGAGAGACCTCTGCAGCAGAACCTGGGTCCCTGCACATTATAATATATGTGCTCTACCAAGGATTCTACCACCCAGTCCCTAAGATTCTATAATTGGGAGAATTTGCTTTATAATCCATTATTATTATTATTACGACCAGGGTTATCATTGGGGCTTGATGCCTACACAACTCTACCATTCCTGGTGGCCATTTCTAAATGGAGATTGAGAGTCAAAGAGAAGGGGAGACACAAGTAGCCTCACCTCACTGTTCATGAAGCTTTTTCCTACCCCAATTTGGGGGTCTGAGGCTTGAACCCACGCCCTGGAGCATGAGAATGTATCCATGTGCTCTACCAGACAAGTAACTTTCTCTGAATTTGCTGAAAGATTTGTTGGCGAGAAAGAAGTAGCAAGAAATGGACTGGAAGGCAGTGCAGTGGGTGAAGCCTTGGACCCCTGGGCATGAGGTCCCTTGTTTGATCCCCTGCAGCACATGTACCAGACTGAAGTCTGGTTCTCTTTCTTGTTTAGAATTTTTAAAATTATCTTTATTTATTGGATAGAGACAGCCAGAAATCAAGGGGGAAGGGGGTGATAGAGAGGAAGAGAGACACAGAGACACTTACAGCCCTGCTTCACCACTTGCAAAGCTTTCTGGACTGCAGTTGGGACTGGGGGTTTGAACCCGGGTCCTTGTACATTGTAACGTGTGTGCTCAATCAGGTATGCCACCACCCGGCCCCTGGTTTTCTTTCTCTGTCTCTCCCATGAATAAATAAAATATTAAAATTAAAAAAAAAAGATCAAGAACCAGAGCATCACTCTGGCACATGAATTCCTGGGACTAAATTCAGGGCTTTATGCTTGAAGACTCCCAGTATCTTGTCCACAGAGCCACTTCCCAAGCTGTTGCTTTATCCTCAGATAAGGAGACCAGCAAAATAAGACTCTGCAAATGAAAAACAGGTCTCAAACATAGCAAAGAATCCATAGCTATAAACTACCCTTGCTTATAATCCACGACCTTGTGACAAAAACATCAGGGGGTACCAACAATTTGGGGGAGACTCATTTACAAAAGGCTGAGTCTTTGAAAACAGACCTAGTGTTTAAGTCCATAGTTGGCCAAAGATAACAGACAGGTGGTTTAGTCAGTCCTTGAGATAGCAATGTACTTACTGTGTTAACTTGAATGTAATTCTGCTCAACAATTATGTGTATTCCAATTCCCCCTCCTCGCATTTGCAGCTGAGATGATCTGTTACCATGGGATGGTGAGGACTGCATCCTGACATAGCTATAGAACCCCAGACATCTGACCTCCCTGTATTCAAACCTCTTTCTGTCTTACTATATATACACAGGTTGCAAAAGAACAAGAATGGGTAGTGCAGGCAGATCTGCAGTAAAGTTGGCAGAAGTGGAAATGGGGAGGGGTGAAAGGGACTGGGTGGTAGTGCACATGGTTGAGCACACGTGTCATCATGCTCAAGGACCCAGGTTAGAGCCCCTGGTTCCACCTGCAGGTGGGGGGAAGCTTCCAGAGCAGTGAAGCAGATCTACAAGTGTCTATCTCCTCCTTCTGCTCTTGACTTCTCTGTGTTCTGTCAAATAAAACAGAAAAGATAGGGAAAGAAAGAAAGTGAGGGTAAAGGTGGAGGCAGCTGATGCACTAGGCTCCAGAAGCCAGTCAGTCGATTGGATTCAAGAGTGGAGGCACAGCCCCAATGACTTTCACAAATAGGGCATCTGCTCCATCAGTGATCTCTTATGCTGTAGGCCTGGGAGCAATGGCAAGAGCTTCCTTTCAGAGTTCTTTGTCGTGTGTGAGTTAATACCAGTGACTGGACTCTTTTCTGGGGACTTCCCTTTCCCCTCCCCCTCACAACCAAAAAGCTATTAAGAGGGAAATGGCATGATGGGTGAATAAGGAAGGATCCGGTGTGCTTTTTAAACTTCACATGATTCTAATCTACTTTAACTTTAAGGTCATGGTAGAAATGAGCAGTTTATAAACCCTCCAAAAGAAAAAAAAAGTTTTATTCCAAATCTGGAAAGAACAGCTGCTCCAATTTCAGATGAAATCGCTTGGGGGAGTGACTAGTTTAGCTTTGGTCCAACTAATTTTTTTCTCTAGATAAGGTGGACAGAAAGGTGGCCTTTGACTCAGAATAGACTTTACAGCTACCACAGGTAGTTAGTTGCTCTGATGGCAATGGCATTCAGCCCCACCAGGTCTGTTCCTGTCACCCGGTCCCAGTCAAGAGTCATTTGTCATTCAGGACACTTAGGTCTCTCCTACTGGAAGAAAAATGGAGCACACGTGGAGGTGCTTATGACATCTTCCAGAAAAATCACAGGGAACTAAATATTGACCTATACCAAGGCAGTTCAAAAATGGGATAATGTGCATAACCTGAATAACTCAAAACCTTATAGCCTATTAGGAACTAGTTAACCAAAGGAGTTCAGAGTAGTCATATGTCAGAATAGTGTCAAGTCCTGCTCAACTGATCTGACACTTTCAAAAGTGGCATAATCAGCAAGTTACTGGCTTCATGTAGCTTTTCCCACAGCATTTCAACAGTACTGTCCAAATACAAGTTTCTGGGCTCATTCCCAGGCACTGCATTATAAAGGGGTTTAAAATCCATTAGGCAACCTGGGAAGTAGTGCCACGGAAAAAAGGCAATGTAGGGCGCCAGGCAGTAAAGCAGCGGGTTAAGTGCATGTGGCGCAAAGCGCAAGGACCAGCCTAAGGATCCCGGTTCGCGCCCCCAGCTCCCCACCTGGAGGGGAGTCACTTCATAAGTGGTGAAGCAGGTCTGCAGGTGTCTATCTTTCTCTCCCCCTCTGTCTTCCCCATCTCTCTCTGTCCTAGCTAACAATGACAGCAATAACAAGAACAATAATAACAATAAATAACAAGGGCAACAAAAAACAAAAGGGGGGTGGCCTTCAGGAGCAGTGGATTCATAGTGCAGCCACCGAGCCCCAGCGATAACCCTGGAGGCAAAAAAAAAAAAAGCAATCAATGAAGTCCTCAGTTTGAGCCATATCATATGCCCCGGTGCTGATTCTCTCAGATCTCATAATCTTAAAAAAAAAAATTTCCCACAATGCTTTCTACCTCCCTTTTAAGTTTTGCACATTTTTCTTTTCCAAATAGTTTCTGATGAGAAGGGCTGAAAATTAAATGCCAAATCTATCTCCTGGTGAGTGGGAATTGTCACATTTGCCAAATTTGATTCAATAGGAATGTTGTAGAGACTAGACTTCCCATGTTATATAACTTCAGAAATAAGAATGAGAGATCCAGCAAGCATTTTTCACCCTAAATGCACAGAATTATATATATATATATATACATATATATATATATATATACACATATATACATTGTCTCCAGAGTTATTGCTGGTGCTCAGTGCCTACACCATGAATCCACTGCTCCTAGAGACCGTTTTTTTCCTCTTTTGTTGCCCTTGTTTTTTTAATCATTGTTGTGGTAATTATTACTATTGTTGTTGTTGCTATCCTTGGATAGGACAGAGAGAAATCGAGAGAGGAGGGGAGACAGAGAGGGGAAAGCACCTGTGAAGTGACTCCCCTGCAGGTGAGGAGCCAGGGGCTCGAACTGGGATCCTTACGCCGGTCCTTGCACTGTGCGCCATGTGCGCTTAACCCGCTGCGCTACCGCCAGATTTATATTTCATTTGTGTCTCAGTGGACCCCAGAAATTGATGTTTATTTCAAAATGTTACTGTCTTTTTTTTTCCTCCAGGGTTATCACTGGGGCTCGGTGCCTACAGTATGAATCCATTGCTCCTGGAGGCTGTTTTTTCCCTTCTGTTGTCCTTGTTGTTTATCATTGTTATTGTTGGATAGGACAGCAAGAAATCAAGAGAAGACAGAGAGGTGGCATGAAAGATGGACAGCTGCAGACCTGCTTCACTGCTTGTGAAGAGACCCCTGCAGGTGGAGAGCCAGGGGCTGGAACCAGGATCCCTAAACCAGTCCTTGCGCTTCATGCTATGTGAGCTTAGCCTGCTGCGCTACTGCCCAGCCCCCACTAATGTCTTTTCTTGACTCAACAATGCAACCAAAAGCTATCATAGCAAGACACCCAAGCCAAATCTTTGGAAGGACCAGTACAGATACCAGTATATTATAAGACTCATCATCAACACACAAACACTTTATTAGTCACTTCTACACAAGACAGTAATAATCTTTTTAACAGAAATATCAGATCATGAGAGGCCAAATAATTCCCAAGAAGGTAAAAATTAAATACTTAAATTAATCAAAAGGCACTATGCCAACACTTAAAAACCTACAACCACAGTGGTAATAGGCTGAGAATACACTACAGGACTCATCTCATACAAATGTTGGAGATTAGCAGAATTTTGCTTTCCAGAAGACAAAGGTAGCAATGAATATTTGGGCTCAAGGAGATATTTGGCCAGGAAAAGGGTGCGATGGCTGAAATTCCAGCCAAATGGAAAGGAATGGGTACAAAGAAGAATCCATGTAACACAGTCCCCAAGCAGAGGGTGACGGATCAGGCTTTTTCCTCCCAAGAAGAATTTGCTGCACTGTGTACAGTCTCCCCTCAGACATTAGCCTGAGAGGTATTTGAGCTGAGAGTTGCCAGCTCCTGCCTAACAGGGGCTACACAACAGGGCTCTTGTAGTCATTTATCATAGACCTTATAGAACTTGTCAAAAGTGGGAAAGTGGGGATTGGGTTTGCTTTCTAGCTAGTAGTTTTGAGCCAAGGAAACCCTAAAGCAATTACATGCTTCCCCATACACAACTCCTCTACACAATGCCCTCTGAATCTTTACTGCAACTGAGCTGAGACAATTCCATAGGAAATTCCAGCACTTAGTCTCAATCTGCCTTTCTCTAATTTAGGAGAAATGTTATATAATACCTCATTGTGGGTAAACTACACTGGAGCAAGCTGAACTTTTTAAACGAAGACAAGGGGTCAGGTGGAGTCAAATAGGGGAAACAAGGGATGGGGCTTACTTTATCTTTTAAACTCCTCAGAAATTATACTATCATTCAGGGACATGGTTGAACAGATAGGAAACGGATTCTCCATTGTGAGTTCTCCTGATGGCTTCTGCAAGGATCATGGAGATGTCGATGACCTAGAAAAGAAGGAAGGACATCAGGTTAGTATCATATGGACAGGACTGACCGGGAAACCTGTAGAAACTGATGAACAGCCCAACAAAGATTCTTCCTTTTAAAACCATTACACTGTGCAATTTCTCTTCAGGGTCCTACACTGAGATATTCTTATTTATTCATTGCCTTCAGGGTTATCAATGGGGCTTGATCAAGCCTGCACTATGAATCCACTGTTCCTGCGGCCATTTTTTTCTCCTTGTTAAAATATTCATTTATTTATTTTCCCTTTTGTTGCCCTTGTTGTTTTTCACTGTTGTAGTTGTCATTATTGTTACTGATGCCATCACTGTTAGATAGGACAGAGAGAAATGGAGAGAGGAGGGCAAGACAGAAAAGGGGAGAGAAAGACAAACACCTTCAGACCTGCTTCACTGCTTGTGAAGCGTACCCCTTGTAGGTGGGGAGCAGGGGGCTTAAACCGGAATCCTTGCACAGGTCCTTGCACTTTGTACCGGGATCCTTATGCTGGTCCTTGCGCTTTGTGCCACATGCACTTAGCCCCGTGCACCAAGGTCCTACCCCCCCTCCATTCTTCATGTTTTTTAGTATGAACCACTTAGGAGTCAAAAGTACTATAATGGGTATCCCACAAAATGGTATAATGGATAAAGCATTGGATACATAAGCATGAGGTCCCGAGTTTAATTTCAGCTACTGCATCCACCAAAGTAAAGCTCTGGTGCTCTTTTCTCCCTCTCTCATTAGTACCCAAATCGAAAGAAAGAAAGAAAGAAAGAAAGAAAGAGAGAAGGAAAGAAAGGAAGAAACAAGGAAAGAAAGAGAGGGGGAGTAGAGAAAGAGAAAGAAAAACAATATGGGGATATATATATATATATATATATATATATATATATATATATATATATATATATATATATAAAACAATGGGGATATATCCTAAGGAACCCAACACATCCATCCAAAAAGATCTGTGTACACATATGTTCTTGGCAGCACAATTTGTAATAGCCAAAACCTGGAAGCAACCCAGGTGTCCAACAACAGATGAGTGGCTGAGCAAGTTGTGGTACATATACACAATGGAATACTACTCAGCTATAAAAAATGGTGACTTCACCGTTTTCATCCGATCTTGGATGGACCTTGAAAAAATCATGTTGAGTGAAATAAGTCAGAAACAGAGGATGAATACGGGATGATCTCACTCTCAGACCGAAGTTGAAAAACAAGATTAGAAAAGAAAACACAAGTCGAACCTGAAATGGAATTGGAGTATTACACCAAAGTAAAAGACTCTGGGGTGGGTGGGTGGGTGGGTGTGGAGAATACAGGTCCATGAAAAATGATGAATGAAATAGTGGGGGTTGTATTGCTAAATGGGAATCTGGGGAATGTTATGCATGTAAAAAAAAAAAAAAAAAGAAGTAGAAACGCAAAGCAGAAATTGACTGAGTTTGGAGTATGGCACCAAAGTAAGAAAGCAGAAGTATACTAGAGTCTGCAGTGAGTACCTCCCTAATACTTCCTCTCCACTTTTCCAAGCTTTGGGTCCATGATTGCTCAACAATTTGTTTGGCTTTGTATGTTAACTCTCCTTTCAGTCACCAGGTTCCAGGTGTCATCAGGATGCCGGCCAGACTTCCCTGGATTGAAGACACCACCAATGTGTCCTGGAGCTCAGCTTCCCCAGAGACCCATCCTACTAGGGAAAGAGAGAGGCAGACTGGGAGTATGGACCGACCAGTCAACGCCCATGTTCAGCGAGGAAGCAATTACAGAAGCCAGACCTTCTACCTTCTGCAACCCTCAATGACCCTGGGTCCATGCTCCCAGAGGGATAGAGAATGGGAAAGCTATCGGGGGAGGGGGTGGGATATGGAGATCGGGGGGTGGGAATTGTGTGGAGTTGTACCCCTCCTACCCTATAGTTTTGTTAATTAATCCTTTCTTAAATAAAAAAAAAAATAAAAAAAAAAAAAAAAAAAAAAGATTCTCAAAAAAAAAAAAAAAAAAAAAAAAAAAAAAAGAAAGAAAGAAAGAAAGAAAGAAAGAAAGAAACAAGGAAAGAAAGAGAGGGGGAGTAGAGAAAGAGAAAGAAAAACAATCCTGACTCAAGCTCACCAAGGAGACAGAGTAGCATTCAAAAAATCCTAGGAATATTTGCACACCACACATCCAACAATGATTTGATTTCAAACATCTATTAAATCACATGGCTCAAAAAAGGGAAGAAGACCTGAGTGGTAGATAGCATAACTGTCGTGCAAAGAGTATTTCATGCTCAAGTCTTCAAAAGTCACAGGTTCAATTCCCTGATACCGACATAACCCAGAGCTGAGCAGTGTTTTGGTGTTAAAAAAAGATTTTTCAAGAGATACACACATGGCTCAGAGATATGTGAAGAAACGTTCCACTTCACCAATCATTAGAGAAATGCAAATTAAAACTACACTGAGATTTCACCTCACACTTGAGAATGGCCTACATCAACAAAACAGGAAACTACAGTTGTTGACAATGTTGTGGAGAAACAAGGACTCTACTACACTGCCGGTGGGAATGCAAACTACTGAAGCCCCTTTGGAAGATTGTATAGAGATCTTAAGCAAACAAAACTGGAAATATCTGTAGGAAAATTGTGAGGATGTAGTAGAGCCTGGCAAGGCTTGACCTGAGGGGTGCGTCTATCCTGTCAGTCTCTCTCTCTACCGAGAAGTTGAACAAGAAGGACACAAGGACCCTAAAGGTTTCCCTTTCTTATCAGACTTCCTGCCTCACAAAGCATCCTGCATTTTTCTGCCTCCAGGAGCCCGGCATTCCTTAAAACATTACGCCAACTCCCCCTACTCCACTCTGCATTCCTTGATACTATAGCCCCTCCTTTTATTATCTACATTATCAACCTTCTGCTTTGTCTAACAAATAACAAGTCCTCTACCCTATTCCGCTACCCATTCTGCTCATTTAATATATTCCTTTTCTACTCTCAAGACTGCAGGGTATTATTAATCCTACCAGTTAAAACCCTGGCAACAGTTGCTAAGGAAGTTCCTACCTTTTTCACCTCTCTCTGCTCCTTTCCTAACCATGTATGGTATTGTCAAGCCACTTCCGTTTCCAACTTGGCTCTTCCCTGTTCCAACCTGGAAAAGCGGGCGGGTTTGCGCCACATGGCTTAACCAAGTGTACTACCGCCGGACTCTGGGGCGCTCGGATAAATAAAGACTAGGACTGCCTCACCGCCACGAGGTTGGTTCCTGGGTCATCTCTCTCGCACATCGCTAGCCAGACAATATCTTATGACCCAGCAGTACTACTCTTAGGCAGGGAATCACGGATTTGAAGGGACATATCCAACCCTAGGTTCATAGCTGCATTATTTACAATGGCCAAAGAGTGGAAGCAGCCTAAATGCCCACTGATGGATAACTGAAAAAAAAAACTTATAGGATATAGTCCGTGCAATACTACTTTGTGATAAAAAATATATATGATATTGTGTCCATTGGTATAAAAATGGATGAAACTGGAGGTGATTATGCTTAATGAAATAAGTGAAGAGATGAAAGGAAATACTAGATGATCTCACTCATATATGGAATCTAGAGAACTCAAACATATAAACAAACCTAAAACAGAAGAAGCAATTAAACTTCTTAACATTTTGTGACAACTATAGTGGTTATCATTGTGAAGGTGGAGGCAAAACGTGGAGCTATTCCTTATGACCCTTGTAACTCACTAAAATCAGATACATACAAATTCTTAGGGATGAGGGGCAGGCAGAGTGACTTAGGAATAGAGTGCAAGTCTTATATTCATGAGGCCCTGTCTATGATCGCTTGAATTAGAGTCTAGAAGATGGTCAAGCTAATAATAAACACACACCTATCACAGGTGGGGCCCTGGATTAGATATACCACATGGGAATACTATGGGCAACACCAGTGGAACTCCACTGATACTTTAGTAAATTTGCCTCCCCCCCAATAAAAAACAGAATAAAAATTGATCTATTCAGCATGCAAGAGGTCCTAGTGGGGTGTCAGGTGGTGGTGCACCTGTCTGAGTGTACAATTCACAACGCACAAAGACTCAGGTTCAAGACCCTTGTCCCCACAAGGGGAAACTTCATGAGTGGTTGAGCAGGTGTGCAGGTGTTTCCTCTTCCTCCCCCCTCACCTCAATTTCTCATTTTATCTATCTTTAAAAAAAAGTTCCCTTGGTATGGTGTCCATGGATCTTATGTTTGCCAAGAATCAAACCTGAGGCCTGAGACATGAGCTCTACCTATTGAACCATCTATTGTGTACACATTATTCATCAAAAAAGGCTTATGCTTTGAATTAGAAACAGCACTTACATTTTAGTGCCTAGGAATTGTTTGAGGGATTCCTCTAAAGTACTGGTCCTAGGGTCTCCGGTTTTACAGGCAGTTTCCAGAACACACTTTTTTTTCATTTATTGTGAAGTGTGGACTTGGAAACCTGAGTGTAACACAAGGACTGGGAGTATCTGTTAAAATCTAGAACCCAGAGTATGTTGTCCATTCTCCTTCCAAAGGATGGAACATTCTCTACCGTTGTTGATCCAAGTTGAGCGCCTGGTCCTATGGGGGCCCACAAAGGGGTCTATTGTGTTGTTCCTGATAGAGATGACTGGTAATATTGGGGAGAGGGATTTATTCTAGGTCTAGGCCCATCATGTATGTTTGGGAAACTCATGACTCCCTGACTAGGGCTCCAGCTGACATGGTGGCCTGATAGTGACTAAAAAGTCATCGTTAAAGTATGCCAGTCTCTTATCCTTATTCAGCTTTTGCAGCCCTTACTTTGATAAGATTAGCTTTGGAGTGAGTGAGTGAGGTATAACAGGAGGTAGGTGAGGAGGGTATGTAACTAGACACTATTTTATTTTGAACTTTATACTGACTCACTGCAGACTATTGTGTACTTTTGCTTTCAGGTATATATTTTGCCCTAATTTATGGATACTTGTGAACATATGCTCTATCTCCATATGCCCAGAGGGATAAAGAACAGGAAAGCTAGCAAGGGAGGGGATGGGATACGGAGTTCTGGTGGTGGGAATTGTGGGGAGTTGTCCCCCTCTCTTATCCTATGGTTTTGTCAATGTTTCCTTTTTAGAAATAAAAATGTTATTTTGTATTAAAAAAATCTAGAACACAGAATTCCAACCTCCAGAGACCTTGAAGACAGACTAAACGTGAACTCAGACACCTGACCCAACATAAAAAAACCACTGGCTAAATATTCAGACTAGAGTTTTTGCAAGAATCTCATGCTCACCTGTATTTTGGAGCAATGCTTCATCTTATCCTCCTGAGGTATGGTGTTGGTGACAACTACTGCTTCAAAGCATGCGTTGTTGATACGAGAAATGGCAGGACCAGAAAAAATTCCATGAGTCAAGATAGCATAAACTTTTGTGGCTCCAGCTGAGAGAAGTCTGGGGGGGGGGGAAACAAAACAGTTAATCTGGATTGATCTTACCTGTCACTACAGAATGCAATTTAGGAATTGTCGGGAAATTGTGAGGAGCCTCACAAAGCACCCTGCATTCCTGATACTATGGCCTATCTACATAATCACTGTTTTGCCTGAAAGATCCCAACCCATTCCATTCCTTTGATCTATTTTCTCTGTAACCTCGAAACTCTCCCTGCCTGCAGGGTAATATTTATCCTACCAGTTAAAACCCTTGCAACAGTTGCTAAGGAAGTGTCTACCTTCCCAGGCCCTTTTGCCTTTCTCTGCCCCTTTCCTAGTGATTTCTGTTTCTGACTTGCCACTTCCGGGTCTGCCCTTTAAAAAGCCTGGGCTCTCTGATCAATAAATACATTGCATTGTCTCGCCACCATGTGACTGTTCCTGAGTCATCTCCCTTGAGTCACTGAGTGAGTAGCAGCCCAGGCTGGCTCTGGTTGAGTTCTCTCCAACCCAAAGTATGCACCCAGGGAGAGGCACCCCCACGCTAGCCTGGCAAGGAATACATTCGTAAACTCGGGATATCATAACGAAATGACGAGAGTCTTATTCCTCATGATTCTGGAGGCTAGGAGTCTAAGATCAAGGTGCCTATTTGGGAAGCTTATTCCAAAGGAATTATCTTTCACCTTACTGTTGGCCACCGATCTGGCTGTGTGCTTACATGTGTGGACACATGAAACAAGCAGGAATCAGTGAGCTCTCTGGTGTTTCTTCCTTCTGGAGATTTATTTAATTTTAGTGAGCGAGAGACCGGAGCACTACTCATCTGCAGCTGATAAGAGTTCAAACCTGGGATCTGTGGCCGTTAAGGCATGAAAGTCTAGACCTCAACCACTGTGCTATCTCTCCAACCCTGGTATCTCTTCATCATGAGGGCAAATTATCAAGACCTCATTCAAATCTACTTCTGAAAGCCTTCACCTCCAAATACCATCATAATGGGTTAGTATCAACATACGAATTCATATTGGAGAAAAATCAGAATAGATTTGGATTCACACAAATTAGTGAACACGGACTACTTTCCTCAATAAAATCTATCTCTTCTTTTTCCGAGACTCATAGTTGAATATATTTCTTACTATCCCTGTGTTCCGGGAGGTGGCACAGTGGATAAAGCATTGGATTCTCAACCATGAGGTCCCAAGTTCGGTCCCCAGCAGCACATGTGTCAGAGGCATGTCTGGTTCTTTCTCTCCTCCTATCTCTCTCATGAATAAATAAATTATTTCTTACTATCCCTTACAGAATTAGATGAGGATATGTGAATTGATTAGCCATAGAAATGTAGGCAGTGGGTCAAGGAGATAAGAAGGCTAGTAGAATGCACATTTTACCCATTTTCAAGGTCCCAGCTGTGGTTTATCTTCCCCCCCACCAGTCTTGAAAGTGAAAGAAAAAAAATCTGTAGGGAACAGAGGAATTGTGCTCGCCCTGGTGGCAATTAAAGAAAATATGTAAGCACTACTTTCAGTATATACTACTTTTTGGTTGTTTATAAATATATTCCATGACTGATTCTTTATCTTCTCCTCCCTTTGTGCATGGCCAAAATGAAATTTCTTAGAGCTATACATTAAAAATTAAAAATCCATTAAAAATACAGCACTAGACTAAATGTGAATGCTGCCATTGGAACACAGTGTCTTAACATAGAAGTTATGTTAAGCTATGAGAAGCTATGTTAAGACACTGACATTTTAAGGAGTTGATCAGCTATAGCAATTTTCATACCTCTTAAAAACAAGGATTCAAATCAGATTTAAAAAAATATTTTACTTTAATGAGATAAAAGAAAGAGAACCGACAGCATTGCGCTGGCTTGTAATGGTGCTTGGGGTTGAACATAGGACTTCAGAGCCTCAGGTATGAGTCTTTTTTGCAGAAAACTTATGCTATCTCCCAATCCTCCAGCTTGTTAGTTCTAAGTACCAATTACTCAGCACTCACTTGTCAGCTGCATGACAGATTGTGCCACAAGTGTCGGCCATGTCATCCACCAAAATGGCCACCCGATCCTTCACATCCCCCACCAGCACCATGCGGTCCACTTCATTTGCCTTCTTTCGTTCTTTGTGAATCAAAGCAAAGTCCACATTTAACCGGTCTGCAATGGAGGTCACTCTGCAAAACAAGGTGTTCGGTTAAGCCTGTGTGTCGGGATCTTAAAGCAAAAGACATGGACTAAATAATGGGTCTGTTTTTAGGGGAGACTATACCTTGGAACAAATAGTTCCAGAGCTGGAAAAAATGCAAATTTGACCTATATCATAAACTGAATCTTAGAGATTAATGCTTTCATATTTTGGAAGCAGACTGTGAATGTTAGTCAAACTCAGATCATAATTCACTTAGGGTTATAGTAGCTGACAGATGTCCTCACCAGTATGAGGAAGCAGCAATGCTAAGGTCCATTTCACTTAATGTATTGCTAGCAGCACAAAAACATAGTTAACTAGAGTGCTGATCATCCCAATTTGACATGCAGATGTAGACATGAGAGAAATTGAATCTAACAGGAGAAGCAGTACCTAGCCCGTTCCACTATAAACTCCCCCCATCGTAATCTACCAACTGCCAATGTCAACTGTACCCACTTTGGGGATTCCTTTTATAAATGTCAGGAAAAAAATTTAATTAACCAGGCAAGTTGAGCCTCTCCGTAGAACCCAAAGTATCTCTAATTTTTTTTTCCTTTTTTGTCAAATAATACAACCCCGGTTGGAAGATGGAATAGGAGGCACATTTGTTTGGTGACAAACTGCCGTATTTGACCATATTTGCCATATTCATTCAAACAAAAATGCATCAAAATTTGCTGAAACAATGTAAATGACTGTGTGTCCTAGTGACATCTGTCCATACTCATGTGTGGAGAGACCTGCATTTTGTGGTGTTTTTCGAAATGTAATACTGATCTACAGCATTATGTTCTATTCCCCTGGTAACTATAGCCATGTATCTGAGTTTACTGGCTCGAAGAGAGCCTGTGACCATATAATACAGAATATGTAAGCTTGAACTGTGAAACGGGCATGTATTTGTACTCTGATCTAAATGAATCAGACCCTGTACTCTCCGCTATTATTGAATGGGCACATAATCAAATCTGTTTAGTTGAGGCAAACACTTGATTAAGATCCCAAACTGTTCATGTAAAATGGCCAATGGTGCTAGATGAAGCATAAAAGGCAGGAGAAAGTCATTTCCTACAACTTCTTGAGAACTATGTGCAAGTTACAATTACACACTCAAAACCTTGCCAAGGGGAGTCAGGCGGTAGCACAGCGGTTTAAGCACACATGGCGCAGAGTGCAAGGACCTGCGTAAGGATCCTGGTTCAAGCCCCCAGCTCCCCACCTGTAGGGGAGTCACTTCACAGGCGGTGAAGCAGGTCTGCAGGTGCCTATCTTTCTCTCCCCCGCTGTCTCCCCCTCCTCTCTCCATTTCTCTCTGTCCTATCTAACAATGATGACACCAATAATAATAACTACAACAACAATGAAAAAAAAGGGCAACAAAAGGGAAAATAAATATTTTTTAAAAAGTAGTCCAGGAGGTGGCACAGTGGATAAAGCATTGGATTCTCAATCACGAGGTCCTGAGTTCAATCCCCGGTAGCACATGTACCAGAGTGATGTCTGGTTCTTTCTCTGTCTCCTATCTTTCTCATAAATAAATAAATTCTTAAAAAACAAACAAACAAAAAAACCTTGCCAAGATAGAAATGAAAGCTACTCATTTTAAAAATAGTCCACTCTTAGGGAAAAAAATACTTGCTTACTATAAAAAGTATAGCTTTGATGTCCATATTTAACACAGTATTTGCAGTCCCAATCAGAGCAATTAACAAAAAGAAATAAGGAATCAAAACTGGGAAAGAAGTCTTCCACTTCTTGCAGATAACATAAATATGGAAAACCTAAAAGATTCAACTTAAAATCTTTTTAGGAACAGTAAACCAAATATAGTAGAATAATAGGCTATAAAAAAATCCAAAAGTGGTGGAATTTTTACATGCGAGAAAAGTCAAGAAAACAACCCAATTACAACTGTAATGAAAGAAATCTAACAAAGCAGCAAACGATTTGTATACCTAATTATTAACAAAAAAGGACAGTCACAAGCAGAAGACAAAAGGAAATGGATATCCCATGCCCACGGAATGGTAGAATTCACATTAAAATAACTATACAGCCCAAAGCATTATACAGATTCAAAATAATTCCTATTCAAATCCAACTGAAAGGAACTACAACAATTACTGGAATTTGCTTAGAACTACAAGAGATTCAGAATTCCCAAAGTAGTCCTAAGGGGGCAAAAAAAAAAAGATTTAGAATGGAGAAGTCATGTTGTCGACCATCAAACTATACTACAAAGATATAAAAATCAAAATACTGTATTATTGGAATGAAAGCAAACCCACGTGTCAATTGAATAGAATTGAGAACTCAGAAGAAATAAAGCCTCAAACATAAGGACAATTCATCTATCGACAATGGAGTAAAGAACGTAAAACAGAGAGGGAAGTCTCAATATGAAAACCAAACAGCCACAAGCAAAAAAGTGGACTGGGACTACCACCTCACATCACATAGGAAACTCAAAATGGATCAAAAACTTAGATGTTGAAGCCCTAACTGTCGGGAGCCATAATGACACTGCATATCATGCTCCTGAGATGGCGCCGGCCACGTGGTGGATAAACCAGTCAAGTGGTAAACAACTTTGTGGAAGTTGGAGGATCCAACTGAACAGACTGCGTGCTGTACAGGTGATCTGTTTTATGATTGGTAGAAAGCTGCATGATCTATGAATGCTGCATGCTTGCTTAATGCCCATTAGCTGACTATGTAACACTGAAAGGTACTTAAGGCCATAAGAAGGAAATTAAGGAAATTGAGGAAAGAGACGCTGGTGTCCGTGTCGTTTTTGCGGGCCTACAGCGATACCTAACCATACTGAGAGGGGCCAGGCAGTGAAGCACCCCCGGTTAAGTGCACAAGGTATAATGCAAAAGGAGTTCAAGATCCCGCTCCCTACCTGCAGTGGGGACGCTTCATGAGTGGTGAAGCAGGTCTGCAGGTGTCTTGTTCCCTTTTTGCCTCCCCCTCCTCTCTTTTTCTCTCTTGTACAGAACAGAAAAAAAAAAAAGAAAACTGATTGCTGGGGGCAGATCTGTAGTGCTAGCACCTAGCTCCACTGATAACCCGGAAGGGAAAAATAAAATACATGGAAGAAAAAATAAGCAGAACACTCTATAATAAGCTTCAGAGATGTACCTGGAACTCAACTCCAACAGCAAGGGAAACAAAAATAAACAAGTGAGAATACATCAGACAAAAAGGCTGCATATCAAAAGAAACTATCATTAGAACAAAAATCTATCCTACTGGGTGGAGAGAATATTTACTTAACATATCTGATTAAGAAGCTAATATTCCCACTAGGGAAAGATAGAAGAAACAGGCTGGGGGTATGGATTGACCTGCCAACATCCATGTCCAGCAGAGAAGCAACTACCGAAGCCAGACCTCCCACCTTCTGCATCCTAAAATGAATTCTGATCCATATTCCCAAAGGAGGAGAAATGCTGAGGGAAGATGGCCAGAGGGCTCTGAATCTCAATTCCATCAGGACCAGAGAAGAGGGTGGGAGAAAGGACATTCAGAAGTAGTAATAGATGTAGGTATGTCTTAGAAAGGAAGAGAGGACAGGACCACAGAAGAAAAAGGGTATATATATATATATATATATTTATAGAAATAATAGACAGGGAGTCGGGCAGTAGCGCAGCTGGTTAAGCACACATGGCGCGAAGCGCAAGGACCAGCGTAAGGATCCCGGTTCAAGTCCCCGGCTCCCCAACTGCAAGGGAGTTGCTTCACAGGTGGTGAAGCAGGTCTGCAGGTGTCTTGTCTTTCTCTCCCTCTCTGTCTTCCCCTCCTCTCTCTATTTCTCTCTGTCCTATCTAACAATGGCCTCAATAACAACAATAAAAAACAAGGGCGACAAAAGAGAAAAGAAATAAATAAATATAAATAATGAAAAGAACTGAACAGGTGATTCAACAATATGCACTAGAAAAAAAATGCTCATCACTTGGGAGTCGGGCGGTGGTGTAGCGGGTTAAGCGCATGTGACGCAAAGCACAAGGACTGGCCTATGGATCCCGGAGCCCCCGGCTCACCACTTGCAGGGAAGTCACTTCACAGGCAGTGAAGCAGGCCTGCAGGTGTCTATCTTTCTCTCCCCCTTTCTGTCTTCCCCTCCTCTCTCCATTTCTCTCCGTCCTATCCAACAACGATATCAATAATAACTACGACAACAAGAAAAAAGGGCAATAAAAGGGAAAAACAATAAATATTTTTTTAAAATGCTCATCACTTATCAGGGATATCCAAATCAATACAACTCTGTGAAGGCCTACATTCAAAAGGACACAATACCAGAAAAGGAAACACAAAGTCAAACTTGGACTAGTGTTAGCATATTGCATCAAAGCAAAGGACTCTGGGGAAGGATGGAAGAGAGGAAGCTGGGGGGGAGGGGCTTTGAGGTCCTGGTGCATGATCGTGAAAAAGGACTTACCTTGGGGGTGAGAGTGTTTTACAGACATTTATCATGGGAGATGAGAAATGGTACCCATGTGTCAATAACTGCACTATAAACCATTTGACCCCCCCAATAAAATGATAGGGAAAAAAATGAATGGATGTTGGACTCTTTCCATAATTTTTCAATATCTCTGGAAAATAGAAAATTCTCCATGGATTGTTTTTTTGGCCATCATTGATTATATTGGTAGATTCCTTGATCTTGGATCAACATTACATTCTGCAATAATACAAACTTACTGTATTTTTAAATGTGATGCCTGGTTATTTTACTAACGCAGTAGTCACCTCTCTACCTGTAGTAAATATATATACACACACATCTATGATAAGGTTTAATTTATAGACTAGGCACAGTAAGATATTAATAATAATGAATAACAAATTAAAATAACCACAGCTCTGTGGCATAACAAACATATTAATGTTATTTTCCCCTCAAAATGTCTTATCTTACATACTATTTCTCGACCATTGCTGACTGAACTGAATCTATGGATATCAAAATCATGGATGGTAGACTGATGAATTACTTTAGAAGCTTTACATTGATGTCCATTTAAAAAAAGCCACAGAAATGCTGGAGGTGGTGGAGAAAACGGGATCCTTATGTACTAAGATTATCTACCCAAAAGTGAATAGACAGAGGACTTGTCATCATAACACTGGAATACTACTTAACACTGGAATACTACTTAACTTTTAAGAGAAGATGAAATCTTGCTTTCTCCTACAATATCCAAAGAACTGAAGGGGATCTTAAAAAAGGGGGGGTCAGTTGGTGGTGCACCTGGTTGAGCGCACATGTTACAGTGCCCAAGGACCCGAGTTTGAACCCCTGGTCCCCACCTGCAGGCGGAAAGCTTTGTGAGTGGTGAAGCGGGTCTGCAGGTGTCTTTCTGTCTCCCTCTCTAGCTTCCCTCCTCCTCTCAATTTCTGGCTGTCTCTATCCAATAAATAAATAAATAAAGATAATTTTAAAAATTAAAAGAAAAAAATGGAAGAGCAAGTGTGGACAAACCTTTAGCCTCTCTCTGTGGATCTCCTATCACTAAGGAGGAAGAAAGTTATCTGATGGAGGAAGTGGGGTGGGGGCAGATAGCATAATGGTTATGCAAAGAGACTCATGCCTGAGGCTCCAAAGTTCCATATTCAATCCCCTGCACCACCATAAGCCAGAGCTGATCAGTGCTCAGGTAAAAAAAAAAAAAAAGTTAAAGAAGAAAAAGAAGAGAGTGAGTTATTGGGGGAATGTTGCCTCTAATTGACAGAAGATTGGGAAGGAAATGGCGAACTGGTGGTGTACTGACATATAATGATGAGGTGTGACCTTTACCCCATCACTGATAGTAACTAGTGATTACATGGAACTCACAAAGCCATACATCTGGCTGGGTAATAAAACAAATGCTCAATAAGTTCTGAATTACTGATATAATGGGGTTGTTGAGAAACAGTCACTGAAGATTTGAGTAACTTTGAGAAGGGTCTGAATTAGCTTTTCCTAATGATCTCAGTTTTAGCTCTTCATTTCCCTCAACAAAACCTGTGTGATATTTTGAATGCATTACTAATGAGTGATCTACTAAGGAAATCAAGAGCCATGTGAGCTTTCAAACTGTGATTGTCCCTGGCAATCAGTTTGTCCTTAAGATCTTAGGTTTAAGTAAAATTATCCAGGCATTATTTTTCTACCCGCTTCATAGTTCAATCCCAGAATTAAAATGATCTAGCCAACAGCATTATAGGTGTGTAAAATCGTATTTGTCCACTAACAAGTGATTCAGTAATAAGCCACTTATTAGAAAACCAAATTTCCAACCATCCCCAACAACTTTATAACAGTATTAATACCTTTGCAGTGCAAAATAACTATTGGGTTACGGTCAAAGCCCACAGCATCATAACCATTTAGGGATGCTTCTCTGCTATCATCTGCTTCATCAGGAAGTGATTCAGGCAAATAAATAAGCATTGTTTCTATTCTCAGCAGCTGGTATATCCATTCTAAGTACTTAAAAAATGTCACCTGTGTAAAAAAGAAACATCACTTTCTGATCTAGTTGTCTAAAAGGTTTTCGAAGTACACTGGGAATGTTTTCATCCATTACCTCTTGGCACCACCTGCATCAGGTGAGACAATGGTGCAATTCCGCCACTCGGGGATGTTCTCTCGTATCCACTTCAGAACAGCTGGTTCTGCGTACAAATTGTCCGCTGGGATATCAAAAAAGCCCTGGAGAAGCAAGGTGAGTTGTTTCACTGTCCTCTTCCATGTATAAAAATAGCAGCTAGTTCAAAGAATACCTTACTGCAACATTCAAATGGATTAGAAGGCATTCCCTGTGTAGAAGATTGCAAAATGAAGTCCTCAGTCTGAGCTGTGCAACAGAGCCCTGACCAAAACACACAAATTCTTAGGGAAAAACATCTGGGTTCAGCTGAGACCAGAACTGCCTCAGCAATATTTACTGCCTCATGCCACTAAATGGTGGGCTGGCAGAAGCAAAAGCTGACTAGTGTGGAGATACATAAATTGTACATAAATTAGTGGAGAATATAGTAAATGTTCAGAGAGAAGAAGAGACTAGAAGTCAGAAGATCTATGTTCAAATACCAGTTGTTTGAGTTATGTTGAGGTTCTCAAACTAATTGTTCCCTCTTTTATAATGTTTTTTTTTAATCAGAACATTGCTTAACCTGGATAATGGTGATACAGGGGATTGAACATGGGACTTTGGAGCCTCAGTCTTAAGTCTCTTTGCATAACCATTATGCTTGCTATCTACCCCTGCCCTAAAATTCTTTACTGTTGTATAAATATAGAACTAATCAAATGATAATGTTAAATGGTGACTCGAAAGTCTTTTAAAAATTGTGCTTTACTCTCTCAAAATAAGTAAATAAATAATAAATGTATGGCAAATCCTCACCTAACATTATTGGTTATTCTTGGAAAATGACTGTGCATCTTATATAAAGTAGGTCCTGGGAAAACTTCATTTCCTTCTATGGCGGCCAAAATTTTCTTTCATTGGCATTTAATAAAGTGATGTAGAAGGAAATGGCCTTATACAAAGGGCATTCTATAGATTCTAATAGCTCTGGTTTTACATCTAAAACCTTTGACTATTCAAAGGAACAGCTGGATGCAACTCATTTAGCTACCTGTCATAAGCCATCAATTATTATGGATTTGCTACCTTATTTAAAACTTAAAATAATCAGAAGGCTAGAAACGAACCTACCCTATGACCCTGCAATTCCTCTCCTGGGGATATATCCTAAGGAACCCAACACATCCATCCAAAAAGATCTGTGTACACATATGTTCTTGGCAGCACAATTTGTAATAGCCAAAACCTGGAAGCAACCCAGGTGTCCAACAACACAACAACAGATGAGTGGCTGAGCAAGTTGTGGTATATATACACAATGGAATACCAACCACTCAGCTGTAAAAAAAAAAATGGTGACTTCACCGTTTTCAGCCGATCTTGGATGGACCTTGAAAAAATCATGTTGAGTGAAATAAGTCAGAAACAGAAGGATGAATATGGGATGATCTCACTCTCAGGCCGAAGTTGAAAAACAAGATTAGAAAAGAAAACACAAGTCGGACCTGAAATGGAATTGGAGTATTACACCAAAGTAAAAGACTCTAGGGTGGGTGGGTGGGTGGGGAGAATACAGGTCCATGAAAAATGATGAATGAAATAGTGGGGGTTGTATTGCTAAATGGGAATCTGGGGAATGTTATGCATGTAAAAAAAAAAAAGAAGTAGAAACGCAAAGCAGAACTTGACTGAGTTTGGAGTATGGCACCAAAGTAAGAAAGCAGAAGTATACTAGAGTTTGCAGTGAGTACCTCCCTAATACTTCCTCTCCACTTTTCCAAGCTTTGGGTCCATGATTGCTCAACAATTTGTTTGGCTTTGTATGTTAACTCTCTTTTTAGTCACCAGGTTCCAGGTGTCATCAGGATGCCGGCCAGACTTCCCTGGATTGAAGACACCACCAATGTGTCCTGGAGCTCAGCTTCCCCAGAGGCCCATCCTACTAGGGAAAGAGAGAGGCAGACTGGGAGTATGGACCGACCAGTCAACGCCCATGTTCAGCGAGGAAGCAATTACAGAAGCCAGACCTTCTACCTTCTGCAACCCTCAATGACCCTGGGTCCATGCTCCCAGAGGGATAGAGAATGGGAAAGCTATCGGGGGAGGGGGAGGGATATGGAGATTGGGTGGTGGGAATTGTGTGGAGTTGTACCCCTCCTACTCTATGGTTTTGTTAATTAATCCTTTCTTAAATAAAAAAAACAAAACAATAAAACAAACAAAAAAAAGCAAAAAAAAAAAGAAAAATTCATGTTAAGTGAAATAAGTCAGAAACAGAAGGATGAATATGGGATGATCTCACTCTCAGGCAGAAGTTGAAAAACAAGATCAGAAGAGCAAACACAAGCAGAACCTGAACTGGAATTGGCGTATCGCACCAAAGTAAAAGACTCTGGGGTGGGTAGGGGGGAGAATACAGGTCCATGAAGGATGATAGAGGACCTAGTGGGGGTTGTACTGTTAAATGGGAAACTGGGGAATGTTATGCATGTACAAACTATTGTATTTACTGTTGAATGTAAAACATTAATTCCCCAATAAAGAAATTTAAAAAAAAGAAAACACAAGTAGAACCTGAAATAGATTTGACATATCGCACCAAAGTAAAAGACTCTGGAGTGGGTGGGTGGGGAGAATACAGGTCCATGAAGGATGAGAGGACCTAGTGGGGGTTGTATTGTTATATGGGAAACTGGGGAATGTTATGCATGTGCAAACTATTGTATTTACTGTTGAATGTAAAACATTAATTCCCCAATAAAGAAATAAAAAAATTAAAATAACAAACCAGTGTATGTCCAAAGAAGTTAAATAACTGTGGTCTGAGAGGGGGAATAAGTAACTATCAGACACCCAATGGGTTATTTATTCTGCCCAAGATTACAAAGCAAATGAGCAAAGCTAAATTCTCTTGATCACAAACTACGAACTATGACTGAGACGAGTATGTTTATTCTACTGAGAGTGTTAATTTTATTTGAGCGGTTTTCAAGGCAGTTTTCTTTTCTAAACTCCCATAGTTAGCCTCCTCCACTGATACCTGAATTTGAGGAGCATGTAGGTCCATGGTAATGATATGATTTATGCCTGCTACCAACAGCGTATTTGCAACAAGCTTGGCTGTGATGGGAGCCCGGCTCTAAATGGAAGTGAAAGCAAAAAAAAAAAAGTCACATTTGAGAAACAATACATTTGCTTTGCTCAATAAACATTTATTTGTTGTGCATATTCTATGTTTAAAGGCACTACACCACCAGGAAATCATGAACAGTAACATGGTCATTGAGAATGAGTAGATCTCAACTTACGATAAATATTAGTGGAACATCACTTTTCCAACTAGTAAACATCAAAAAATATTTTCCTGGTACATTTTAATCTGTACAATTTGCTAGGCAAGCCTGGAATTTTAAATTTTTTATTATCTTTATTTATTTATTGGATAGAGACAACCAGAAATCAAGAGGGAAGGGGGGATAGAGAGGAAGAGAGGCAGAGACACCTGCAGCATTGCTTCACCAGTCGTGAAGCTTACCCCCGCAGGTGAGGACCTGGGACTCAAACCTGGGTCCTTGCACATTGTAACATGTGCACTTAACCAGGTGCGTCACCACTTGGCCCCAAAACAGGAACTTTTTTTTTAAAGAATCCTATTAGATTTAATGTACACATGCTCAAACACATAAATAAGGTGTGTCTTAACCAAGTACTTAGAAAACAGACTTCAGGGAGTCGGGCGGCAAACGCTAGAAGAAGAAGAAGGAAGTTGGCGGTAGCACAGCGGGTTAAGTGAACGTGGCGCAAAGCACAAGTACCAGTGTGAGGATCCCGGTTGGAGCCCCGGACTCCCCACCTGCAGGGGGGTCGCTTCACAGGCGGTGAAGCACATCTGCAGGTGTCTGTCTTTATCTCTGTCTTCCCCTCCTCTCTCCATTTCTCTCTGTCCTATCTAACAACAACAACAATTATAACTACAACAACAATAAAAAAAAACAAGGGCAACAAAAGGGAAAATAAATTTTAAAATATAATAAAATTAAAAAAAAAGAAAACAGACTTCAAGTTCTATGAAGAGGTCACAACTAGAACTGAAATAAATTAAACATCACAACTGTATGACTCTATCACAAGCCTACTGTTTTTGAAGACCAGCAGTACCCTAAGAAAGTGTGTTAATTCCAATCACTAAGAAATGTTTATGACTTTGGGCAAGTGTTTCTGTTTCCCCGGTTATAAATTTGTAATGGAGACACTGGTCTTACCTTGTCCTTCTTATCTTGTCGGGCATAAGGGAAGCAGGGTATGACTGCAGTAACTCGACTGGCTGAAGCAATCTTGCAGGCATTAATCATGATCAAAAGTTCCATTATATTGTCATTGATTTTACCACAACCACTCTGTACAATGTAGACATCCTCTCCGCGTACACTTTCACCAATTTCCACACTATTATAGGAAAGGAAGAACAATAAATAAATAAAGCACTGTAAGATGTTTCTTTTCTTTCTTTCTTTTTTTTTTTAACAAGAGCACTGCTCAACTCTTGCTTTGCTTATGATGGTGTGGGGGATTGAACCTGGGACTTTGTGGAGCCTCAGGCATGACAGTCTGTTTGCATAAACATAATGCTATCCACCCCACCCATGTATGATGTTTCTACAGACAGTAAGTAAGGTCTAAAAAGTATAGCTTCTCGGGAGTCAGTCGGCGTTAGCACAGCAGGTTAAGCTAACTTGGTGCAAAGCACAAGGAAATGCCTAAGGATCCAGGTTCCAGCCCCCTGGCTCCCACCTGCAGGGAAGTCGCTTCACAGGTGGTGAAGCAAGTCTGCAGGTGTCTGTCTTTCTCTCCCCCTCTCTGTCTTCCCCTCCTCTCTCCATTTCTCTCTGTCCTCTCCAACAACAACGACATCAATAATAACTACAACAATAAAATAACAAGGGCAACAAAAGGGGAATAAAGAAATAAATGTTTAAAAAAAGTATAGCTTCTCTACAGTAATACATTACAAATAGGTAACAACTACATATGGGCATTGCACCCTTTTCACTTTAGGTGATCCTAAAGGAGGTCTACCACACCAGAAGCAGTTTATTCACGTGTACTATGAAAATAAATATTACCTGTTTTTACATGTAACATGACACGAAAGAGATCAACGTATAAGTAATTGGATCAAAATTCCAGCAGGCAGACTGTTTCTCATTTCATTCAGGTTTTTAACATGTGAAAATAAATTTCCTATAGTAGTTGTGACTTTCACGATTCATATGTAAAAAAATTTAAACACTAATATTTTAATATTTACTTATTTATTCCTTTGTTGCCCTTGTTATTAACTGTTGTTGTTATTGATGCTGTTATTGTTGGATAGGACAGAGAGAAATGGAGAGAGGAGGGGAAGACAGAGAGGGGGAGAGAAAGACACCTGCAGACCTGCTTCACCGCTTGTGAAGCGACTCCCGTACAGGTGGGGAGCCGGGGGCTCATACCAGGATCCTTAAGGGGGGTCCTTGTGCTTTGCGCCACCTGCACTTAATCCGCTGCGCTACCACGTGACTCCTGTAACAAAATATTTTTTAAAAAAGCTCCAAACACAGGGTAGGGGCAGATGGCATAATGGTGATGCAAAGAGACTCTCATGCCTGAAGCTCCAAAGTCACAGGTTCAATCCTCCGCACCACCGTAAACCAGAGCTGAGCAGTGCTCTAGTTTAAAAAAGAAAGAGAGAGAGAGAGAGAGAGAGAAAGATAGATAGAAAGAAAGAAAGAAAGAAAGAAAGAAAGAAAGAAAGAAAGAAAGAAAGCTGGGGCCGGGTGGTGGCGCACCTGGTTGAATGCACATGTTACAATGTACAAGGTCCTTCATCTATTCCAATAAAAATCACTGACAAAAAAAAAAACAATGTACATGGTCCTGGGTTCAAGGTCCTGGGGTTCCTAGTCCCCACCTGCAGAAGGAAAGCTTCACGACTGGTGAAGCAGGGCTGCAGGCATCTCTCGTTGCTCTCTCTCTCTCTCTCTTATCAGCCCCCTTCCCGATCGATTACTGGCTGTCTGTCCAATAAATAAATAAAAATAAAAATAAAAAAATAAAGAAAAAGAAAAACAGAGTCAAACACCACTACTCTGTAATGAGATTTCTCTATATGCTATATTGACAATACCTGTCATAAATGTTGACCATTTGTATGCCACTTATTGTACCAGTAGCTGGGTGGAGTAGATAGCTAATGGTTGTGTAAGCAGACTCTTCTTGCCTGATACATCAACACAGACTATTTATTTATTTATTTATTTATTTATTTACTTACTTATTTTAAAGAATTTATTTTTCATGAGAAAGACAGGAGGAGAGAAAGAACCAGACATCACTCTGGTACATGTGCTGCTGGGGATCGAACTCAGGACCTCATGGTTGAGAATCCAATGTCCTATCCACTGCGCCACCCCCCTGGACCACACTCTAAGCAGTACTCTTATAATAAAAGTAAATAAACAAAAATAAAACTTAGCGGGGCCGGGTGGTGGCACACCTGGTTGAGCAAACGTATTACAATCCTCAAGGACCTGGGTTCGAGTCCCTGGTCCCCGCCTGTAGGGGGAAAGCTTTGCAAGTGGTGAAGCTGTGCTGCAGCTGTCTCCGTGTCTCCCTGTCTCTCTCCCTCTCTATCACCCCTTCCCTCTTGATTTATGGCTGTCTCTATCCAATAAATAAAGATAATAAAAATTTTAAACATAAATAAAACTTAGCAAGAACAACAGTAAATAACTCTAAGAGCAGAAACTGATGCAACTTCAGACGAGACAAAAAATCAATGAAACAAAAAAGTTGGTTTTAGGGATGGAGTGGGAAATAAATAAAACTGATAAACCTCTCGAAGACTTATCAAATCAACTTCATAGCTTCAGAACTGTGAAGACATTAAAAGTCTTATTTTTAGTTTTGAGATATAGCTCCTCTTGAAATAGTCTCTTCTTAATTTACCGTGCAGTCACACTGTCTCCCTTTATTTTCCTCAAATACACCCCATTTCATTTCAAAAGTTCACACTTTTTCCCACTACCTGGACTGCTCTTCCTAAAGCTCTTTCATTTCTTAGATCTCCAATCTATGTATTGACCCTATCCACCTTACTAAAAGTGACCTAAAAATCTTAACAGAAGCAACACGTAGGACCTGAGTTCAAGCCCTCAATCCCCACCTGCAGGAGGGAAGCTTCACGAATAGTGAAGTGCAGCAGGTGTCTGTCTCCCTTTCCCTCTCATCATAAAAATAAAAACGAAGGGAGTCAGGGCGGCAGTGCAGGCGGTTAAGCGCACATGGCGCAAAGCACAAGGAGCGGCCTAAGGATCCCAGTACAAGCTCCAGGCTCCCCAGCTGCAGGGGAGTCGCTTCACAGGCAGTGAAGCAGGTCTGCAGGTGTCTGTCTTTCTCTCTCCCTCTCTTGTCTTCCCCTCCTCTTTCCATTTCTCTCTGTCCTATCCAAAAAAAAAAAGAAAAAGAAAGAAATGAAAGGAAGCCTTAAAAAACAAAACAAACAAAAAAAAATGACATGTGCTATACACATAACTTATCATGAAGGCGGTACAATTAAAAAAGGAAAAAGCGTGGTGCAGGTGGTGGCACAGTGGATACAGCATCGGACTCTCAGGCATGAGGTCCTGAGTTCAATCCCTGGCAGCACATGTACCAGGGTGATGTCTGGTTCTTTCTCCTCCTATGTTTCTCATTAAGAAATAAAATCTCAAAAAGGAAAAAGCCTCATTTTATGTTGAGTACATGCTTAAATTATAATATGTGAAATATATTGGGACAAATATCCAATTAAAATGTCTTAAAAGATAAACAGACAGGACTAAATAACACCTCCAAGTCACCCATAGAGGCTGGCAGAGAAAGCTAGTGTCTTCTAGTGGGGCTTCTCACACCTCCTTTACTACCACTACGTACAGATTTCGTGCTAGAAGAGCCCCTTCTACGTTTTATGGTACACAATTCTGGGGTCCTGACCAAATACTGCCAGATCTGAGCAACTTCAAAAACTGAGAAAAGTTTTAAGTTTGCCCAATAACTCCCTCTTCCTTGACTGAAATGTTAAGTTCTCCTGGGTTAGAACCCAAGTGAGATACGCTCACTCACAATAACGTCCACCATTTCAAATAAAAAGTCAACCACATCTCTTACACATGGTATTGGAAGTTCTTGTTTCAGTCAAGATCACAGAATACCATATGTGCCCCCCCCCCCAATCATTTACTTACCCAGAGTGAGGTTTGATTAAGAGTTAGAGCCTAGCAGTTTGACAAACTGATCTGAAGACAGTATTGGCTTCCTTATTTATCAAGCAAAACCAGAAAACATACTTATCAACATATGGTAGCTTCTCTCTCTTTTTACAAATGCCTCATCAGTCAGTATAGAAAATACCTGTGTACAGGTGGCACAAAGCACAAGGACTGGAGTAAGGATTCTGGTTCGAGCCCCTGGCTCCCCACCTGCAGGGGAGTCGCTTCATAGGTGGTGAAACAGGTCTGCAGGTGTCTGTCTTTCTCTTCCCCTCTCTGCCTTCCCCTCCTCTCTCCATTTATCTCTGTCCTCTCTAACAACGACAACATTAATAACTACAACAATAACTACAACAATAAAACAACAAGGGCAACAATAGGGAATAAATAAATAAATATATATTTTAAATACTTGTGTAGTCACTGACATTCTTCATTATGGTACTATTTTTTTTTAATATTTATCTTTTTATTCCCTTTTGTTGTCCTTGCTGTTTTATTGTTGTCATCATTGTTAGATAGGACAGAGAAATGGAGAGAAACGGAAGACAAAGAGAGGGAGAGAAAGCTAGACACCCGCAGACCCGCTTCACCGCTTGTGAAGCGACTCCGCAGCAGGTGGAGAGCCAGGGGTTTGAACCGGGATCCTTACACTGGTCCTTTTGCTTTGCTCCTTGTTTGCTTAACCTGCTGCACCACCGCCCGACCCCCCAGTACTCATTATTTAAGGAATGCTGCTCACAAAATTCTTTTTTTTTTTTTTTTGCCTAGGGGATGGCTTAGCGAGTAGAGCACAAGGCTGGCAAGCGAGACCTCGGGTATGATCTCCGGCTGTTCATGAAAGGATGTTTGACCTCTTTCTCTTTCATAAATCTTTTTTTAAAAAGATTTATTTTTTTTCCACTTTTGTTGCCCTAAGGCTCACAAAATTCTTAGAAATGTTACGTCTTAAACAGCTTTATGAAAATTATAACTACATAAGCCATTGCATAAGCCTTTTTTCCTCTGGCTGCCAGACAACCAAGGGATACAGGTAAAGTAGCACTAAACCCCAGCAATCATTTTATGCCAAATTCTTGGCACAATAACTATAGTTCTTTGTTCTATATGGTATCTGATGTATCTACTTAATGAACCTCTTGTACCTGTGATTATCATGAAATCCTCACCTGAAAGTAGGTGAGGCATTAATACTTTTATTTATTTATTTATTTATTTATTTATTTATTTATTTATTTATTTAAGCAAGGAGACATTAACAAAACCGTAGGATGGGGGGATACAACTCCACACAATTCCCGCCACCCAATCTCCATATCCCATACCCTCCCCAGTAGCTTTCCCATTCTCTATCCCTCTACCGAACCAACACATTCTTTTTAAAAACTTTAGTTATTTATGAGAAAGATAGGAGAGAAAGAACCAGACATCACTCTGATACATGTGCTGCTGGGGATTGAACTCGGGACCTCATCCTTGAGAGTCCAATGTCTTATCCACTATGCCACCTCTCAGACCACTCTTTGATTTTTTAAATATTTATTTCCTTTTGTTGCCCTTGTTTTATTGTTGTAGTTATTTATGTCGTTGTCGCTGGATAGGACAGAGAGAAATGGAGAGAGGAGGAGAGGACAGAGAGGGGGAGAGAAAGACAGACACCTACAGACCCGCTTCATGGCCTGTGAAGCGACTCCCCTGCAGGTGAGGAGCCGAGGGCTTGAACCGGGATCCTTACGCCAGTCCTTGTGCTTTGCGCCACATGCGCTTAACCTACTGCACTACTGCCCAACTCCCGGAGACATTAAATCTAAAGTAAAATGATCACTGTCAATTTAAACATCAGACCACTTTTTAAATATATAGTTTTAGAAGGCATAATTCCTTTAAGAATCACAAGTTTTGAGAAATTGTTAAAAACATAATTAGTTCATCCTCCAACAGAATCACTAGAACCCCTGTGTGTGGGTTGTTACAACAACTGTTGGTAGATATGATCATTTACCACAATCACATTTAGGACTAGGAAGATGTAATGACAGGATATGCTTCTAATAACTTTGAAAAGTCATTTAACTGGAGAGGGGGGAGGGCTGGTAGTGGAACACCCAGTGAAGCACACAGCACTCTACTTAAGGACTAGCTTATGAGCCCCCACTCCTCACCTGCATCGGGAATGCTTCATGAGTGGTAAAGCAGGTCTTCAGGTGCTCTCTCTCTCCCTCTCTTTCCCTTCCTTCTCAACTTCTGTCCTATCCAATAAAATGGGGGGAGGGGGGAGAAAGTGCCACTAGGAGGAATGGATTTGTAGTGAGACCATAACCACCAATGAGCCCCAGTCTCCCTCGACCGGACCTGCTAATTAATATATGCGGATATCTTCGCCCACCCTGTCCGACGCTTGACGTCTCGTCACCCAATCTGGTCCCCTATGCCTACACTGAACTTCTCTGTTCCAGTCTCTTGGAAACAGAGTTGGCAGTCAGCTGAGGTAAAGAACAAACACCTCAACACAGACCCCTGCAAGCGTCAACCCGGCTTTGACCTAGCACGTTATGATTGGGCCCTCCTCAATCGCTATGGAACAGGCCACAGCCGGTGAGCTGCTATGTTCCATCGCTGGGGAGCCAGAGACGAACCGAACTGCCCCTGCAGCTATAGACAGACTATGACCCACATAGTCAACGACTGCCACCTCTCCAGATTCAAAGGAGGTCTCGAAACTTTACATCAGGCTCAACCTGATGTTGTTGACTGGCTAAGGAAGAAGGGCAAAAGCTAGAAGAAGAAGAAGCCCCAGTAATAACCCTAGGGGCAAAAAAAAAAAAAGAGAGTAATCTTAATGTAATGAAAATAAGGCAGTTTTGTGGCTTAGAAATGGCTCAACTGGTAGAATGTTGGACTTGTATGTCTGAAGTTGCTGAATCAATTTCCATACATATATGCATAAAGTGGTGTTCTGTATCATGTGAATTGCTCTTATGGATTAATATTAAAAAAAAAAAAAAAAAGCAGGATTCAGGCGGTAACACAACGCATTAAGTGCACGTGGTGCAAAGGGCAAGGACCCCTGTAAGGATCCCGGTTCCAGCCCCCGGCTCCCCACCTGCAGGGGAGTTGCTTCACGAGTGGTGAAGCAGGTCTGCAAGTGTCTTTCTCGCCCCCTCTCTGTCTTCCCTTCCTCTCACCATTTCTCTGTCCTATCCAACGACTACAACAGTAAAAATAATAAGGGCAACAAAAGGGAACAAATAAATATAAAAAAGAAAGAAAAATGCATATGATACACTGTGGGACATTTAATTCAAGGCACTGCCTTGCTTTTCTGAGTATATTTATCCCAAGGAAATCACAATAAATGGGCAGAGTTATGTCCCAACGTTTTCATATAACATGAAAGCTGGAGATAAGAGAGATCATTTGAAATTAAAAATCATAAAGAGCATAGTTATTTAAAATCGTATAGACTAAATATTAAGGGGAGAAGCTATTCAGAATGCATCACAGAGTGATGAAAGCTACAAACAAGATGCCTAAAACTCTCTTTTTTAAAAAAAAAAGAAGTATAGAAACACACACATACAAATATGCACAGCCATGGGTGGGGGGTAGATAGCAGCATAATGGTTATGCAAAGAGGCTCTCAAGTTCCAGGTTCAATTCCCCAGGCAACCATAAGCTAGTGCTAAGCAGTGCTTTGGTAAAACTAGACAAATTAAATAATCAAATATGTATAACCATCCGTGAAGTTATAAGTAAAATGTGAAGTGTTTATGTCAGGTAGTGGAGTTATATGAGGTCTCTTTTCTCCCATCTTCTGTAATTTCCCAATTCCATGTAACAACATCACCACCACCACTGTTTCTTAAAATTTATTATGCGGAGTAATTTTTTTTTCTTTTTACCAGAGCACTGCCCAGCTCTGGCTTATGGTAGTGCGGGGGATTGAACCTGGGACTTCGGAGCCTCAGGCCATAACAGAGTTTCTGCATAGCCATTATGTTAATGGCTATGCATCCAGAATAATGTTCTAAGAACTTTACCCTTATATAGCCCTTTATGTACGCCTGACTATTCTGTGTTCATATTCCAGGTGACTGACTAGAGACTTCTAACATATAGGCTTCAATGGCATGACTGAAATTTCCCATCTGAGCCAGCATGGTGGCTTCATATTGGGCAGTCTTAGAAAACTGCATTGGTTAAGTTTGACTTTGAAGACAGCTACCCTTTTCAACTGTAATTTTAAAAATGACACTACACTGATACAGTTAAATAAAAATGTACTTTATTTTATTTAAGTATCTGTCTAATTTAACCTCTAATACCTTTGCAAAGAGGGGTATGTGTGTATTTTAATATATTCTGACCTGGATTTATATATTTCTAGCTTTAGTACCTAACATTTTGTAATAAATATACCTTTTCTAAAAACAAAACAAACAAACAAAAAAGAAGAACTTTATCCTACTTAATCCCCAGGGGAGCTATATGGGCAGACAATCCTTTGTAAATCAGGTTATCAAGTGAAAGAAAGTTTAAGGATTCAAATTTGCTTTTCTAGCAATAAGCCTGAAGTTTGTAAGATCCTTCCTATACATATTTCTGTGAGATACAGCCATATGTATAGTTCCCATAGCATGGTAGCAAGTTTGTGGTCTGGGAGCTGATGCAGTAGATACAATGTTGGGACTCTCAAGCATAGGTCCAGAGTTCAATCCCAGCAGCAGCACAAGTGCCAGAGTGATGTCTGGTTCTTTCTTTCTCCCCTCCCACCCTTCTAATTAATAAATAAATAAAATATTAAAATAAAAGCTTTCTCATCTGAGGATGGGTTGGCTCTTCAGATCCCATTTGATGGCCCACATCACCCTTTGAGAGCAAGAAGGGACAGCAAGGACCATTTCTGCAGCACAGAAAAGTCACAGTTGTGGGTGATTGGAGGAGTGTGGGTGGGTTAGTGTCCCATGGCATTGTCACTGAAGATTTCCGAACATCCAAGGAACCCAAAAGCTAGTGATTAAGCCATAAAAAAGGAAACCTAACCAGTCAGCAAAACTCCACATTGAGTTTAATATTCAATGTTTTCAGGCCTAATCTCAGAAGTCTATTAGGACACTGTGTTGCATTATAAAAAGGAGGGAGAGTTAAAAAGGAAATAATCTGATTTTTTTTTTCTAGAAGCATAGGAGGATTTCATAAAACTGGAATCACCTCTGGGTGGATGGGATCCCTTTCGATAAAAATTACTCTTGCCCCTCAACTATATTGTCACTTGCAAAATCTGCTGGCTCTGCTTTGGTTTCATGATGGTCCGAGAGTCCTAATGGTGCAGTCAAAACTTAAGACAACAGCTCAATTAGCCTCTTTCCATTTAGGTATTGCCTGGTTATTGTAGGCATCCATCTTTGCAGTAGCATTCCCATCAAAATCATTAACACAATAAAAGATCCAGAAGTAAGCTGTCTACTTCGGGTGAATGGTTTTTGATCAGCAGAGTTGAAAAAGTACAAGGAGAGCTAAAGTTTGGCAGGCTAACCAAAGAAAGAAAAATATTTGGGAAAAGATGTTAAAAGGAATCTTCACTAATGGAAGTAATGGTGTTTCTGTTTGTTGTAAACTTTCCCCTTAATAGATGACTATAAGATTGTGGACACTGCTCTGATTTGATCAACAGGGTGTGAGAGCACTGTAGAACTAGAAAAGTCTACAGTTGGGGTGAAAGGGGTATCAAAAAGAGCAGGCAGCTAAGTTATCTGTAAGATGGCCCCAAGGTGCATGAGGAGAGGAAATAGGGACTGAGAGTGAGGGAGGAAGCAAGCATTACCCACAGGGCAATTAAAAAAAAAAGAGATGCAATGCACTGTGGGATGCAGCCTTTCACTCCATTATCTTTCCTCAGTTATCTTAAGATACAAAGATACAGGGCGGGTGGGTAGATAGCATAATGGTTATGCAAACAGACTCTCATGCCTGAGATTCCAGAGTCCCAGGTTCAATCCCCCGTACCACCATAAACCAGAGCTGAACAGTGCTCTGGACTAAAAAAAAAAAAAAGAGATAAGAAGAGAAAAAAATACAATAATAGCTTCCTAAATACCCTCATACAGCTCTGATTCTGCTGAAAAATAAGCTTTTGTATTATTATCTGTACCAGCAGCAGCAGCAGCAGCAGCACAGAGGAAGGTCAACGATTTCAGAATTCAGGTTCCCTAAGACTTTCTAGACGGCTCCAACCGAGATGCTGGCCATGGGGATGCAGAGTTTAATGCATCACGTTATCCAATCGACTAAATTTAAGTCTGGCTCCGATTCGAAAGATGTGAAAAATCGACACACGCCAATCTAGGGGTAGTTGTTTGCTAATAGTTTTGGCGCCCTCAGTACAGAATGTCAGGTTCCCGAAATGGAATTGGCAAATTGCACCCAAGTAAAAGACTCTGGGGTGGGTGGGTGCGGAGAATACAGGCCCATGAAGGATGATAAATGACATAGTGGGGGTTGTATTGTTAAATGGGAAACTGGGGAATGTTATGCATGTACAAACTATTGTATTTACTGTTGAATGTAAAACATTAATTCCCCAATAAAGAAATAAATTTTAAAAAAAATTTAAAAGAATGTCAGGTTCTCTTAACATCAAACCCGACTGAAAACCGTTCCGAATGCAAAAGCTGTTTCCCAGACTCCAGGAGAAACAACAGAGAGGAATAGGTAAGCTGTAGGATCTTCCATGCAAGCTGGCTCCAAAGCTAAAGGCAAGCCAGCCCGGCCTGGGTGGCTCAACAGTGAAACGACAAAGCCACGTGTCTGCAGGACCCCAGCTAAGCTCTCTCTGCTCTCATGCCGCTCAGTGCAGCCGCAATCGCCGCGTCGGGTCCTTGTAACCCACTATCCTGAATTCAAAAATCCAAAATCCGCAGCTTGGCCCTCATGCTCCATCTGGACACTGCCCCACTGCAAAGGTGAGAACGTGACCCTCAAGCAAGAGAAAATAGTAATAATAATGACGGAAAGAGCCCGTGGGGCACACGCGCCAGACAGCAGTCCCTTCCTGCTCTGCTCCCCCGCCTCTGCCCAGGGCCCTGTGAAATCCCGCGGCAGGCCCATCCCCCTGCCCTTTGCTGTCCAAGCCCCGTCCCGCCGCGGCAGATGAGGTTAGTTGGGGTCCCGACGTCGCCCTTACCAGGTCTCCTGGTTGCTGAATTTCTTAGTCACCACCTTGCCGAGCTCCAGGCCCAGGCGGTCGGCAATTTTCTGGGACAAGTCCTGGTGGGAGCTACCACTGAAGATTTTGATGTTCGGCATCCTGGCCAAGTACCCCAAACACTCCTCGCTCAGCACTTTACACCTGCTGAGGAGACGTGAGCCGAAGTGACCCCTGAGATTCTGTACTAACTGCCTAGGATCACTACTCTGCCTTCTTACATTCCCGCCAGGCACGCGGCTCTAAATTGCCTGGTGCCAAGCAGGCGGGGTCAGAGGGTGGGGGGGGAGGACACATGTTCACACTGTGATTGGTTGACATGTTGCGAGGGGCGGTTTCTCGCGGTAACTCCTCCTGACTCTCTCAAATATTGGCTTGGAGGGTTTGAGGGTGGATGATACCAAGAAGTTGGGTTGATTGAACATCTTGTAAAGTCGACCATCTGCATTACCATGGGGGTGGAGGGATCTATGTGGGAAGTATGGCTTGATCTTTCCCAGTAGCTGGGAAGTTGGACATGCTGCTGCTGCTGCTGCTGCTTCTCCCTCTCCCTCTCCCTCTCCCTCTCCCTCTCCCTCTCCCTCTCCCTCTCCCTCTCCCTCTCCCTCTCCCTCTCCCTCTCCCTCTCCCTCTCCCTCTCCCTCTACCCCTCCCCTCTACCCCTCCCCCTCCCCCTCTTCCTTCTTCTTCTTTCTTCTTCTTCTTCTCCTCCTCCTCCTCCTCCTCCTCCTCCTCCTCCTCCTCCTCCTCCTCCTCCTCCTTCTTCCCTCCCAGAACGTGAAAGTTAAGACTGACTCAAGTCTACAGTTTCTTTCCTTTCCCTTTTTCTTTTGTTTTAATGTTGACAGCCACGGTTGATCAGAAAGGGGGGTTGGGGGGACCTAAACATGAATTCACTTGCATATGTTGAGCATGGTTTTGTCTCTTTGTAAGAACGAGGCTGACTTAACACTTTCACATCAACCACCCATAACACAGGCATATCTAAAGGGCTCCTTTGCCCCTCTTTAGCTGTGGTGTTGTATTTGCCTGGAAAGACAAGTCCCAAAGGGAAAGTGGCTAAAGGCATAACACCTGAGTCATCCAGAAAAAATATTTTTAAGGGGAGTTTGACGGTAGTGTAGCGGCTTAAGTGCACGTGGCGCAAAGCAAGGACCGGCATAAGGATCCCGGTTCGAGCCCCCGGATCCCCACCTGCAAGAGAGTCGCTTCACAGGCGGTGAAGCAGGTCTACATATCTTTCTCTCCCCCCCTGCCTTACCCTCCCCTCCATTTCACTCTGACCTATCTAACAACGATGACATCAATAACAACAACAATAACTACAAAAACAGTGAAAAACAACAAGGGCAACAAAAGGGAAAAATAAATATAAAGAAATTAAATATTTTAAAACAAGTGAAGCGTTTTCCAAAATAACTGGGCAATGTAGGTCTGACTGAGCCTTGAGAAGGATAACAAATATAATCGACTTGTGGGACTTAAGATAAACAGTCCTGAAGGAGAGAAAAAATGGCTTTGGTCCTCTTTGCTTCACGTGAACCTCAGTATTATCATCTGCATGCTGCAAATGTAACCTTACTTACCATGTCTTACTATTTTTCTATGACTATAAGCTGGACCAAAGAGAGTCCAGTCCTTCTCCCCCCCCTTTAAAAGATGTATTCATTTATTGTTATTATGAAAGAGAAAATATGAGATATTTAAGTCCAGATTAATGCTCATCTCTGGCACAGGGTGGCTCTGGGGAGTGAGCCTGTAGCCTCTGGGCCTTCAGACATGCATTCTGTGTTATCTCCCTTTCTTTTTTTTTTTTCCTCCAGGGTTATTGCTGGGCTTGGTGCCTGCACCATGAATCCACTGCTCCTGGAGGCCATTTTTCCCCCTTTTGTTGCCCTTGTTGTTGTAGCCTCCTTGTGGTTATTATTATTGCCATTGTTGGTGTTGTTCGTTGCTGGATAGGACAGAGAATTGGAGAGAGGAGGGGAAGACAGAGAGGGGGAGAGAAGGATAGACACCTGCGTACCTGCTTCACAGCCTGTGAAGCGACTCCCCTGCAGGTGGGGAGCCGGAGGCTCGAACCGGGATCCTTACGCCAGTCATTTTCACTTTGCACCACCGCCAGACCCCTGTTGTCTCCCTTTCTGAGGGCCATTAGTCTTGCATCACATTTCCACTAAGTATCTTCTGATGATGGGTTAGTTGAAGAGGAAAGCTTACAACTTTAAACTGTAACAATAAAAAATTCCCATTTTAGAATCAAACAATTTTAGTCATGCTCACCGCAGTGCAAGCTGTGAAAATAGAAGGGACTTTGGCAATCATCTAGTCACTAGCTTCATTTTACATATGGTGATTCTTAGCTCAGAGATGGAAGGGTTTTGTCCAAGTGTCAAAGGCAGAAAATACTCCCATTAGCAGCCTGGTTTTCTCTTCCAACCATTTTCAGTGACATACATGGAGGATTTCTTTGAACTTTCTATTGTTGCTATGTTTCATATTGGTTTGTTCCCCTGCCCCCTGACCTCTGAGAGAATTGGTTTGGCCCTTGCTAGTTTCGTGCCCTGCTTTCTCCCTGCCCCCTATGTTAAGGACGTCCAGAGTCCCAGCAGCAGCCGCTGAGAGAAAATGATGGGGAAGTATATGGTGTGGTGATTTGCCCGTTCGTGAATAAAGATTAAACTGTAGTTTCTCAGCCCAGCCGTGTGTCCCCAAGTCTCTGTCTCTGTTCACCACCGCGAAGCTAGCCCGGCCTGCTGGAGCCCCTAAACTTTAACAACAAATGGCGCTCATGTGGACCTGACCTGCGCTTCTCTCAGATAAGTGAAGACAATTTGGCTCCGTATGTACTATGGCCTTCTCTTCTGCTTGTGAAGAGATCTCCAAAGGCCTCTGCCCTTTCTTCACAAGACTGTTTAGCTGTTTCTGGAACATTTATCTCTGGACCACTCTGTGGTTTCCACCCAACGCCAGCCCGCAGGAGCCCAACACCAGCCTGCATGAGCCGGCTTTCCGAAACGTGGCACAGGACATTGGGCGTGGGCTCCCTCCACGCTGCTCGGCTGCTTGGAACAGGGCAGCAGACATGGCGGCCTATCCTGGCTGCCACCCCAGGGCACCTTGGCCCGCGCCTTCTGCACGGCTGGCCCGCCCACCCTCGTGCTATGAAGTCTGGGCAGATCCTGGACCACCTGGAGACTGCGGGCTCCCTGCCAAAATTGGGCCTCCTTGGACGAGATCTCCAGCTTGGGTCTGAAGGCAGACAAGCTAGAATACACAGAGATTCATCCAGAGATCGCCACCTGCAATTCCTAGAAGTGAAGTTGCCCAAGAGGCCACCTCTGGACAACGCACTCCCCAAAAGGCTAAGACAGTACAGATTTAAATTCGTGTTTAAAATGACATGTCTTCGTAACAAAGGTTTCTCTACTTGTGTATTAATGACCATGTTTATGTGTGTGTTTAAAGTATGGTAAACAGTAACTTTAAGGTTAAAAACGTAACTTTAAGGCTAAATTCTTACCAGGCAAAGTTAAATGAAAAAGGTTTTAAACGTAATTCTCATAAAGATAAAATTAACTTACATTTAAAGTCTGAGGTAAAAATTAGTTAAAAATCAATATATTTTAACTAAGTTGGTCAAAAAAAAAACCTGTGCACACCTAGGGTGTGTCTCCATCTTGAATGGGTGTAACAAAAGTTTAGAAAGACGCTGTTGATATGTAAAACTCTCAAATTCCTTCTCAATTAGAAATGTTAGATTGCGCTATGGTTATGCTAATAATTCTCATGCCTGAGGCTTTTTTCTTTCTATGGTTCATATTTGCCTTTCCACATTTTATTGTTTGAACTTTAAATAGCCTTGGAATCGTGCTGGAAGGGACTTCCAATTGTAATAGAGTTATCAATTGTGGTAAACTTCTAACCTGCTACAAGTTTTGTTTCATAAGTAAGTGAATTGCAGCTGTCAAGTTCTCTACAGAAAAGCAGAATTCCGATGGCTGACATTCTCCATCGAGACAGATGTACAATTCTTCGGTGGACATCTGCTTTGGCCTCGCATTTCTATCAGACTCACTGGTACAACTCTTGGACACTTTGCACAAAACTAGCAGCTTCCCCTTATGCTGCTGGGTTTCTCAAAGACTGACTGCAGCCAGCTGCCTTGTGACTCTAGGCCATATCCCCGCCCCCATGCTAGGTAATTCCCACAGAGAAAAAAAAAATGCCCGTCGAGGCAAAAGCCCCCAGAGGCAGCAAAGGTTCTTTAGCTGATAAAGCTTTGCCCACAGAGGCAAAAAATGGCCCCCTCAGGCCTTCCCTTGGCAGCACACTGGTTCTTGTTACTCGCTTACATGTTTCTCCATGTTTGTGCCAGTTTCTTTTTTGAAAATGCCTGTACGACATAGGTTTCTGTTCACCCCACACCCCTGATACTGTGGTCATTTAGTTAAAAACAGAAGGGAGAATTGTTGGTATGTTTCATATTGGTTTGCTCCTCTTCCCCCCAACCTCTGAGAGAATTGGTTTGGCCCTTGCTAGTTTCTTGCCCCACTTTCTCCCCGCCCCCTATGCTAAGGACATCCAGAGTCCCAGCAGCAGCCGCAGAGAGAGAATGATGGGGAAGCACATGGTGTGGTGATTTGCCCGTTCGTGAATAAAGATTAAACTGCAGCTTCTCAGCCCAGCCGTGTGACCCCGAGCCTCTGTCTCTGTTCACCGCCGCGAAGCTAGCCCAGCCTGCTGGAGCCCCGAAACTTTAACAACATTCTATCATACTTTTCTGAATTCAGAATTTAATGTGGGCTTGAATATATATATGTCCTTGGAGAAGGACATATACTGCAGGGCAGAATATTGGTAGTCTCCCCATTAGCGCTACACATAAAATATTTACTGTCTGCTTTACAGCATACAAGGCAATATGCTGGGGTCGGGGGTAGATAGCATAATGGTTATGCAAACAAACTCTTATGCCTGAAGCTCCAAAGTCCCAGGTTCAATCCCCTGCATTACCATAATCCAAAACTGAGCAGTGCTCTGGTGAAAGGGAAAAAAAAGGCAGCATGCTGAGCACTGAGAGAACAATGCAGAGTTTACACTCAAGAGAGTCACTCATCTAATAAATATGTATTAGATATTTCTTATGTGTCAGACCCTGTTCTGGACACTGAGAATACAATGGTGGATAACCAATAACTCCTGCTTTCATCATGTTTATATATTTTTTAAATTTTTTATATTTATTTATTCCCTTTTCTTGTCCTTGTTTTCATTGTTTTAGTTATTATTGATGTCGTTGTTGTTGGATAGGACAGAGAGAAATGGAGCCAGGAGGGGAAGTCAGAGAGGGGGAGAGAAAGACACCTGCTGACCCTGCTTCACAGTGAAGATACGCCCCTGCAGGTGGGGAACTGAGGACTCAAACTGCGATCCTTACCCCGGTCCTTGCGGTTTGCACCACGTGCGCCCGACTCCCTTCATGTTTATATTTTTAAACAGTCAACTTGTGGCTAAAGAAAGGGTGTGGAGGGCTAAGGGTAGATAGCATAATGGGTTTGCAAAGATACTATCATATCTGAGGCTCCAAGTCCCAGGTTCAATCCCCTGCACCACCATATGCCAGAGCTGAATAGTGCTCTGGTTGAAAGAAAGAAAGAAAAGAAAGAAAGAAAAGAAAGAAAGAAAGAAAGAAAGAAAAGAAAGAAAGAAAGAAAGAAAGAAAGAAAGAAAGAAAGAAAGAAAGAAAGAAGGAAAGGGTGTGGTATGCCAAATAGTGCTAAATGCTCAGCGAGAAGTCTGGCAAGAAAGTGGGATGTAAGCCCCCACACCTATGGACATGTAATCTTTGACAAAGGGGCCCAGACTATTAAATGGGGAAAGCAGAGTCTCTTCAACAAATGGTGTTGGAAACAATGGCTTGAAAGATGCAGAAGAATAAAACTGAAGCACTGTATTTCAACAAATACAAAAGTAAATTCCAAGTGGATCAAACACTTTGATGTTAGACCACAAACTATCAGATAGTTAGAGGAAAATATTGGCAAAACAATTTTCCCCATATATTTTAAAGACGTCTTCAATGAAACAAATCCAATTACAAAGTAGACTAAGGCAAGTATAAACCTATGGGACTACATCAAATTAAAAAGCTCCTTCACAGCAAAAAAAAATGACTACCCAAACCAAGAGACCCCTCACAGAATGGGAGAAGATCTTTACATGCCATACATGAGACAAGAGTTTAATAACCAACATATATAAAGAGCTTGCCAAACTCAACAACAAGACAACAAATAACCCCATCCAAAAATGGGGGGAGGACATGGACAGAATTTTCACCACAGAAGAGATCCAAAAGGCTGAGAAACACATGAAAAAATGCTACAAGTCTCTGATTGTCAGAAAAATGCAAATAAAGACAATGAGATACCACCTCACTCCTGTGAGAATGTCATATATCAGAAAAGGTAACAGCAACAGATGCTGGAGATGGTGTGGGGTCAACGGAAACCTCCTGAACTGCTGGTGGGAATGTCAATTGGTCAAACCATTGTGGAGAACAGTCTGGAGAACTCTCAGAAGGCTAGAAATGGACCTACCCTATGACCCTGCAATTCCTCTCCTGGGGACATATCCTAAGGAACCCAACACATCCAACCAAATAGATCTGTGTACACATATGTTCTTGGCAGCACAATTTTTAATAGCCCAAACCTGGAAGCAACCCAGGTGTCCAACAACAGATGAGTGGTTGAGCTACTTGTGGTATATATACACAATGGAATACTACTCAGCTGTAAAATGGTGACTTCACCGTTTTCAGCCGATCTTGGATGGACCTTGAAAAATTCATCTTAAGTGAAATAAGTTAGAAACAGAAGGATGAATATGGGATGACCTCACTCTCAGGCAGAAGTTGAAAAACAAGATCAGAAGAAAAAAAACATACAAATAGAACCTGAAATGGAATTGGCGTATCACACCAAAGTAAAAGACTCTGGGGTGGGGAGAACACAGGTCCAAGAAGGATGACAGAGGAACTAGTGGGGATTGTATTGTTATATGGGAAGCTGGGGAATGTTATGCATGTACAAACTATTGTATTTACTATTGAATGTAAAACATTAATATCCCAATAAAGGAAAAAAAGAAAGTGGGATACTGTATCATTTTGATAGAGAGATTGGGGATACTGTGAGAATGTCATATATCAGAAAAGGTAACAGCAACAGATGCTGGAGATGGTGTGGGGTCAATGGAAACCTCCTGAACTGCTGGTGGGAATGTCAATTGGTCAAACCATTGTGGAGAACAGTCTGGAGAACTCTCAGAAGGCTAGAAATGGACCTACCCTATGACCCTGCAATTCCTCTCCTGGGGACATATCCTAAGGAACCCAACACATCCAACCAAATAGATCTGTGTACACATATGTTCTTGGCAGCACAATTTGTAATAGCCCAAACCTGGAAGCAACCCAGGTGTCCAACAACAGATGAGTGGTTGAGCTACTTGTGGTATATATACACAATGGAATACTACTCAGCTGTAAAATGGTGACTTCACCGTTTTCAGCCGATCTTGGATGGACCTTGAAAAATTCATCTTAAGTGAAATAAGTTAGAAACAGAAGGATGAATATGGGATGACCTCACTCTCAGGCAGAAGTTGAAAAACAAGATCAGAAGAAAAAAAACATACAAATAGAACCTGAAATGGAATTGGCGTATCACACCAAAGTAAAAGACTCTGGGGTGGGGAGAACACAGGTCCAAGAAGGATGACAGAGGAACTAGTGGGGATTGTATTGTTATATGGGAAGCTGGGGAATGTTATGCATGTACAAACTATTGTATTTACTATTGAATGTAAAACATTAATATCCCAATAAAGGAAAAAAAGAAAGTGGGATACTGTATCATTTTGATAGAGAGATTGGGGATACTGTGAGAATGTCATATATCAGAAAAGGTAACAGTAACAGATGCTGGAGATGGTGTGGGGTCAACGGAAACCTCCTGAACTGCTGGTGGGAATGTCAATTGGTCAAACCATTGTGGAGAACAGTCTGGAGAACTCTCAGAAGGCTAGAAATGGACCTACCCTATGACCCTGCAATTCCTCTCCTGGGGACATATCCTAAGGAACCCAACACATCCATCCAAATAGATCTGTGTACACATATGTTCTTGGCAGCACAATTTGTAATAGCCCAAACCTGGAAGCAACCCAGGTGTCCAACAACAGATGAGTGGTTGAGCTACTTGTGGTATATATACACAATGGAATACTACTCAGAAGGAATGGAATACTACTACTCAGAAGGAATGGAATACTACTGCAGAAGGTTGCACACCAGTGCAACCTTCTGCAGTACATGGATGACCTGCTCGTTGCTGCCCCCCTAGGAAGGACTGCGAAACAGCAAAGACCTGCTCGAGGTACTGGGAAACTTGGGGTACAGGGTATCCGCTAAAAAGGCTCAGTTGTGTACTCAGGCAGTAACCTACCTGGGCTATCAGATCAAGGAGGGGCAACGAGCCCTGTCTGAGTGAAGGATCCAGGCCGTCTTGAAGATCCCGACCCCCACTTCAAAGAGACAGTTCCGAGATTTCTTGGGAGCGGTGGGCTACTGTAGGCTATGGATCTCAGGGTTCGCCAAGCTAGCAAAACCCCTCTACACTGCCATCGGCGGAGGCGATACACCTTTGAGATGGACTGAGACAGAGGAAAGGGCTTTCCAGGCACTGAAGAAATCTCTGGTGAGTGCCCCCGCCTTGAGTCCCCCTGATCTTAACAAAGCATTCCAGTTATTTGTAGAAGAAAGTGCCGGTGTGGCTAATGGGTACTCACTCAAACTCTGGGACCCTGCAAGAGGCCTGTTGCCTACCTGTCTAAACAGATAGAACCAGTAACAGCAGGTTGGCCGGGGTGCTTGAGGACAGTGGCAGCAGCTGCCCTACTGGTGAAAGAGACTACCAAGCTGACTTTTGGGCAGACCCTAGAAATTGCCACAGCCCACAACCTGACCAGCCTACTTCACTGCCCTCCGGACAGGTGGATGACCAATTCTCGGGTCACCCATTTTCAGGTACTGTTGCTGGACCCACCTCGCATTACTTTTAAGCAGACTGCAGCTTTAAATCCAGCCACCCTGCTCCCCAACCCAGAAGAAGATGTCACCCATGATTGTGGAGAAATCTTGGAAGCCCGGACCTCGTTGAGAGCTGACCTGACGGACGTCCCACTGCCGGATGCACAGGGAACCCTCTACACGGATGGAAGCAGCTTTGTGGAGGACAGTGTATGGTGCGCAGGCACCGCAGTAGTCACAAGCCAGGAGGGCCTGTGGGCTGAATCTTTGCCACGAGGGACATCAGCCCAAAAGGTGGAGCTGATCGCCCTCACTCAAGCACTCAAGTCGGGAGCAGGGAAGAAGATGAATATATATTCCGACAGCAGGTATGCCTTTGCCACTGTCCATGTTCATGGGGCTCTGTACCAAGTGAGAGGATTGCTGACAGCTGGAGGAAAAGCTATCAAGCATGCCCAGGAAATACTAGCCCTGCTAGCGGCTGTTTGCTGTCATCCACTCTAAGGGACACCAGAAAGATGACTCAGAATTCTGTCTTGCGAGGCAACTGGTTGGCAGATCAGACAGCCCGGGAGGCAGCCCAAAGACTAGTGGGGACCAAGACCCAGTAGCTGGTGGCCACACCAGAAGAAATTACCAAAGAGAAGAGACCTGAGTATTCCAAACAAGAAGAGAAGCTGAGCCAGAAGCTTGGGGGAAGACCCAACGAGGAAGGATGGATCATCCTCCCGGATGAGAGAATTCTACTGCCCCAGTCACTGGGAAGACAGGTGGTCAATCAGACGCACCAAGATACCCACGTGGGGGGAAACAAATTAACTGAGTTGATCAGTAAATTCTATCTGATAGTCGGTTTGCATAGAATCTCCCAGAGTGTGGCAGGCCGCTGTGTTACGTGTGCCAGAGTCAACGCTAATCCAGTGCAAGTGAAGGAACGGAACCCGGTGGCGAGGAGAGGAACCTGGAGAACACTGGGAACTAGACTTCACTGAGATGCCTGGAACTCGAGGAGGATATAAGTATCTCTTAGTCATGATAGATACCTTTTCAGGATGGGCTGAAGCTTTCCCAACTAAGAAAGAGACTCGCCAGGTAGTGGTGAAACAATTGGTCTTTGAAATTATCCCCAGGTTTGGGCTCCCTTATACACTGGGGTCTGACAATGGCCCGGCATTCATTGCCAAGGTCACCCAACAATTGGCTGAAACTTTAAAAATTAAGTGGAAGTTACATTGCATTTACCGCCCCCAGAGTTCGGGGCAAGTAGAAAGAATGAATAGGACTATTAAGGAAAGTTTAACCAAGTTAAAAATGGAGACTGGCGGGGACTGGATTTCTCTTTTACTCTTTGATTTGCTTAGAAGTAGGAATACCCCATGCGTGTCTGGATTCACCCCTTTTGAAATTATGTATGGCAAACAACCAAGCCTGTAACCCGGGTTGAGGCTGTGAAATTGGCTGAGGTGTTGCATGGCAGTCTCCTTAAGTCTTTACAGGCCTTACAGGTGGTGCAAGGGAAGGCCAGAGCCACTGTCCGGGATGCAAAGCCTGGAACCCGGAGAGAGGAGAGCTGAGACCGAGCCCCCCTGTTTGAGCCTGGTGACTCTGTACTGGTAAAGAAGCTGCATCCCAACCACCTTGAGGCCCGGTGGGAAGGACCATACACCGTGATCCTGAGTACACCGACTGCCGCAAAGGTCGCAGGGAAGCGCCACTGGATTCATCACACTCGCCTGAAGAGATCCATTGCTGACCCACCGGTAGCAGAGGACCTAAGAGGATGGCGTGCCATGCCTACCAGAGACCCAATGAAGGTCCGGCTGGTCTCCTGTTGACTCTTGCGCTTTTGCTCTGCTCCGGCTTGACCTCTCACGCCACTCATCCCCAGGTGTCCCCACTGATCATATGGGAACTATCAAATAAGGAAGGGAAAGTGATTGTCAGCCAGCCAACCGCTGGGCAGCCTATATTCTCTTTTGATTTGTGTGATTTGTTTGGTGCAAAATGGTCCAGTGCAAACTGGTCCAGCCAGGTTTCTTCGGATGGAGGGTGTGGCTCCTACGCCCTAGAGAGTCGCCTTTGGGACAGACCCTACTACGTCTGCCCCAGGGTAGGCCGCCCCAGCGAGTGCAGAGGAGAGACATACTTTTTCTGTGGACTAAGGGGAGAATGCTTGACAGCATCTCCGCTGAGGGACAGAGATAAACATTTGAAGGTTTCAAGAGTATTTCACCCAGGCGCCCCACCTGAACCGGGTACCTGCAACATAGGGGACTGTAACCCTATGGAAGTGAAGGTTAAGACTTGGTATGAAACTGACTCCTGGGTGAACGGGAGGATGTGGGGCATCCAGATAGCATTCACGGGGAAAGACTCTAGTGTGCTATTCACTATCCGACTGCGGATGCTGCCATGGACTCAAAATCCTATTGCACCATTGAGACCAATCATCTTAGATAAGGACCCCCGACCAACATCGTCCCTGTCCTCAGGGACAGAGAGAAAGAATGGGACTGATACTAATAGAACTGACACTAAACCCAATGGCACTAGGCCAACTGACATGGAGCCCCTGCATCCCAGGGTGAAGTCATTAGTAGAGACTGTGGAATTAATGTATCATCTCTTGAATGAGTCTAACCCCAACATAACTAGAGACTGCTGGCTGTGTTTACACCCTTAGCCTCCTTATTATATAGGTGTGGCTGCTTCTGCTGGGATAGGTAGCCAGAAGGGGGACATCAGGAAACTGACTCTATCCTCTGGCAACTCTAAAGGCCCGGAGTGTAAGTGGGGAGTGCAGCCTCACCTGACACTGGGGGATATTCAGGGAAAAGGAACTTGTATTTCCACAGCCAGTTATAAACTGGACTCCTCCCCATATATGGGCAATTGCAACCAGACCATTAAAGTTAGTAAAACCCAGGAGTGGGCCATTCTCCTCAAGTCCCCCGAGGGAACCTGGTGGGCTTGCACTTCAGGCATGTCTCCCTGTATTACCCCTTATGGAATGAGTAAGGAGGACCTCTGTGTTTTGACCCACATTCTGCCACATGTGTACTATTCCCATGGTGAGGTAGGGTGGGTGTACCTTGAACGGCGAGGGGAAGGAACACCTTGGACCAATAAGAAGGAAGCACACCCCAGTAGTGGTCCCCCTACTTGTGGTGGCAGGAATAGCGGGGTCAAAAGCAATAGGCGTTACGGCTTAACCAAAGAGACCACTCTAGTACAATTAGACACTCAGATCACTCAGGATATGGCGACACTAGAGGGCACCATCGAATCCCTTGAAGGGTCGCTGTCATCCTTGGTCGAGGTGGTCCTGCAGAACCGTAGGGGGCTTGATTTGCTGTTCATGAAACAGGGACAATTATGTGTGGCCCTAAATGAGGCTTGTTGCTTTTATGCTGACCACTCGGGGATGATAAGGGAGACTTTAAGTGAAGTGAAGAAAAGAATAGAGGACAGGGGCGACTGCCTGAAGGAGCTGAGCAACTGGGGCAACTGGTTTACAAACTTATTCTCCTGGCCCCCTTGCTTGACGACACTGGCCAGCTCATTGGCAGGGCCCTGATCACTTACTCCTAATCTTTACCCTAGGACCCTGTCTATTAACATCATTGATCTCCCTGATCAGGAGAAAATCTGAGAAGGTAATGGTCCTTAGGACAGAGTATATAGAAGCTTATACAGAGGAAGAGGAAGAAGATGAAACAAAGATTTGATTCTTAGCTAAGACTAGTGGGGAATGTTAGATGCAGTAGTTTTAAAGTTTTAAGTATAGTTGCTTTTCTGCTTAGTGTGAGATGGAAAATTCATTGCCCTTTCCTCTAGATACAGGACCTAATCAATAAGCCACCGGTTGTTCACCAAGCATCAGTAAGCCACCGGTTTGGAGCCTTGAGGCTCCAAAGTCCAGTCCCAGGTTGAATTCCCCACACCAACATAAACCAGGGCCGATCAGTGCTATGGTTAAAAAAGAAATCCAGGTGTAATGTTCAGTTACTTCTGGTCATTTACCCCTAATATTTACCCCACTCTGGGAGTATGGACCAAAAATTGTCGGGAGGGGTGTGCAGAAGGTAGGAGTTCGGTCTTCCTTAATTGCTTCTTTGCTACACATGGAAATTGGCCAGTTGATCCATACCCCCAGCCTATTTCTTGGAGGCTATTTTTCCCATTTTGTTTCCCTTGTTGTTGGATAAGACAGAGAGAAATCGAGAGAGGAGGGGAAGACAGAGAGGAGGAGAGAAAGACAACTACAGACCTGCTTCACCGCTTTCAAAGTGGTTTCAAACATGGTTCATGTTTGCCTTTCCACATTTTATTGTTTGAACATTAAATAGCCTTGGAATCGTGCTGGAAGGGACTTCCAATTGTAATAGAGTTATCAATTGTGGTAAACTTCTAACCTGCTACAAGTTTTGTTTTATAAGTAAGTGAATTGCAGCTGTCAAGTTCTCTACAGAAAAGCAGAATTCTGATGGCTGACATTCTCCATCGAGACAGACGTGCAATTCTTCGGTGGACATCTGCTTTGGCCTCGCATTTCTATCAGACTCACTGGTACAACTCTTGGACACTTTGCACAAAACTAGCAGCTTCCCCTTATGCTGCTGGGTTTCTCAAAGACTGACTGCAGCTAGCTGCCTTGTGACTCTAGGCCATATCCCCGCCCCCATGCTAGGTAATGCCCACAGAGAAAAAAAAATGCCCATCTAGGCAAAAGCCCCCAGAGGCAGCAAAGGTTCTTTAGCTGATAAAGCTTTGCCCACAGAGGCAAAAATGGCCCCCTCGGGCCTTCCCTTGGCAGCACACTGGTTCTTGTTACTCGCTTACATGTTTCTCCATGTTTGTGCCAGTTTCTTTTTTGAAAATGCCTGTACGACATAGGTTTCTGTTCACCCCACACCCCTGATACCATGGTCATTTAGTTAAAAACAGAAGGGAGAATTGTTGGTATGTTTCATATTGGTTTGCTCCTCTTCCCCCCAACCTCTGAGAGAATTGGTTTGGCCCTTGCTAGTTTCTTGCCCCACTTTCTCCCCGCCCCCTATGCTAAGGACGTCCAGAGTCCCAGCAGCAGCCGCGGAGAGAGACTGATGGGGAAGCACATGGTGTGGTGATTTGCCCATTCATGGATAAAGATTAAACTGCAGCTTCTCAGCCCAGCCGTGTGTCCCCACGCCTCTGTCTCTGTTCGCCGCCACGAAGCTAGTCTGGCCTGCTGGAGCCCTGAAACTTTAACAACATTCTATCATACTTTTCTGAATTCAGAATTTAATGTGGGCTTGAATATATATACTGCAGGGCAGAATATTGGTAGTCTCCCCATTAGCGCTACACATAAAATATTTACTGTGTGCTTTACAGCATACAAGGCAGTATGGTAGGGTCGGGGGTAGATAGCATAATGGTTATGCAAACAGACTCTTATGCCTGAAGCTCCAAAGTCCCAGGTTCAATCCCCTGCATTACCATAATCCAAAACTGAGCAGTGCTCTGGTGAAAGGGAAAAAAAAGGCAGCATGCTGAGCACTGAGAGAACAATGCAGAGTTTACACTCAAGAGAGTCACTCATCTAATAAATATGTATTAGATATTTCTTATGTGTCAGACCCTGTTCTGGACACTGAGAATACAATGGTGGATAATCAATAACTCCTGCTTTCATCATGTTTACATATTTTTTAAATTTTTTTATATTTATTTATTCCCTTTTGTTGTCCTTGTTTTTATTGTTTTAGTTATTATTGATGTCGTTGTTATTGGATAGGACAGAGAGAAATGGAGCCAGGAGGGGAAGTCAGAGAGGGGGAGAGAAAGACACCTGCTGACCCTGCTTCACAGTGAAGATACGCTCCTGCAGGTGGGGAACTGAGGACTCAAACTGGGATCCTTACCCCGGTCCTTGCGGTTTGCGCCACGTGCGCCCGACTCCCTTCATGTTTATATTTTTAAACAGTCAATTAGTGGCTAAAGAAAGGGTGTGGAGGGCGAAGGGTAGATAGCATAATGGGTTTGCAAAGATACTATCATATCTGAGGCTCCAAGACCCAGGTTCAATCCCCTGCACCACCATATGCCAGAACTGAATAGTGCTCTGGTTGAAAGAAAGAAAGGAAGAAAATAAAAAAAAGAAAAGAAAGAAAGAAAGGAGAGAAAGAAAGAAAGAAAGAAAGAAAGAAAGAAAGAAAGAAAGAAAGGAAAGGGTGTGGTATGCCAAATAGTGCTAAATGCTCAGCGAGAAGTCTGGCAAGAAAGTGGGATGTAAGCCCCCACACCTATGGACATGTAATCTTTGACAAAGGGGCCCAGACTGTTAAATGGGGAAAGCAGAGTCTCTTCAACAAATGGTGTTGGAAACAATGGCTTGAAAGATGCAGAAGAATGAAACTGAACCACTGTATTTCACCAAATACAAAAGTAAATTCCAAGTGGATCAAACACTTGGATGTTAGACCACAAACTATCAGATAGTTAGAGGAAAATATTGGCAAAACAATTTTCCCCATATATTTTAAAGACGTCTTCAATGAAACAAATCCAATTACAAAGAAGACTAAGGCAAGTATAACCTATGGGACTACATCAAATTAAAAAGATCCTTCACAGCAAAAGAAACCACTACCCAAACCAAGAGACGCCTCACAGAATGGGAGAAGATCTTTACATGCCATACATCAGATAAGAGTTTAATAACCAACATATATAAAGAGCTTGCCAAACTCAACAACAAGACAACAAATAACCCCATCCAAAAATGGGGGGAGGACTTGGACAGAATATTCACCACAGAAGAGATCCGAAAGGCTGAGAAACACATGAAAAAATGCTCCAAGTCTCTGATTGTCAGAAAAATGCAAATAAAGACAATGAGATACCCCTTCACTCCTGTGAGAATGTCATATATCAGAAAAGGTAACAGCAGCAGATGCTGGAGATGGTGTGGGGTCAAAGGAAACCTCCTGCACTGCTGGTGGGAATGTCAATTGGCCCAACCTCTGTGGAGAACAGTCTGGATAACTCTCAGAAATGGAACTACCATATGACCCTGCAATTCCTCTCCTGGGGACATATCCTAAGGAACCCAACATACCCATTCAAATAGATCTGTGTACACATATGTTCTTGGCAGCACAATTTGTTATAGCCAAAACCTGGAAGCAACCCAGGTGTCCAACAACAGATGAGTGGCTGAGCAACTTTTGGTATATATACACAATGGACTACTACTCAGCTGTAAAAAATGGTGACTTCACCGTTCTCAGCCGATCTTGGATGGACCTTGAAAAATTCATCTTAAGTGAAATAAGTCAGAAACAGAAGGATGAATATGGGATGACCTCACTCTCAGGCAGAAGTTGAAAAACAAGATCAGAAGAAAAAAAAACATACAAGAAGAACCTGAAATGGAATTGGCGTATCACACCAAAGTAAAAGACTCTGGGGTGGGGGTGGGTGGGTGGGGAGAACACAGGTCCAAGAAGGATGACAGAGGACCTAGTGGGGATTTTATTGTTATATGGGAAGCTGGGGCATGTTATGCATGTACAAACTATTGTATTTACTATTGAATGTAAAACATTAATACCCCAATAAAGGAAAAAAAGAAAGTGGGATACTGTATCATTTTGATAGAGAGATTGGGGATAGTTACTTTTAAACAAGGTTCTCAACAATACCTATCTGGGAAGGAAACATTTGAGCAAAGACCTGAAGGTGATATATAAATAAGCCATCTTGACAGCTGAAACAAGACAAAAAAGAACAGCAAGTGCCAAAACCCAAAAGTAGGAGTGTAGCTACAGTTTGAGATGTAGAAAAGTTGTTGTGTCTGATACAAAGTATGTGTGTGGGAGGGAGGAGGGAGGTGGTATTAGAAGTGTAGTGTACTTCTGAGAGAAAATATGGAGGTTGGGCAGGGATGGGTAGTATAATGGTTATGCAAAGAGATTATCATGCCTGAGGCTCCAAAATCCCAGTTCCCTGCGCTACCAAAAGTCGGAGCTGATCAGAGCTCTGAGAAAAAAATTAAAATAAATAAAGAAAAGAAAAGAATATATGGAGGAGGAGATCAATGAGATAAGAATGACTAATGTGGGGTTGGTGGCATAGTGAGCTGAGTACACACATTACCATGCACAAGATCGAGGGGTTAGAACGCAAGTTTCCTGGCTGCTTACAGCAGGAGCAGACTCAGGCTAGTATAGGCAGAGGTTCTGCAGTAGCTACATGTCAAATTGAAATCTCTCCCATTGTTCAGCAGTGGTGTGTGTGTGTGTGTGTGTGTGTGTGTGTGTATGTCCAATTCTTTTTTTTTCAACTCTGACATCATCTTATTGAGGACATGTTGATTTACAGGATTTGTTAATATAGATATGTTAATTTTTATTTGACAGGACAAAGAGAAACTGGGTAGTAGTGATAGAGAGGGAGAGGGAAGGATCTGCGGCACTGCTTCAGTACTCATGAGGCTTCCACCCATAAGTGGGGCCTGGGGGCTTGAATCTGGGTCCTTGTGGATGGTAACATATGTGCTCAACCTGGTGTACCACTGCCTAGCCCCTGATTTACAAATTTTTATTTTATTTTATTTTTTGTTGCCCTTGTTGTTGTCATTGTTTTGTTGTTGTCTGATAGGACAGAAAGAAATTGAGAGAGGAGGGGAAGACAGAGTGGGAGAGAATGATAGACACCTGAAGACCTGCTTCCCTGCTTGTGAAGTGACCACAGAATCCTTGTGTGGTCCTTGTGCTTCACACCATGTGAGCTTAACCCACTGCCTACCGCCCACCCCTCCCCCACAAATTTTTTTTTATTAATGATTTTTTTTCTACCAGAGCACTGTTCAGCTCTGGCTTATGGTGGTGCAGTATTGTTGTGTGGGCAGCGGAGAAGAGAGAGAGGAGGTTCGGAGTGAAGAGGGAACACAAATCTTTATTTGCGCTGGCATCTCAGAGTTGGGTGCTAGAGAAACAGGTTGGGCCACGTCGAGGTAGCAAAAATGGCCGCCTCACTCAGTAACCTTTCCTGCGTCTGAACACTGAAGTGAAGCACTGGCAAGAGAGCGAGATGCTGAAGAAGGGCTTTTATAGGAGTAGCTTTCGGAAGAATGGAAAGGGGGAGGAGTAACCATAGCACTCCAGGACAGGATAGCAACTCTCTCGAGAATGGGAAGGGGGAGGAGTGACCAAAGCACTCCAAATATCTCTGGGAAATAGACAATGCCCTGAGGGCACAACATTGCAAGAAACAGGCACTCTGAGAATGTCCCAACTCTCCCAACTCTCAGGGGAACTAGCCGTAGCCTGAGGAGACAACATGGCAGATGTGACTGCATCTGCACAATATCCCAGCTTCTTCTTCTAGCGTTTGCCCTTCTTCCTTAGCCAGTCAACAGCGTCAGGTTGAGCCTGATGTAAAGTTTCGAGACCTCCTTTGAATCTGGAGAGGTGGCAGTCGTTGACTATGTGGGTCACGGTCTGTCTGTAGCCACAGGGGCAGTTCGGGTCCTCTCTGGCTCCCCAGCAATGGAACATAGCGGCGCACCGGCCATGGCCTGTTCGATAGCAATTGAGGAGTGCCCAATCCCAGCAGTGCAGGGGACTGAACTGGGACTTTGGAACCTCAGGCATGAGAGTCTATTTGCATAACTATTACGCTATCTGCCCTCTGCCCTTTATTAATGATTTAATAATGGGGGGCCTAGGGCTTTTTGTGGCAGGACTAGCTCCTAGTGTCTGCCTCCGTTGCCGGCAGCGACCCCGGGGGTGGCAGGACCAGCTCCTCCTCACTGTGTCTGTGTCTGTATACTGTTTGTTTTTGGTCTCTGTTCTTCTCTCTACTTTGGTGATTCGCGAAAAGGTTGCCCTTGTTAGTGCAACTGACAGAGTCTGGCTGGAGCTACTCTCCAGCGACCCCTGAAGGCCTGACTTGTAACACCTTAGTAGCGGTGGCCGGTATGGTAATCACCTCCTCTTGACTGAAGGAATGGTCTGTTGCGAATGTTTGTGTGTGTGTTGTGTGCCTCACGGTCAATAGACTACGGGGCTTGATTGGGCTCTAACCTGCGTGTCCGAGGAGTCGTTTCAGCTCAGTGGAGATTCTCAATTTATTGATACCGGGGCCGGGGATAAAACGGCTACTCCTAAGCTAAAATTCCTTAAGGCTCGGTGAGGGGCCCGGCCAGGCGAGCACAGTTGATTGCCTGTCCCCCCCACAAGGGGGGGCAGTTCTTTTTCCAATTTCTAATAAATTTTTTTGAATCTGTGTTTGTGTGTCTGTGTGTTTAAGCGCCCAGCAAGCTGTAGTCCTCATTGACCGAGGCTCTATGCAACCCCAGTAAAGGAGAAGGTCCTGAGTGGACACCCTTTAGTTTAGTTGTTGAAGTGCGGGGGAGTGAGAGGGATTGTGAAAGTGTATGGTGCGGGTAAGGACAAGAGTGAAAGGGATCCTGGGGTTGATTGCTGGAGGCATTTTTGTACTGTTTGTCTTTCTTCTGTTTCATTTTGACGAAAAGATGGGGCAGAGTCAGTCCAAGAACGGCCAAGTCACCCCCATTGAATGTTTAAGAATTTTTCAGATTTCTCGAAGAGAGCCACTGGTTACAGAGCCCAGGGGGATGCATTCACACTGAGGAAGTTCTGTGAAAGGGAGTGGCCAACCTTTAAGGTCAGCTGGCCTGAGACAAGGAGGTTTTAAGAACTCTCCCACCTTGTTCGATGAAGCTCTTAGCAAAGACTTGCTGGCATTCCGAGGCAAACACACCAGTGCAGCCTTCTGCAGTACGTGGATGACCTGCTCGTTGCTGCCCCCCTAGGAAGGACTGCGAAACTGCAACCAGAGACCTGCTCGAGGTACTGGGAAACTTGGGGTACAGGGTATCCGCCAAAAAGGCTCAGTTGTGTACTCAGGCAGTAACCTACCTCGGCTATCAGATCAAGGAGGGGCAACGAGCCCTGTCTGTGGGAAGGATCCAGGCTCTCTTGAAGATCCCGACCCCCACTTCAAAGAGACAGGTCCGAGATTTCTTGGGAGCGGTCGGCTGCCGTAGGCTATGCATCCCAGGGTTCGCCAAGCTAGCAAAACCCCTCTACACTGCCACCGGCGGAAGCGATACAACTTTGAGATGGACTGAGACAAAGGAAAGGGCTTTCCAGGCACTGAAGAAATCTCTGGTGAGTGGCCCCGCCTTGAGTCCCCCTGATCTTAACAAACCGTTCCAGTTATTTGTAGCAGAAACTGCTGGTGTGGCTAAGGGGTACTCACGAAAACTCTGGGACCCTGGAAGAGGCCTGTTGCCTACCTGTCTAAACAGTTAGACCCAGTAACAGCAGGTTGGACGGGATGCTTGAGGACAGTGGCAGCAGCTGCCCTACTAGTGAAAGAGACTACCAAGCTGACTTTTGGGCAGACCCTAGAAATTGCCACGGCCCACAACCTGACCAGCCTACTTCACTGCCTCAGGACAGGTGGATGACCAATTCTCGGGTAAACCATTATCAGGTACTGTTGCTGGACCCACCTCGCATTACTTTTAAGCAGACTGCAGCTTTAAATCCAGCCACCCTGCTCCCCAACCCAGAAGAAGATGTCACCCATGATTGTGGAGAAATCTTGGAAGCCCTGACCTCGTTGAGAGCTGACCTGACGGACGTTCCACTGCCGGATGCACAGGGAACCCTCTACACGGATGGAAGCAGCTTTGTGGAGGACACTGTATGGTGCTTGGGCGCCGCAGTAGTCACAAGCCGTGAGGGCCTGTGGGCTGAATCTTTGCCACGAGGGACATCAGCCCAAAAGGTGGAACTGATCGACCTCACTCAAGCACTCAAGTCGGGAGCAGGGAAGAAGGTGAATATATATTCTGACAGCAGGTATGCCTTTGCCACTGTCCATGTTCATGGGGCTCTGTACCAAGAGAGAGGATTGCTGACGGCTGGAGGAAAAGCTATCAAGCATGCCCAGGAAATACTGGCCCTGCTAGCGGCTGTTTGGGGGCCAGAGAATGTTGCTGTCATCCACTCTTAGGGACACCAGAAAGATGACTCAGAATTCTGTCTTGCGAGGCAACTGCTTGGCAGACCAGACAGCCCGGGAGGCAGCCCAAAGACTAGTGGGGACCCAGGCCCAGTTGGTGGTGGCCATACCAGAAGAAATTACCAAAGAGAAGAGACCTGAGTACTCCAAACAAGAAGAGAAGCTGAGCCGGAAGCTTGGGGGAAGACCCAATGAGGAAGGATGGATCATCCTCCCGGATGAGAAAATTCTACTGCCCCAGTCACTGGGAAGACAGGTGGTCACTCGGACGCACCAAGATACCCACTTGGGGGGAAACAAATTAACTGAGTTGATCAGTAAATTCTATCTGATAGTTGTTTTGCATAGAATCTCCCAGAGTGTGGCAGGCCGCTGTGTTACGTGTGTCAGAGTAAACGCTAATCCAGTGCAAGTGAAGGAACCCGGAATCCGGTGGCGAGGAGAGGAACCTGGAGAACACTGGGAACTAGACTTCACCGAGATGCCTGGAACTCGAGGAGGATATAAGTATCTCTTAGTCATGATAGATACCTTTTCAGGATGGGCTGAAGCTTTCCCAACTAAGAAAGAGACTCGCCAGGTAGTGGTGAAACAATTGGTCTTTGAAATTATCCCCAGGTTTGGGCTCCCTTATGCACTGGGGTCTGATAACAGCCAGGCATTCATTGCCAAGGTCACCCAACAATTGGCTGAAACTTTAAAAATTAAGTGGAAGTTACATTGCATTTACCACCCCCAGAGTTCGGGGCAAGTAGAAAGAATGAATAGGACTATTAAGGAAAGTTTAACCAAGTTAAAAATAGAGACTGGTGGGGACTGGATTTCTCTTTTACCCTTTGCTTTGCTTAGAAGTAGGAATACCCCATGCGTGTCTGGATTCACCCCTTTTGAAATTATGTATGGCAAACAACCAACCCTGTAACCTGGGTTGAGGCTGTGAAATTGGCTGAGGTGTCGCATGGCAGTCTCCTTAAGTCTTTACAGGCCTTACGGGTGGTGCAAGGGAAGGCCAGAGCCACTGTCCGGGATGCAATGCCTAGAACCCGGAGAGAGGAGAGCTGAGACCGAGCCCCCCTGTTTGAGCCTGGTGACTCTGTACTGGTAAAGAAGCTGCATCCCAACCACCTTGAGGCACAGTGGGAAGGACCATACACCGTGATCCTGAGTACACCGACTGCCGCAAAGGGAAGCACCACTGGATTCATCACACTCTCCTGAAGAGATCCACTGCTGACCCACCGGGAGCAGAGGACCTAAGAGTATGGCGTGCCATACCTACCAGAGACCCAATGAAGGTCCGGCTGGTCTCCTGTTGACTTTTGCGCTTTTGCTCTGCTCCGGCTTGACCTCTCATGCCACTCATCCCCAGGTGTCCCCACTGATCATGTGGGAACTATCAAATAAGGAAGGGAAAGTGATTGCCAGCTAGCCAACTGCTGGGCAGCCTATATTCTCTTTTGATTTGTGTGATTTGTTTGGTGCAAACTGGTCCAGCCAGATTTCTTCGGATGGAGGGTGTGGCTCCTACACACTAGAGAGTCGCCTTTGGTACAGACCCTACTACGTCTGCCCCAGGGTAGGCCGCCCCAGCGAGTGCAGAGGAGAGACATACTTTTTCTGTGGACTAAGGGGAGAATGCTTGACAGCATCTCTGCTGAGGGACAAAGATAGACATTTGAAGGTTTCAAGAGTATTTCACCCAGGCGCCCCACCTGAACCGGGTACCTGCAACATAGGGGACTGTAACCCTATGGAAGTGAAGGTTAAGACTTGGTATGAAACTGACTCCTGGGTGAACGGGAGGAAGTGGGGCATCCGGATAGCATTCATGGGGAAAGACTCTAGTGTGCTATTCACTATCCGACTGCGGATGCTGGCATGGACTCAAAATCTTATTGCACCATTGAGACCAATCATCTTAGATAAGGACCCCCGACCAACATCGTCCCTGTCCTCAGGGACAGAGAGAAAGAATGGAACTGATACTAATAGAACTGACACTAAACCCAATGGCACTAAGCCAACTGACATGGAGTCCCTGCATCCCAGGGTGAAGTCATTAGTAGAGACTGTGGAATTAATGTATCATCTCTTGAATGAGTCTAACCCCAACATAACTAGAGACTGCTGGCTGTGTTTACACCCTTAGCCTCCTTATTATATAGGTGTGGCTGCTTCTGCTGGGATAGGTAGCCAGAAGGGGGACATCAGGAAACTGACTCTATCCTCTGGCAACCCTAAAGGCCCGGAGTGTAAGTGGGGAGTGCAGCCTCACCTGACCTTGGGGGATATTCAGGGAAAAGGAACTTGTATTGCCACAGCCAGTTATAAACTGGACTCCTCCCTGTATAGGGGCAATTGCAACCAGACCATTAGAGTTAATAAAACCCAGGAGTGGGCCGTTCTCCTCAAGTCCCCCGAAGGAACCTGGTGGTCTTGCACTTCAGGCATGTCTCCCTGTATTACCCCTTATGGAATGAGTAAGGAGGACCTCTGTGTTTTGACCCACATTCTGCCACATGTGTACTATTCCCATGGTGAGGTATGGTGGGCGTACCTTGAACGGCGAGGGAAGGAACACCTTGGACCAATAAGAAGGAAGCACACCCCAGTAGTGGTCCCCCTATTTGTGGAGGCAGTAATAGCGGGGTCAATAGCAATAGGCGTTACGGCCTTAACCAAAGAGACCACTCTAGTACAATTAGACACTCAGATCACTCAGGATATGGCGACACTAGAGGGCAGCATCGAATCCCTTGAAGGGTTGCTGTCATCCTTGGTCGAGGTGGTCCTGCAGAACCGTAGGGGGCTTGATTTGCTGTTCATGAAACAGGGACAATTATGTGTGGCCCTAAATGAGGCTTGTTGCTTTTATGCTGACCACTCGGGGATGATAAGGGAGACTTTAAGTGAAGTGAAGAAAAGAATGGAGGACAGGGGCGACTGCCTGAAGGAGCTTAGCAACTGGGGCAACTGGTTTACAAACTTGTTCTCCTGGCCCCCTTGCTTGACGACACTGCTCAGCTCCTTGGCAGGGCTCTGATCACCTTACTCCGAATTTTTACCCTAGGACCCTGTCTATTAAGATCATTGATCTCCCTGACCAGGAGACAATCTGAGAAGGTAATGGTCCTTAGGACACAGTATATAGAAGCTTATACAGAGGAAGAGGAAGAAGATGAAACAAAGATTTGATTCTTAGCTAAGACTAGTGGGGAATGTTAGATGCAGTAGTTTTAAAGTTTTAAGTATAGTTGCTTTTCTGCTTAGTATGAGATGGAAAATTCCTTGCCCTTTCCTCTAGAAACAGGACCTAATCAGTAAGCCACCGGTTGTTTACCAAGCATCAGTAAGCCACCGGTTGTTTACCAAGACCCTGCAAACAGGCAAGGCTTATCAGGGCCTTTGCACAAGGAAATTATCTTCTAGGAAGGAGCAGCTGATGGCAGGAGGATGTGGTGACCGTACCTGGCTAGATTCTATTGGTTGTGTGATTTTGCAATTTTTGAAACTAGCCCGCACTTTGCTTTGAATGGATCATGCTTTTGCTAAGTTTGAAATGATTGGATTTTGCGTTTTCTATAGCCTGTTATTGGATATAGGTTGATAAGGTGATGTGTTCCCCCTCCCTGAGTATAGTCTGAATTCTGATAAATTGTGTCGTTTGAGCCTTGTTCGGGGTTGAGCTGGTGGACTGCTGTCAGTCACCTCTCGGCCTGGATTCGAATTCGTGAATAAATGTCTTTTGCTTCCTTGCAGTGGATGGTGGTTTGATTTTAGCTCGCTAACACCTACCACTCCAACTGCCCGCGGCCCTTTGTTCCCTTGTTTGTTTTGGTTTTCGTCAGTTTCATCACGGTAATGTCACTCACACCATGCGGTCTGGGATCAGGGTAAATAGAAACCCAAGACATCCAAGCCTAATAAAGCATTTTACCTGGGAAACACACTAAGTAGAGATCAGGGAAAGCCCTGACACGGAAGTCTGGAGCCAACTTCAGCCATCACCTCCACATTCTAGAGGTGGAGTTTCTGGTCACACACTGCATGAGGACTTGGTGCATGAGGAGCTGCAGGGAGCAGGTGTTTGTGTGTGTGTGTGTGTGTGTGTGTGGAGGTGGAGGCCTTGATGCAAATGTTTTCAGGTGTGTGGCTGCTAAGCTGCTTTTAGCTGTGGACTACTGCTACTCCTGTCCCTTCCTGCAGCCACCAGCTAGCCCACAGGGCCTGTCACTGTCACACTGCTCCTACTCCTGTCCCTTCCTGTAGCCACCAGGGATGCCAAGCCCCAGGAGTGGTATAGTTTGGACTGCAGCCTTATCACACATCTGGCCCCCTTCCCCTTTCTGTGTCTCCAAAACAGCATCAATAGCGACCCCATGATACCCAAGTCCCACTGTGAGCAGAGAGGAAAGTGAACAGAGTACAAGTGCAAGGCCCCCGTTTTTTCCACTAAATAAGTACTGTTTACAATATTGGAAACACAGAAGCCAGCCTCCAATAATTCTAACCCCCAGGGTGCTCGCATTTAGGGAAAACGGGATAATTTAGGAAGTGATTACAAGTAGGTGTGGTAAGTACTATTTTGAATGGAATATTAAAAAGGCCATCTCAGCCAGTGAAAGGCTCAGGTAAGACTTCCTGGTGAAAATGGTTGTCAGGGACTGGGGCATAGCTCACCAGGTAACGCACATGTATTTGTGAGGCTCTGGGTTCAAACCCAAGTACTCCATGGGAATGCCCCAGAACTAAGGGAAGCTATCAGAGGTGGAGCAGGGCTATGGTGTCTTAATGCTCTCGGTCTCTGGTCTCTGTCTGAATCACAAAGTAAAATATAACAGCCCATGCATATGTCACATATGTGTCAGGCTCCAGCACCACACACACAAAAGTATTATTTTGACTTTTTTTGTTTGTTTGTTTAATGGGCCAGGCAATGGCATGCCTAGCTGAGTACACAAGTTCCCATGTACAAGGACCTGGGTTCAAGCCCCGAGTCCCTATCTTGAGCTGTGAAGCTGTTCTGCAGGTGTTTCTCTTTCTCTTCCCCTCAATATCTCTCCTCCCTTAATTTCTCTCTGTCATATCAAATAAAATAAATAAATGTTAAAATTACTAATGAGAAGGCAAGAGTGCACCAGAGCATCACTCTAGCACATGTGATGCTAGGGTTTGAAGTTGAACCTCCAATGCCACTATCGACTGCACCATCTCCTGGGACACTATTTTGACTTTTAAAGCAGTTGATTCAAAGTTGACCAAGGAGGTAGTATGCAGAATATTTCTAGCAGATGGAACAGTATGTGTTTACCTGGGACCTCAAAAGAATGTGATTGAGCTATGAACTTTGGGGAAGGATAGAGGAAACATAATGAGGGCTGGTGAGACTACATCACAAAGGATTTTTATTTGCTTTTGTTAGTGAACTAATATTGGTTTGTTTACAAGATTATAAGATGACAGCTGTATAGATCCACACCCATCATCAAAGCTTGGTGTACCCTTCTCCATGCCCAAAACATCCATTAGCTCTCACAAAGTCTTTCTTTTTCTATTCTTTGTCTTCTGTCTGAACCTACCTCTCTCTCTCTCTCTCCCTGTCTCTCTCTCTCACCTTTCCTTCCTTTCTTCCTTTCTCTCTCTCCCTCTGTCTAATAGCATAGTGATTATGCAAACAGACTCTCATACCTGAGGCTCCATCAAGTCCCAGGTTCAATCCCCCCCACCACCACCACCATAAACCAGAGCTCAGCAGTGCTCTTGTTAACAGAAAAGAAAAGAAAAGGAAAGAAAGGAAAAGGTGAAGGAGGCAGAATAGTGATTATGCAAATAGGTTTTCAAGATATATGAGCCCAGGTCACACAGACCAGTGGAACAGAATTGAAAGCCCAGAAATAAATCCCACACATCTATGGACATCTAATGTTTCATAAGGGGGCCAAAGGATTAAATGGAAAAAAGAGGCTCTCTTCAATAAATGGTGCTGGGAAAACTGGGTTGTAACATGCAGAAGAATGAAACTGAACCACTTTATCTCAGCAGAAACAAAAATCAACTCCAAATGGATCAAAGACCTAGATGTCAGACCAGAAACAATCAAATACTTAGAGGAAAACATTGGTAAAACAGTTTCCCACCTACATCTCAAGGACATCTTTGATGAATCAAACCCAATTGCAAAGAAGACTAAAGCAGAAACAAACCAATGGGACTACATCAAATTGAAAAGCTTCTGCACATCCAAAGAAACTATTAAACAAACAAAGAGACCCCTCACAGAATGGGAGAATATCTTCACATGCCATACATCAGACAAGAAACTAATCACCAAAATATATAAAGAGCTCAGCAAACTTAGCACCAAAAAAGCAAATGACCCCATCCAAAAATGGGCAGAGGATATGAACAAAACATTCACCTCAGAGGAGATCAAAAAGGCTAGCAAACATATGAAAAACTGCTCTAGGTCACTGATTGTCAGAGAAATGCAAATTAAGACAACACTAAGATACCACCTCACTCCTGTAAGAATGGCATACATCAAAAAGGACAGCAGCAACAAATGCTGGAGAGGTTGTGGGGACAGGGGAACCCTTTTACATTGCTGGTGGGAATGTAAATTGGTAAAGCCTCTGTGGAGAGCAGTCTGGAAAACTCTCAGAAGGCTAGACATGGACCTTCCATATGATCCAGTAATTCCTCTCCTGGGGATATACCCCAAGGACTCCATAACACCCAACCAAAAAGAGGTGTGTACTCCTATGTTCATAGCAGCACAATTCATAATAGCAAAAACCTGGAAGCAACCCAGGTGCCCAACAACAGATGAGTGGCTGAGAAAGCTGTGGTATATATACACAATGGAATACTATGCAGCTATCAAGAACAATGAACCCACCTTCGCTGACCCATCTTGGACAGAGCTAGAGGAATTATGTTAAGTGAGCTAAGTCAGAAAGATAAAGATGAGTATGGGATGATCCCACTCATCAACAGAAGTTGAGTTAGAAGATCTGAAAGGGAAACTAAAAGCAGGACCTGACCAAATTGTAAGTAGGGCACCAAAGTAAAAACCCTGTGGTGAGGAGTAGACATGCAGCTTCCTGGGCCAGTGGGGGGTGGGAGTGGGTGAGAAGGATGGGTCACAGTCTTTTGGTGGTGGGAATGGTGTTTATGTACACTCCTAGTAAAATGTAGGCATATAAATCACTAGTTAATTAATACGAGAGGGGGAAAATTAATTGTATGTCTCGAAGTTTTTCAAAACACAAACTGAATCTTTTCAATATATAGGCTGTGTAATTGATATGCAGACTCTCTCAGAAGCCTAGACCAAGTAGATCAGAAGCAACCAATAGCACAGCTATACATAGGATACTGGGTACTGTACAGCAAACCCTAACAAAAGGACTTTTCAAAGTTAACCCAATTACCAAACAATGTGATGATAACATTAACTATCGATTGTCTTTTGGAACCCTAAGACAGCAGGAACCTCACATCTCCACTATAGAGCCTCTACTTCCCCCAGTCCTGGAACCCTTGGATAGGGCCCACTTTCCCGTATGCCTCTCCCAATCCGTATCAAATAATATTGCATCTGCCGATCACAACCTAACCAACACAACGATTGCCACCTCAACATGCTTCACTTCAGACTGTGTCCAGAGACTTCACGTGTGGAATGACAACTCTTCAACTTCATTACTCGGGTGAGACCTTTCCTTTCATAGTATACTCTAATTTCATCTCAGGTGGTTCACTTTCTAACAAAGTCCCAAAACCTAGATATACACCAGTTTCTGTGAGAGAGAGCATATGTTCACACGTATCTATAAACTACTGCAAAATATATGCCTGAAAGCAGAAGTGCACTAGAGTTTGCAGTGAGTACCCCCCTAACATTTCCTCTCCACTATTCCAAGCTTTGGGTCCATGATTGCTCAACAATTTGTTTGGCTTCGTATGTTAACCCTCTTTTCAGTCACCAGGATCCAGATGTCATCAGGATGCTGGCCAGGCTTCCATAGACTGAAGACCCCACCAATGTGTCCTGGAGCTCTGCTTCCCCAGAGACCCACCCTACTAGGGAAAGAGAGAGGCAGAGTGGGAGTATGGACCGACCAGTCAACGCCCATGTTCAGCGGGGAAGCAATTACAGAAGCCAGACCTTCTACCTTTTGCAACCCACAATGACCCTGGGTCCATGCTCCCAGAGGGATAGAGAATGGGAAAGCTATTAGGGGAGGGGGTGGGAAATGGAAATTGGGTGGTGGGAATTGTACCCCTCCTACCCTATGGTTTTGTTAATTAATCCTTTCTTAAATAAAAATAAAATAAAATAAAAATAAAAACACCTAAGGCCACATGGAGGGCAGGGAGTTACATTTATTTATTTATTTATTTATTTATTTATTTATTTATTTTGGTGTAATGGCAAGTGTTCTAAATATTTTAAATTTATTTTTATTTTTTTATCTATTTTAAAAAAGGAGACATTAACAAAACCATAGGATAAGAGGGGTACAACTCCACACAATTCCCACCACCAGATCTCTGTATCCCATCCCCTACTCTGATAGCTTTCCTATTTTTTTTTTAACATGCTTTCCTATTCTTTATCCCTCTGGGAGTATGGACCCAAGGTCATTGTGGGATGCAGAAGGTGGAAGGTGTGGCTTCTGTAATTGTTTCTCCTGGAGTTACATTTATTTTACATTAACGGGTTACAGGATGATTCCTACCAGACCTGCACACATTTGTCCTGCAGCACCCAACTTCAAACTGGGCACAGCATAAGCTGGTTAGAAACAATGTTCATCATGGTCCGGGAGGTGGCGCAGTGGATAAAGTATTGGACTCTCAAGCATGAGGTCCCGAGTTCAATCCCCGGCAGCACATGTACCAGACTGATGTCTGGTTCTTTCTCTCTCCTCCTATCTTTCTCGTGAATAAATAAAATATTAAAAAAAAAGAAACAATGTCCATCAAGGTGCTGACTATAATAAAGGTGAGAGCAGGTTGGCTACCATCAGATCCTGCCATTCAGATGCTGGAATACATAAGTTGGTGTCCACCAGAAGCCTATAGATTATTTATTTTTTTAAATATTATATTTCTGTATAAGAAAGATAGGATGAGAGAGAAAGAACCAGACATCGCTCTGGCACATGTGCTACGGGGGATCGAACTCAGGACCTCATGCTTGAGAGTCCAAAGCTTTACCACTGGGCTACTTTCCGGACCACAAGCCTATAGATTATTTAAAAATAATAATTTTATTTATTTATTTATTGGATAGAGACAGCCAGAAGTCGAGAGGAAGGGGGAGACAGAGAGGGAAAGGACAGAGAGACATCTGCAGCCCTGCTTCACCACTTGCCAAGCTTTTCTCCTCACAGGTGGGGACCGGGTGCTTGAACCTGGGTCCTGGAGCATTGTGACATGTGCGCTCAACCAGGTGCTCCACCGCCCGGCCCCTAGAATTTTCATTTCACCTAAAATAGACTTCCTAGCTTCTTTCCACCCCAAGATCCCTATTCCAATCTGCTCTATTCCTACTCTATGATTCCTGTTTGTTAAACATTTTGTCCTGCTTTATATCTTACTGCATTTCGGCCATCCAAGCTGTGAATGCTACTATAATTTCATTCTAAACTCCCTGGGCAGAAAACTTCACCAGTTGTGTCCTGGAACCTCTCCTCTCCAGAGCCCTACCACACTAGGGAAAGATAGAAACAATCTGCAGGAATGGATCAACTTGCCAATGCTCGTGTCCAGTGGAAAAGCAATTACAGAAACCAGACCTTCCTCCTTCTTCAACTCAGAAAAAATGCTGGTCCATACTCCCAGAGAGGTAAATGTTAGGGGAAGAAGACCAGAGGGCTCTAAACTCTATTTTCATCAGGACCCGAAGTGAGAAAGGGATGGGTAGGAGGGGGGAAGAAGGACACTCAGAAGTAGTAACAGGTGTAGGTGTGACTTAGAAAGGAAAAGGCAGGACCATAGAAAAAAAAAGAGTAAATATGTATAAATATAGACAGATAGCTATAGAAATGATAGTCAACCCGTATCTGTGACCTTGGGAGAACTATTGCAGTTTCCAATGGAGGGAATGGGGACACAGAACTCTGCTGCTGGAAAAGGTGCTGAATTATACCCCCTGCTATCTTATAGTTTTATCGATAAATATTAAATCACTAATAAAAAATTAAGGCTTTCATGCCAGAGACTCTAAAATTCCAGGTTCAAGGCTGGGAATATGGATCAACCTGCTAACACCCAAATCCAGTGGAGAAGCAATTAACAGAAGCCAGACCTCCTATTTTCTGCACCCACAAACTAACTTTGATCCATACACCCAGTGGGGAAAAGTAATAGGAAGAAGAGGATAAGAGGGCTGTGAACTCCAGCTCTGTCAGGTCCCAGAGAGAGGGGATGAAAAGCGGAGAGATATTTGGATGTAGTAATCGGGTTATGTGTAGCTTGGAGGGGAAGAGAGGATTGGACCTGGGAGAAAAAGGGGGCAGTGATGTACAAATGTAGACAGTTGTAGAGATGACAGTTAAATCAAGTCTGCAACCTTGGGAGAACCGCAGAGGTTTGCAACGGAGGGACTTGGGACTCAGAACTCTGGTGGTGGGAATAGTGTGGAATTATATCCCTGTTGACATGTAATTTTGTAAATCAATACTGAATTGCTAATCAAAATAAAAGTGTAAAAAAGAGGGAGTCAGGCAGTAGCGCAACAGGTTAAGCGCACATGGCGCCAAGCATAAGGACCAGCATAAGGATCCTGGTTCCAGGGTTCCAGTCCCCGCCTCCCCCCCCCCCATTGCAGGGGAGTTGCTTCACAGGCAGTGAAGCCCATCTGCAGGTGGTCTCTCTTTCTCTCCCCCTCTGTCTTCCCCTCCTCTCTCCATTGCTCTCTGTTCTTTCTAACAATGACATCAATAACAACAACAATAACCACAACAATGATAAAAATACAAGGGCAACAAAAAGGGGAAAAATAGCCTCCAGGAGCAGTGGATTTGTGGTGTAGGCACCAAGCCCCAACAATAACCCTGGAGGCAAAAAAAATTTAAAAACTATAAAAAAGAAACTATAAAATACTATTAAAGCAAATTAGAAAAAAATCTTGAAAAAGAAAATCCCAGATTCAGTCCCACATACCATCATACACTAGAGCTAAGCAATGCTCTGTTTAAGGGAAAAAAAAAAAGAGTAGGGCGGTACCGCAGCGGGTTTAAGCACATGTGGCTCAAAGCGCAAGGTCCTCTGTAAGGATCCCGGTTTGAGCCCCCGGCTCCCCACCTGCAGGGCTGTCACTTCAAAAGCAGTGAAGCAGGTCTGCAGTTATCTCTCTTTCTCTCCCCCTCTCTGTCTTCTCCTCCTCTCTCCATTTCTCTCTGTCCTAGCCAACAACGACGACATCAACAACAATAATAACTACAACAACAATAAAAAATAACAAGGGCAACAAAAAGGAAATAATAAAAATTAAAAAAAAAGATAACCGGAATTGGTGTATTGCACCAAAGTAGAAGACTCTGGGGTGGGTGGGTGGGGGGAGAATACAGGTCCAAAAAGGATGACAGAGAACCTAGTGTGGGTTGTATTGTTATATGGAAAACTGGGAAATGTTATGCATGTACAAACTATTGTATTTACTGTCGAATGTAAAACATTAATTCCCCAATAAAGAAATGAAAAAAAGATAAAAGTACAATATTGGGTCTGGGGGGGACCACTCAGTACTATCGTGCATGTATGAGGCTGTGAGTTCATTCCCCAGTGCCACATTAAGAAAAAAAAAAAGCGAGTCAGGCGGTAGCGCAGCGGCTTAAGCACACGTGGCACAAAGCACAAGGACTGGTCTAAGGATCCCAGTTCGAGCCTCTGATTCCTCACCTGCAGGAGAGTCGCTTCACAAGTGGTGAAGCAGGTCTGCAGGTGTCTCTCTTTCTCTCCCCCTCTCTGCCTTCCCCTCCTCTCTCCATTTCTCTCTGTCCTATATAACAATGATGACATCAGTAACAACAACAATAATAACTATAACAACAGTGAAAGACAACAAGGGCAACAAAAGGGAAAATAAATAAATAAACAAATAAAAATTGCAGGGCTGGCAGGTGCCTCACCTGGTAGAGCCACACAGGTAGCTCCTGTGTGAGGACCTAGGCATTAGTACTACAACCCTACCACCACCACTTGAGAACACCTGTTAGAAGCAGGACAAAGCTTCCAGGACAGCGAAACAATGCTGCATTGCCACCCTTCCTCCTATTTCTCCTCTTCCTCCACTTCTTCCTTTTCCTTCTCTTCCTCCTCCTTCCCCCCTCCCCCTCCCCTCTCCTGTTCCCACTCCCCGTTCCCCCTCCTCTTCCTGCTCCTTCTCTCTCTCTCTCTGAAAGAAAAAAATAGAGGGTTCAGGAGGTGACACAGCAGGTTAAGCACACGTGGCAAGCTCAAGGACCGGTGTAAGGATCCGGGTTTGAGCCCCCAGCTCCTCACCTGCATGGGGGAGGGGTCACTTCAAGGCGGTGAAACAGGTCTGCAGGTGCCTTTCTCCCCCTCTCCGTCTTCCCCTCCTCTCTCAATTTCTTTTGTCTTATCCAACAACAATATCATCAATGACAATAATAATAATAACCACAACAGGGATTTGGGCGGTAGCACAGCGGGTTAAGCGCAGGTGACACAAAGCCCAACGACCCGTGTAAGCATCCTGGTTCGAGCCCACGACTCCCCAATTGCAGGGTAGTCGTCGCTTCACAGGTGGTGAAGCAGGTCTGCAGGTGTCTTTCTCTCCCCCTCTCTGTCTTCCCCTCCTCTCTCCATATCTCTCTGTCATATCCTGCAACAAGGACAACAATGATAACTACAACAAAAAAACAACAAGGACAACAAAAAGGGAAAATATATTTATATTTAAAAATATAAATATTTATATTTTAAAATATATTAAAAATTAAAAAAAATAACCACAACAATGATAAAACAACAAGGGCAACAAAAGGGAAAAAATAGCCTCTAGGAGCAGTGGATTCGTGATGCAGGCACCGAGGCCCAACAATAACCCCGGAGGTCAAACAAAATAATAGTAAAAATATAAATAAAAATAATAAAATAGGCCACTGGGAGTAGTGGACTCTTGTAGGGACTGAGTCCCAGTAATAACTGATGGCAAACAAACAAACTGGCATTGCTAGCAGCATCCACGTGCAGAATTTTCTGTGCATGCAAGTTTCCATTTCTCTGGAACAAATGAGCAGAAATACAGTTGCTGAGTTGATGGCAAGTGCATGTTTAGCTCGATTAACAAACGGAGAATTGGTCTCCAAAGTAGCTGCGGCATTTTAAGACCCCACCAGCAACTGCTCTGTTGTTCCTTCCGGTCATTCTGACAGGTGTACAGTGATGTCTCCTTGTGGTTCTCTTTCTCCTCCTTTTCCCCTTCTTCCTCCTCCTCTAACCCCATCAGGGATTTGCACCTGTGCAATTCCACCATTCCTGGAAAAGTTTTTTCTTTTTCTTCAGGTGGGGGGCACTTAAGCACTGCTTTGCCACTCATGAAGCTTCTCTCCGTTCCTATTGCACCATGTAGTGAAGATGCCTTGAGCCCTGTCCTTGCACACTGTAAAGTGTGTGCTCTGCTGGACGAGCTAACTCCCAATCCCTTTTTGTGCTTTTCCTTTGCCTCTCTCTAATAGCTAATGAGGATGAATGTCTTCTTATGTGCTTATTAGTCACCATAATATTGTGTGTTTGTGTGTGTGTGTGTGTGTGTGTGAAAGAGAGAGAGACATAGAGAGAGAGAGAGAGAGAATAGGGACTCACCTCATTCATGTAATGAACTTTTTATTTTTCCTATTCCATTTGCTTTTTTAAAATTTATTTATCAGAGCACTGCTCAACTCTTGCTTCTGGTGGTGTAGGGGATTAAATTTGGGACCTCATAGCTTCAAGCTATGAATATCTGTTATGGGACCAAGTAGTGACACACCTGGGTTCAAAACTCTGTTCCCACCATTGGGGGGGGGGGGATCTTCACAACCAGTGAAGCAGGTGTGTCTCTCTCCCCCGGTAGCTCCCCATTCCCTCTCAATTCCTCCTGCTCTTATCGAAAAGAAGGAAAAGAAAAAAGAAAGAGGAAAGGCAAGAAAAGAGCCACCAAGAGCAGTAGATTCATTGTGCTGGCACCAAGACCCAGTGCCAAAACCCTCTTCCCCTCTGTTCCACTTATATTGAGAGAAACACAGAGAGATGGAAAGATACCACATCTTTGGAGCTTCCCCCAGGGCTGTGGCACTCCCTTATAGTGCCAATACTTGAGGCCAGGCTATGAACTATGGCAAGGCACCAGCCCTATTTGCTGAGCCACCTCCTGGCTACCTTATAAACTCTTTGCTTAAGTCTTTTTTGGATTTTATTGTTGTTGTTGTTTTTTTCCTTTTACCAGAGCACTTCTTCTTCTTCTTCTTCTTCTAGCATTTGCCCTTCTTCCATAGCCAATCAACAGTGTCATGTTGAGCCTGATGTAAAGTTTCGAGACCTCCTTTGAATCTGGAGAGGTGGCAGTCTTTGACTATGTGGGTCATAGTCTGTCTGTAGCTGCAGGGGCAGTTCGGGTCGTCTCTGGCTCCCCAGCGATGGAACATAGCGGTGCACCGGCCATGGCCTGTTCGATAGTGATTGAGGAGGGCCCAATCATAACGTGCTAGGTCAAAGCCGGGTTGATGCTTGCAGGGGTCTGTGATGAGGTGTTTGTTCTTTACCTCAGCTGACTGCCAACTCTGTTTCCAAGAGTCTGGAACAGAGAAGATTAGTGTAGCCATAGGAGACCAGATTGGATGACGAGGCATCAAGCGTTGAACAGGGTGGGCAAAGATATATTGGCAGGTCCGGTCGATCGTAGATGTGGGAAATGAAATTAGATGATGCCGCATCCCGACGACTGCTCAGCTCTGGCTTATGGTGGTGCTGGTGATTGAACCTGGGACCCTTGGTGCCTTGGGCATGAAAGGATTTTTGCAGAACCATTATGCTATCTCCCCAGCCCTATTTTAATGTTTTTATTGGGAGTACTGCAGAGCTCCGGCTTTAGGTAGTGTTGGGGATTGAACCTGGGACTGGGGAGACTCAGGACAGGAAGTCATTGTCAGAACCATTATGTTGTCACCCCAGACCCCTTTCTGGCTCTTATTTAAGCCTGCTTTAGCTGGCTCCCTCTGCTTCCTCTCCAGTGCTCCAGTGTATGAAGGGGGACAGGGAGCCCTGCCTGACTGCCAACTGACAGTCAAGGTCAGCCTCTGTTGACAACTGAGAGGGGAGGTTCCCATTACTGCTGGGCAGGACCAGGAGTCTGGGGCTCCTCCTCCAAAACCTCCAGGCTAGGAGGGGTGAGAGTTCCTCTTTCCTGGGCTCTTGGAGGCCTTTGCTGCTTTACGCCACCTAGTGGGGAGGAAGCGCAGTGCAAGGCTTAGCCAGAGATGTACCAGCTCTGACCACATCCAGCCAGGTAGGGTAGGGACAGGGAAGGGTTGTGGAGCCTGGCCATAGCATGGGGTTTGGTGTTTGCTGCTCAGCCCTGGCTTATGGTGGTGCGAGGCATTAAACCTAGCACTTTGAAACCTCAGGCATGAAAATTTCTTTTACAGGGACCAGGTGTGGTGCACTGGGTAGAAAGCACGTGTTACAATGCACACGACCCAGGTTCAAGTCCCAGGTCCTCACAAGCAGTGAAGCAGTGCTGCAGGGGTCTCTTCTTCCCTCCCCCTTTCTTCCTCCTTCCCTCTTGGTTTCTCTGTCTCTAGCCAATAAAGAGGTAATATATATATATATATATATATATATATATATATATGTATTAATTTTTAAAATTTTTATTGGAGGATTAATGTTTTACACTTGACAGTAAATACAATACTTTATACATGTATAACATCTCCCAGTTTTCCATATAACTATACAACTCCCACTGGGTCCTCCACCATCATGCTCCAGGACCAGAACCCTCCCTGCCACTCACCCCAGAGTCTTTTACTTTAGTGCAATACACCAGATAAATATATATATTTAAATAAACTCTTTTTGAGAGTCGGGCTGTAGCGCAGCAGGTTAAGCGCGGGTGGCGCAAAGCGCATCGACTGGTGTAAGGATCCCTGTTAGAGCCCCTAATTATTAACATGGGAGAAAGAGAACCAGAGCATCTCATTCTAACACGTGCTGCTGGGGATCAAACTTGGAATCTCATGCTTGAGAGTCAGACGCTTTATCTATTGTGCCATCTTCCAGACCACTTTCTCTGTTTCTTTTTTTCCTTTCTTTTCTTTCTTTCTTTCTTTCTTTTTCTTTCTTTCTTTCTTTCTTTCTTTCTTTCTTTCTTTCTTTCTTTCTTTCTTTTTTAATACCAGAGCACTGCTCAGCTCTGGCTTATGGCAGTGTGCGGGATTGAACCTGGGACTTGAGAGCCTCAGGCATGGAAGTCTCTTTGCATAACCATTATGCTATACCCCCACCGCTATCTGTTTCTTTTTGTTGTTTGTTCTGTTTTAAGATAGTGACAGAACAGAGACACAGAGTGAAAGAGACCAGAACACCAAAAGTTTCTTCAGGCTCAAACCTGAGTAACTTGGGGCCATGCATATGACAAAAGAACACATTATTCAAGTGAGCTATTTAAGCAGCCCTCCCAAGAGCACTTCTACAGTAATTATGAGCATGGGGTGGGAAGCTGAGGGAGAGGTTAGAGCCCTTACAGGAAACCAGACACCCCAGAGCCTGATTCTGCCTATCTGCCTTCAAGCAATTAAATGGAAAATGGATTCATGCTGTGGGCTCAAGCCCAGGATGCCCATGGCTCAGCCAGGTGCTGGCACAGTCATCTCTTTTCCCAAGCTGTTGCCAAGACACTGCAGATAAGAAGCTATTTTATCAGCAGTGAATTGAAAGGCCCTCCCTCATCCAGAATCTTCCCTGACAAAGAGACAGGGGAGGAGTCTCAGCCTGGGACCAGGCAGGTATATATGTCTGCGGATCCAAAGGTCACCAGGATGGGAGTAAAGCTAATAGTCATCCCAGGCATTAGCTACAAAGAGCTCAATCCCAGGCTCTGGGAAAATGGCCTGGACTCCAGGTGCGGGTCTCTTGGTGCCAACACCCCAACTGCATAACATAGCTGTTGTGTGGCAGTTATGGAGGTCTGGCCCCTCGCAGATGCACAACTGTTAGCTTCACGCTGGTGTCTGGGTGCTTCTTCCTCCTTCTCATTTCCCACAGATTTGGCTAAAAGGCATATGCACTTTCACTAGGTTGAGAGCAAAAATGAGAAAAAAACCAAAAACAGAACAACAACAACAAAAAATCATGTGTGAGCACTTGCCTACTTTCCAGAACTATAAATCCCTTACAGGCACAATTTCAATGACTTTTCCTAAGTATTCTTTAGGAGAAATGTCTGTTTCTGAGAAGAAACTGAAGCGTAGAAGATTGGTGAGATAGTATAATGGTCATGTAGCAAGACTGCCATGCCTGAGGTTCTGAGGTCCTAGGTTCAATCCCCAACACCATCACAAGCCAAGTACAAGACGAGTAGTGCTCTAGGAAAAACATTAAAAAATTACAAAGACGGTGGTCCAGGAGGTGGTACAGTGGTAAAGCATTGGACTCTCAAGCATGAGGTCCCGAGTTCAATCCCTGGCAGCACATGTACCAGAGTGATGTCTGGTTCTTTCTCTCTCTCCTCTTTTCTCATTAATAAATAAAAATAAACTTTAAAAAATAGAATCTTGAAGATAAATATAATTTTAAAAAATTACAAAGACAAAAAATGATTTGACCAAACACTTAAGCAAAGAGGAAATAAAAGGGCCAGAAGATATCTCACCAATAAAGCACTTGCCTTGCCATGTGTGTGGCCTGGGTTCCAGTGCTGGCACCATATGGGCGTGACATAGCACCTGATGAAGCTCCAAAGCTGTTGCATCTCTCCTTCTCAGTATTTCTCTCAATATATCTGAACTGGGAGTGAGCATAGTAGTTATGTAACAAACTGTGGAGAACAGTCTGGAGAACTCTCAGAAGGCTAGAAATGGACCTACCCTATGACCCTACAATTCCTCTCCTGGGGACATATCCTAAGGAACCCAACACATCCATCCAAATAGATCTGTGTACACATATGTTCTTGGCAGCACAATTTGTAATAGCCAAAACCAGGAAGCAACCCAGGTGTCCAACAGAAGATGAGTGGTTGAGCAACTTGTGGTATATATACACAATGGACTACTACTCAGCTGTAAAAAATGGTGACTTCACCGTTCTCAGCCGATCTTGGATGGACCTTGAAAAATTCATCTTAAGTGAAATAAATCAGAAACAGAAGGATGAATATGGGATGACATCACTCTCAGGCAGAAGTTGAAAAACATGATCAGAAGAAAAAAAAACATACAAGAAGAACCTGAAATGGAATTGGCGTATCACACCAAAGTAAAAGATTCTGGGGTTGGGAGAACACAGGTCCAAGAAGGATGACAGAGGACCTAGTGGGGATTGTATTGTTATATGGGAAGCTGGGGCATGTTATGCATGTACAAACTATTGTATTTACTATTGAATGTAAAACATTAATACCCCAATAAAGGAAAAAAAGAAAGTGGGATACTGTATCATTTTGATAGAGAGATTGGGGATACTTACTTTTAAACAAGGTTCTCAACAATACCTATCTGGGAAGGAAACATTTGAGCAAAGACCTGAAGGTGATATATAAATAAGCCATCTTGACAGCTGAAACAAGACAAAAAAGAACAGCAGGTGCCAAAACCCAAAAGTAGGAGTGTAGCTACAGTTTGAGATGTAGAAAAGTTGTTGTGTCTGATACAAAGTATGTGTGTGGGAGGGAGGAGGGAGGTGGTATTAGAAGTGTAGTGTACTTCTGAGAGAAATTATGGAGTATGGGCAGGGGTGGGTAGTATAATGGTTATGCAAAGAGATTATCATGCCTGAGGCTCCAAAATCCCAGTTCCCTGCGCTACCAAAAGTCGGAGCTGATCAGAGCTCTGAGAAAAAAATTAAAATAAATAAAGAAAAGAAAAGAAAATATGGAGGAGGAGATCAATGAGATAAGAGTGACTAATGTGGGGTTGGTGGCATAGTGAGCTGAGTACACACATTACCATGCACAAGATCGAGGGGTTAGAACGCAAGTTTCCTGGCTGCTTACAGCAGGAGCAGACTCAGGCTAGTATAGGCAGAGGTTCTGCAGTAGCTACATGTCAAATTGAAATCTCTCCCATTGTTCAGCAGTGGTGTGTGTGTGTGTGTATCTGTCCAATTCTTTTTTTTCAACTCTGACATCATCTTATTGAGGACATGTTGATTTACAGGATTTGTTAATATAGATATGTTAATTTTTATTTGACAGGACAAAGAGAAATTGGGTAGTAGTGATAGAGAGGGAGAGGGAAAGGTCTGCGGCACTGCTTCACTACTCATGAGGCTTCCACCCATAAGAGGGGCCTGGGGGCTTGAATCTGGGTCCTTGTGGATGGTAACATATGTGCTCAACCTGGTGTACCACTGCCTAGCCCCTGATTTACAAATTTTTATTTTATTTTATTTTTTGTTGCCCTTGTTGTTGTCATTGTTTTGTTGTTGTCTGATAGGACAGAAAGAAATTGAGAGAGGAGGGGAAGACAGAGTGGGAGAGAATGATAGACACCTGCAGACCTGCTTCCCTGCTTGTGAAGTGACCACAGAATCCTTGTGTGGTCCTTGTGCTTCACACCATGTGAGCTTAACCCACTGCCTACCGCCCACCCCTCCCCCACAAATTTTATTTTTATTAATGATTTTTTTTTTTTTTACCAGAGCACTGTTCAGCTCTGGTTTATGGTGGTGCAGTATTGTTCTGCGGGCTGCGGAGAAGAGAGAGAGGAGGTCTGGAGTGAAAAGGGAACACAAATCTTTATTTGCGCTGGCACCTCAGAGTTGGGTGCTAGAGAAACAGGTTGGCCACGTCAAGGTAGCAAAAATGGCGGCCTCACGCAGTAAACTTTCCTGCGTCTGAACACTGAAGTGAAGCACTGGCAAGAGAGCGAGATGCTGAAGTAGGGCTTTTATAGGAGTAGCTTTCGGAAGAATGGGAAGGGGGAGGAGTAACCATAGCACTCCTGGATAGGATAGCAACTCTCTTGAGAATGGGAAGGGGGAGGAGTGACCAAAGCACTCCAAATATCTCTGGGAAATAGACAATGCCCTGAGGGCACAACATTGCAAGAAACAGGCACTCTGAGAATGTCCCAACTCTCCCAACATTCACGGGAACTAGCAGTAGCCTGAGGGGACAACATGGCAGATGTGACTGCATCTGCACAATATCCCAGCTTCTTCTTCTAACGTTTGCCCTTATTCCTTAGCCAGTCAACAGCGTCAGGTTGAGCCTGGTGTAAAGTTTCGAGACCTCCTTTGAATCTGGAGAGGTGGCAGTCTTTGGCTATGTGGGTCACGGTCTGTCTGTAGCCGCAGGGGTAGTTCGGGTCCCCTCTGTCTCCCCAGCGATGGAACATAGCGGCACACCGACCATGGCCTGTTTGATAGCGATTGAGGAGGGCCCAATCCCAGCAGTGCAGGGGATTGAACCTGGGACTTGGAGCCTCAGGCATGAGAGTCTATTTGCATAACCATTATGCTATCTACCCTCTGCCCTTTATTAATGATTTAATAATGGTTTATAATATTACAGGGGTATAGTCCCATACTATACCCACCACCACAGTTGTATGCCCTTCTGCCTTCTCCCCAAGATAACCCCTATAGTTTATTTTTTATTTTCCCCCTTTTTTTGCCCTTGTTTATCGTTGTTGTTGTTATTGTTTTTGTTGTTACTGCTGTCGTAGTTGTTGGATAGGACAGAGAAATGGAGAGAGGAAGGGAAGACAGAGAGGGGGAGAGAAAGACTGACACCTGCAGACCTGCTTCACCGCCTGTGAAGCGAATCTCTTGCATGTGGATTGAACAGGGTGTGTGGGGGGGGTGGTTTTGAACCGGGATCCTTACACCAGTCCTTGTGCTTTGCGCCATGTGCACTTAAGCTGCTGCGTCACCGCCCAGCTCCCCAACCACTATAGGTTTTATAAAGTTTTAGATATGTTATTTCTTTTTCAAATTCATGAGATTCATTTCTTTATATTGCACATATGAGCCAAACCATCCCATAGCTCTCTTGCAGAGAAATGCAGATCGTTTGGTAACAACTACATACTGTAGCAGTAAGAGTCCTATTTCTTACTTCTCTCTCTCTCTCTATCTCTCTCAGAGCACTGACTACTCAGCTGGGGCTTATGGTGATGCTAGGAATTGAACTTGGGACCTTTGGTGCCTCAAACATGAAAGCCTTTTTGCATCACCATTATGATATCTCTCCAGCCCAGAAGTTCCACATCAATTTGTCCTTTTGTTGTTGTTGTTGTTATTTATTTTATTAGTGACTAAATATCGATTTATAAAATTATAAGATAACAGGGGTATAATTCCACACCATTCCTACCACCAGAGTTCTGTCTACCCATTCCCTCCATTGGAAGCTACAGTAGATTTTCCAAGGTCACAGGTATGGGTTGACTGTTATTTCTTTATTTTAATATTTATTTATTTATTCGCTTTTGTTGCCCTTGTTTTATTGTTGTAGTTATTATTGTTGTTGTTATTGATGCCATCGTTGTTGAATAGGACAGAGAGAAATGGAGAGAGGAGGGGAAGACAGAGAGGGGGAGAGAAAGACACCTGCAGATCTGCTTCACCGAGTGTGAAGCAACTCCTCAGCAGGTGGGGAGCCGGGGGCTCGAACCAGGATCCTCATGCCGGTCCTTGTGCTTTGCACCACATGTGTTAACCCACTGTGCTACCGCCTGACTCCCTGACTGTTATTTATGTATCTATCTATTTATCTATCTACCTACCTATCCCATTTTTCCCATGGTCCCATCTTTTCTTCCTTTCCAAGTCACACCTACACCTATTACTAGTCCCAAATGTTCTTTCTTTTTTTTCTCTTCTCTCTCCCCAGGTTCTGATGGAGTTGGAGTTCAGAGCCCTCTGTACATCTTCCCATTATCATTTCTCCTGTGCTGGGTGTACGGTGTCTGTCAAATTTCTACCTGTGTCTTTGCAAAGTCAACGGGCCCCTGGAACTTGAAAGCATTTGTAGGTTAGCTCTGTGCCAGGTTAGGAAAGAGACAGGAATTCTTATTAAATTTTATAAAAATTTAATAATGATCAACAAGTCTGTTGGACAAGAGGGGTACAATGCCACATTATTCCCACCACCAGAGATCTGCATCTCATCCCCTCCACTGGAAGCTTTACTATTCTTCATCACTCTGGGAGTATGAACCTAGGATCATTATAGGGTGCAGAAGCTGGAAGTTCTGGCTTCTGTAATTGCTTCTCTGCTGGACATGGGCGTTGGCAGGTCGATCTCTACTCCCAGCCGAGACAGGGATTCTTTTATTAGGCGTCCTTCTCTTACCAGTTCCTCTGTTATCATGGTCCAAAAATTCTGCCATTGTCATAGAGCTTCTCCTCTTCCTCTTTCTTTTTTTGTTCTTCCCTATAATTCATACTAGGAGGCAGGAATTGCTTCCAAGAAGCTGCAAACAGCTTGACCATATTGCAGACCCCCCCAAGCATAACTCAACTCTGGTTTATGATAGTATGAGGGACTGAACCTGGAACCCCAGAGCCTCAGGTGTGAGAGTCTCTTTGCATAACAATTATGCTACCTAGCCCCTAGGCCCCCTGAGTTTAAATGGGGAAGTGAGGGTCAGGTGGGCACTTTCAATTCCAAGTGGGCTGAATTGAATATTTTGAGATCAGAGCTCTGCAGAAGGCAAAATGAACTAGCAAGTTCTGTGGCGTGGGTATCCCCCACTGTCATAATCCCATAATTGAGAGAAGAGATTTTCAATAGGCAGTTACCAAGGGTTCACAGCGTGCATATCACTTAAAAGGCCAGATCCATTGCACCCAGTATTGTATCTGACTGTATCTAACTTTGCAGGGAGCTCTTAGGGAAAGGGCAAATTGCTTTATTTGTTAATCAGATGACTCATAATCTAATATATGGCCATAATATCAGCTTTTGCTTGTGGGAGAGAAAAGGGTCACTTTGAAGGGATGGCAGTCACCATATAGAACATTGAGAAGTTAGAACAATGCACGAGGACCCAGGATGTCTCCATGAGGAAGGGGTAGGAAAGACAGCCAGATGATGGGAACTAAAGCTAATTCTGCTTTCTAAGACATTTTTTGTCACGATGCTGGGAGCTGGGCCACTTTCTCTCCTGTGGGTCTTTTAAAATCATTTCTCCAGGGACTGGGCAGAGACACGCCCAGTTAAGCACCATGTGCTATATAATACAGAAAGATCCAAGTTCAAACCTCCAGTCTCCACCTACAGGGGGAAAGCTTCTGCTTCTGGTGTAGAGAAGCAGTGCTACAGAAGTCTTTTTAAACCTCTCTCTCTCTTTCTCTCTCTCTCTCCATATAGATCCTTTCCTATTAATTTCTGTCTGTTCTATAAATAAATAAATAAATATTTAAAATAAATATAAAAACGGGAGTCAGGCGGTAGTGCAGCAGGTTAAACGCACGTGGCCTGAAGCATGAAGCTCAAGTACTGGCATAAGGATCTGGGTTCGAGCTTCTGGCTCCCAACCTGCAGGGGAGTCCCTTCACAGGTGGTGAAGCAGGTCTGCAGGTGTATATCTTTCTCTCCCCCTCTGTCTTCCCCTTCTCTCTCCATTTCTCTCTGTCCTATGTAACAACAACAACATCAATAACAACAATAATAATAATGACAACAATAAAAATACAAGGGCAACAAAAAGGAAAATAAATATTAAAAAATTAAAAACACAAGCAATAAATATAATAATAAAACATAAAAAGAAGTAAAAAAAGGACACAGGGGAAGAAGAGGTTTTGTTTATACCTTTTGAGGGGGGACTAAATCAGAAGGGGTCTTTGTTGGTCATCATTTCTCCTTTGGCTAATTCTGTTTCTGTTTCTATCCGTGCCATCACGCCAGGTTCCCCTGCACAGCTTAACTGTAGTCTATTTACATAATCATTGTTTTGTCTGAGACCTGCCCTGCCTGCAGAGCATTGGCTTAATCCCCATTGGTTTAATCTCCACTGCTTTAATCCCCACTGATTTGCGCCCTTTTTCCACTCTACCCCCTTATCCTACGTACTTCCTTTTCCCACCCTACCACTTCTTTCTCAGAAGAAATTTAGAGGCAGATCAATAAACGCAGTGGGGGTATTGTGTGTTCTGTTATTGTGGCTTACTGATTCTTGGTAAACAACCGGTGGCTTACTGATGCTTGGTAAACAACCAGTGGCTTATTGATTAGGTCCTGTTTCTAGAGGAAAGGGAAAGGAATTTTCCATCTCACACTAAGCAGAAAAGCAACTATACTAAAAACTTTAAAACTACTGTATCTAACAGTAGCACAGTGGGTAAGATGTTAAGACTCAGCTTGAGGTCCCAAGACTGAGATTCAGACTCCATCTCTGTATTTTTCAGAGTGATACTCTGGTTATTACTCTCACTAATGAATATGAAAAACTATGGAGGGGTGGAGGGACTAAGAGGCTTCATGGCAAGACATGTTTAAGAACAAGTAACATGAAAGACATCCAGGTTTCTAGGCCGTAGCAGTTGGGAAGAGCAGTATAGAAAGTGGTATGGGGTGGTCCGGGAGGTGGCGCAGTGGTAAAGCTTTGGACTCTCAAGCATGAGGTCCAGAGTTTGATCCCCGGCAGCACATGTACCAGAGTGATGTCTGGTTCTTTCTCTCTCCTCCTATCTTTCTCATAAATACATAAAATATTTTAAAAAAAGAAAGTGGTATAGGGCGGGGGGCACCGGGCAGTGGCACAGCAGATTTTGTGCACATGGCACAAAACGCAGGAATCACGGTTCGAGCCCTGGCTCTCCATGGGGGGGGGTCGCTTCACCACTTGTGAGGCAGGTCTGCAAGTGTCTGTTTTTCTCTCCCCCTCTGTCTTCCCCTCCTCTCTCCATTTCTCTGTCCTATCCAAAAACAACAGCAATGACAACAGTAACAAGGGCAACACAATGGGGAAGTGGTCTCCAGTAGCAGTGGATTTGTAGTGCAGGCACTGAACCCTAGCGATAACCCAGGAGGGGTAAAAAAAACAAAACAAAACAAAACAAAACTGGAATTGGCGTATTACACCAAAGTAAAAGATTCTGGGGTGGGTTGGTGGGGAGAATACAGATCCAAGAAGGATGACAGAGGACCTAGTGGAGGTTGTACAGTTATATGGAAAACTGGAAAACGTTATGCATGTACAAACTATTGTATTTACTGTTGAATGTAAAGCATTAATTCCCCAATAAAGAAATAAAAAAACAAGGGCAACAAAAGAGAAAATAAATAAATAAATATAAAAAAATAAGAAAAAAAGACCCCAAGATCAAATCAAGGAGGGTTACAGTTAACAATAATCTTGCACTTTCCCCATATTTAGGGGCTACTTTTTAGTCCTTGTTCCAACTATGACACCATTTCCCTAGACAATATCTTGTGTCCACCTGTATATCAGATATCAGGCTCAGGCAAAAACTAGTAAAGTCATGTGCCCCTTGGAATATACCTAAAATAGACCCACTAGCTTTTTCCAAAACGGAGACCCCAAATCTTCATTTGTAATATTCTTGCTTTTAGGCTCATGATAAGTCAACAATCTGTTCTGCTTTCTATCTTAACTTTTTTTCAGCCACCAGGTTCCTGATGCTACCATGATGCCAACCAGACTTCCCTGGGCAGACGACCCCACCAATGTGTCCTGGAGCCCCACTTCCTCAGAGCCCTACCCCACTAGGGAGAGAGAGAGAGACAGGCTGGAAGTATGGATCGAACTGCCAACTCCCAAGTTCAGCAGGGAAGCAATTACAGAAGCCAGACCTTCCACCTTCTGCACCCCATAGTGACCCTGGGTCCATACTCCCAGAGGGATAAAGAATAAGAAAGCTATCAGGGGAGGGGATGGGATATAGAGATCTGGTGATGGGAATTGTGTGGAGTTGTACCCCTCTTATCCTATGGTCTTGTCAATATTTCCATTTTATAAATAAAAATTATAATCTTTTTTAAAAAATAGATTGAAGGGGGAAAAAAGATCCTTTGAAGATGGGCAGTGGCACACCTGATTGAGTGCACACATAAGCATAAAAAAAAAGGGTTCACAGTTGTGGAAGTTAACAGTTATTTCCCTAATTCTGCTTTCTAAGACATTGTTTTGTCACGATGCTGGGAGCTGGATCACTTTCTCTCCTGTGGGCCTTTTAAAATAATTTCTCCAGGGACTGGGCAGAGATATGCCTAGTTAAGCGCCATGTGCTATATAAAACACAAAGTTCCAAGTTCAAACCTCCAGTCTCCACCTACAGGGGGAAAGCTTCTGCTTCTGGTGTAGAGAAGCAGTGCTACAGAAGTCTTTTTACACCTCTCTCTCTCTCTCTCTCTCTCTCTCTCTCTCCGTATAGATCCTTTCTTATTCATTTCTGTCTCTGTTCTATAAATAAATAAATATTTAAAATAAATATAAAAATAAATATAAAAATGGGAGTTGGGAAGTAGTGTAGCAGGTTAAGCACACGTGGCGTGAAGCATGAAGCTCAAGTACTGGCATAAGGATCTGGGTTCGAGCTTCTGGCTCCCAACCTGCAGGGGAGTCCCTTCACAGGTGGTGAAGCAGGTCTGCAGGTGTATATCTTTCTCTCCCCTTCTCTGTCTTCTACTTCTCTCTCCATTTCTCTCTGTCCTATGTAACAACAACAACATCAATAACAACAATAACAATAATAATAATGACAACAATAAAAATACAAAGGCAACAAAAAGGAAAATAAATATTAAAAAATTAAAAACACACGCAATAAATATAATAATAAAACATAAAAAGAAGTAAAAAAAAGGACACAGGGGAAGAAGAGGTTTTGTTTATACCTTTTGAGGGGGGACTAAATCAGAAGGGGTCTTTGTTGGTCATCATTTCTCCTTTGACTAATTCTGATTCTGTTTCTATCTGTGCCATCACGCCAGGTTCCCCTGCACAGCTTAACTGTAGTCTATTTACATAATCATTGTTTTGTCTGAGACCCGCCCTGCCTGCAGAGCATTGGCTTAATCCCCATTGGTTTAATCTCCACTGCTTTAATCCCCACTGGTTTGCGCTCTTTTTCCACTCTACCCCCTTATCCTACGTACTACCTTTTCCCACCCTACCACTTCTTTCTCAGAAGAAATTTAGAGGCAGATCAATAAACGCAGTGGGAGTATTGTGTGTTCCCACTCTGCGAGTCCCAGAGTCTCTCTCTCTCACACAACACTAGTTCCTGATCCCTTTCCCCACGCAGCAGCCTAAGTTGGCTCTGGTCGAGTTCTCTCCAACCCAGAGAGCATGTGCCTGGGAAGAAGCACCCTCAGGCTAGCCCGGCAGGTCTTGATGGAGAATAATGACTATTGGAAGGAGACAAGCTCCTAGGTTTGCAGTTCCAGGTTCTGGGTGCCAGCTTAATTAGTTTCAATGCAAATAGGGTATTTGCAGTTGTGAGGATTGTATAGCTAGGACTTCAGATTTAGACACCTGCAGATCTGCTTCACCACCTGTGAAGCAACTCTCCTGCAGGTGGGGAGCTGGAGGCTTGAACCGGGGTCTTTACGTCAGTCTGTGTGCTTTGCGCCAAGTGCACTTAACCCCCTGTGCTACCACCTGACTCCCTGTAGATTCTTTTTTATATACATCACCACTTCATTAATCATTAGAGTCACAATGGGAGGCCAGAGACTAAGTCATCTTTATTTTAGAGAAAAAGCCCAAAGAGGTGAAATGACTTGTATGCTACTGCCGCCACCGCCCCACACTCACACATCTTCCCCATCATAGGGCAAGTTGGTAGCTGGGCTGAAAATGGAACTGAGGCCTGATTCTAGAAGGAAGTGCTTCTCTTTGTTGGGATGACCTCCCTGTTTTGCTCATTCCTGGAAGGTGCAGAACTCTCCAGCTTGTAAACAGTCTGGCTCCCTTCAGGCTTTGCCCAGAGTTGACCATCTACGACAACCTGTGATAAGCAGCTGTTGGGTAGTATGCCAGCTCCCCCTGGCTTCTGCTTAACCAAGCACCGGTATGCCTGTATAGGGATTGGTTTGATCCCATTCAAAGTGGTCTATTTACATAAATCACTTTTACATTTACATAAAGCACCACACTCCCTCCAGGGCATTAGTGGTTCAGTGGTAGAATTCTTGCCTGCTCCGCCCCCTCTCCTTGTCACACCCTGATTTTCACCAGTCACTTTTCTCTCCACCCTCTCTACATCACATCCTGTTTACACCCTACTTGGAAAGTATATAAGAACAGCATTGTTCATTTTGGTAGTGGTAAGTTGAAGTTGTAGTGTTAGGTTTAGCTTAGCTTGGCTTAGATTGTGCTGTGTCCTGCATGAATAAAGAGATACTGCATACAACCCAGCCATGAGTCCTGGGTCATCTATCTCCTCTCGCGAAGCCAGACTGACAAGCAGCCACTGGTCTCATACAAGGTCCTCATCTGTGTCAGGATTCATAGGAACAGGATTGTACTAGATGTAACCTTTCCAGCTCCTGCCACTAGTTATACCATGACTGTGCCCACCATGCTCTCCTAAGCATGTATGGCAGAAGAGCAAAGTGAACTTACCTGCTGGGTTGGTGGACATGCGACCTTAGAAGGATAAGATACAAGTACAGGTTTTCTTTGCTTTTTTTTCCTTTCTTTCTGCTACCATGCTTATCTCTGCGGTTCAGTGCCTGTGTGACAAATCTACCACTCCCAGTGGCCAGTCTTTCTTTTCTTTTCTCTTCTTTTTAAATTTTTTAAAAAATTTATTTATTTATTTATTCCCTTTTGTTGCCATTGTTTTTTATTGTTGTTGTTATTGATGTCGTTGTTGTTGGATAGGACAGAGAGAAATGGAGAGAGGAGGGGAAGACAGAGGGGGAGAGAAAGACAGACACCTGCAGACCTGCTTCACCTCCTGGGAAGGGACTCACCCTGCAGGTGGGGAGCCGGGGAATTGAACCAGGATCCTTATGCCAGTCCTTGCGCTTTGCGCCATGTGTGCTTAACCTGTTGTGCTACAGCCCAACTCAGTCTTTTCTTTTCTTTTATCTTCTTTTCTTTTCTTCTCTTTTTCTTCCTTCCTTCCTTTCTTTTTTTGCTGTTATCTTACTAGATTGGACAGGGAGATATTGAGAAGGGAGAAGGAGGGAGGTAGAAAGAGAGATACCAACAGCAGTGCTTCACTGCTCATGAAGCTTTCCCCTGTAGGTGGGGACTGGGGGCTTTGAACCCTGGATATTTTAAATGACAGTGTGTGTGATTAACTGGGTGTGCCACTGACTGGTTCCCATTTTTTTTGTTTTGTAGGTGTTACAATTTAAGTCGCCCCCCCCCCTGGATTATCACTGGGGCTCAGTGCCAGCACTAGGAATCCACTGCTCCTGGATGCCATTTTCCACATTTTGTTGCCCTTGTTGTTGTTGTTATTGCTCCTGTTGTTGGATAGGGCAGAGAGAAATCAAGAGAAGAGGGAAAGACAGAGAAGGGGAGAGAAAGATAGATACCTGCAGACTTTGTTTACCAGCTGTGAAGCAAACCTCCCCCTGCAGGTGAAAAGCTGTGGATAGTACCGGGATCCTTACACCAGTCCTTGCAGTTCATGCCACATGCCCTTAACCCTCTGTACTACTGCCCGGCCCCTTAATTTTTTTTTTTTTTTATGAGAGCACTGCTCAGCTCTGGTTTATGGTGGTGCGGGGGATTGAACCTGGGACTTTGGAGCCTCAGGCATGAGAGTCTCCTTGCATAATCATTATGTTATCTACCCCTGCCTCACTTGATTTTTTTTTTAAATCTCTGGGGCTCAGTGCCTGAACAAGGACTCCAACACTCCTAGAAACTTTATTTTCTTCTTTTTCTTTCTTCTTCTTCTTCTTCTTTTTTTTTTTTTTTTTTTTGCCTATTTTGACTCATTTCTATGGTCCTATCTTCTTCACTTCCTTTTTTTAAAAAAATATTTATTTATTTATTCCCTTTTGTTGTCTTTTTATTGTTGCTATAGTTGTTGTTATTGATGTCATTGTTGTAGGATAAGACAGAGAGAAATGGAGAGAAGAAATGGGAGACAGGGGGGAGAGAAAGATAGGCACCTGCAGACCTGCTTCACTGCCTATGAAGCAACTCCCCTGCAGGTGGGGAGCCAGGGGCTAGAACCAGGATCCTTATGTTGGTCCTTGCACTTCACTCCATGTCACTTAACCCACTGCGATAAGTGGGTTAACCTCCTGACTCTCCCTTTCATTTTTTATAGAGAGGTGAGAGATAGAGGAGGAGAAACTGAAAGGAGAGATACCTGTAGCACTAGTTCACCATTTGTGAAGATTCCCCCCTGCAGGTAGGGACCAGGGGCTTGAACATGGGTCCTCTTGCATGATAACATGTGTGTGTACTCTAATGGGTGTACCACTGCTACCCTCAACCCCACCAGGCATTTTTGAAATGAAAGTTACCCTTTACAAAGCATGCAAATTTGGCATCTCCCTCCATGCTATTTTTATATTAATATAGTTAGTGTATCCTTTGTGCAATGATTTCCTCCCAAAAATCTTTGAGAAGGATGCACAGTAGGAGTCCTGTACAATAGAATCAGTTACATTCCCTAGGAGACTTCAATCCCAGTTGGAGATACTGAAGGGTAGCAGCTGATAATGTAGGCTAGGTTTGAGTTAAAAAAAATGGCAAACTTACCACTTACTAGTTGTGTGACCTCAGAGTAGTGACTTAATCTCTCTCTTTTTTTAAATGGTTATTTATACTTATTTATTCCCATTTGTTGCCCTTGTTTTATTATTGTAGTTATTATTGTTGCTATTGATGTCATCATTGTTGGATAGGAAATGTATAGAGGAGGGGAAGACAAAGAGGGAGAGAGAAAGATAGACTCTTGCAGACCTGCTTCACAACTGGGTTATGGCAGAGAGGAGCTCCCAAACTTAAAGAAAATATAAATACAATCAACTATTTACCACGATGATCTGACCTGGGCTCATATATCTTCAAAACCTATTTGCATAATCACTATTCTGCCTCCTTCACCTTTTCCTTTCTTTCCTTTTCTTTTCTTTTCTGTTAACAAGAGCACTGCTCAGCTCTGGTTTATGGTGGTGGTGGTGGGGGGGATTGAACCTGGGACTTGATGGAGCCTCAGGTATGAGAGTCTGTTTGCATAATCACTATGCTATCTACCCCCACCCATTTATTCCTTCCTTCCTTCCTTTTTTATAAGAGAGGAAACAGGAGAGTTAAAAGAGAGGGAAATATCTGATGAAATAGCTCACTTTGCTTTGCCATGTGTGAGACCCAAGTTCAAGCCTGGCCCTTACTGCACTGGAGGAGGCTTCAATGGCGTGGTCTCTTTCACTCCCTCTCTGCCTCTCTATCTGTATTGCAAAGGAAAATAACATGGAAACACAGGCAGAGAGAGTGAAGAGACACCGTAGCACCATTCTACCATCCACAGAGCTCCCACATCCTGTCAGGGCTCAAACCCAGCACCTTTCACAGGATAAGGTGCTCTACCTGGTGAGATATCGCTGGGCTCCACAATAAGCATTTCAATTAAAAAGAAAAGTAGAGGGGGCTGGGCAGTAGCACAGCTGGTTAAGTGCACATGGCGCCAAGTGCCCGGACCGGAATTATGATCCGGTTCGAGCTCCGGCTCCCCACCTACAGGGGAATCACTTCACAGATGGTGAAGCAGGTCTGCAGGTGTCTATCTTTCTCTCCCCTCTCTGTCTTTACCTTCTCTCTAGATTTTTCTCTGTATTATCCAACAACAACATCAATGACAGCAATAACGGCAACAACAAGGGCAACAAAATGGGAGAAAAATGGTCTCCAGGAGCAGTAGATTTGTAGTGCAAGCACCAAGCCCCAGCAATAACCCTGGAGGTAAAAAAAAAAAAAAAAAAGTAGAAAGGTGCCGGATGGGGTGGAGCATAGATAGCATAGTAGTTATGCAAAAAGACTCCTGTGCCTAAGGCCCCAAAGTCCAAGGCTCAATACCCCACACCACCATAAGTCAGAGCTGAGCAGTGCTCTGGGAAAGAAAGAAAGAAAGAAAGAAAGAAAGAAAGAAAGAAAGAAAGAAAGAAAGGAAAAAAAGGAAAGAAAGATGTGGTCTGGGAGGTGGTGCAGTGATAAGGCTTTGGACTCTGAAGCATGAGGTCCTGAGTTTGATCCGCGACAGCAAATGTGCCAGAGGGATATCTGGTTCTTTCTCTCTTCTCCTATCTTTCACATTAATAAATAAATAAAATCTAAAAAAGGAGAGGAAGGAGAAGGAGAAGAAGAAGAAGAAGAAGAAGAAGAAGAAGAAGAAGAAGAAGAAGAAGAAGAAGAAGAAGAAGAAGAAGAAGAAGAGGAAGAAGAAAGAAAGAGGGAGTTGGGCGGTAGCGCAGCAGATTAAGTGCATGTGGCACAAAGCACAAGGACAGGCATAAGGATACCGGTTCGAGCCCCCTGGCTCCCTATCTGCAGGGGAGTCCCTTCACAGGTGGTGAAGCAGGTCTGCAGGTGTCTATCTTTTTCTCCCCCTCTGTTTTCCCTCCTCTGTCCATTTCTCTCTGTCCTATCCAACAACAATGACATCAGTAACAACAACAATAACTACAACAACAATAAAAAACAAGGGCAACAAATAAATAAACATAAAAAAATTTAAAAAAGGAAAGAGAGAGAGAAAGAAAAAAGGAAGGAAGAAAGGAAGGAAGGAAGGAAGGAAGGAAGGGGCCAGGTGGTGATGTACCTGGTTGAGCACACGTTACAGTGCACAAATATGGGGGTCTGAGCCCCTGATCTCAACCTACAGGGGGAAAGCTTTGCAAGTGGTGAAGCAGGGCTGCAAGTGTTTGTCTCTCTCCCCCAACCCTCTTGCCTTCTGGCTGTCTCTATCCAATAAGAAAATAAAAAAAAGAGAATAGAGGAACTCTGTCTAGAAAGTACATAAGGTTCTAACGCCATGGGTGAAAAAAAATTTTTCCTATTGCTGGTAGAAATTTCCAAGTCTGACTTGGGTGCTGTTGAATGAAATTGTAGATTCCCCTCTCCCCTACATCACCTTAGCACAAACAGTGCCAGAGATTGAACACGGGACTTCATGCTGGAGAGTCCAATGCTGTATCCATGGCTCTACCAACCAGCCTGCTCTATAATTTAAAAATATTTATGTATTCACTAATGAGAGAAAGACAAGGAAAGAAAGAGAACCAGAACATCATTATGGCGCATTAATGCCAGGGATCAAATGAGAATCCCATGTTTGAGAATGCACTGTACTTACTGTGTTACCTCCTGCTGGACTTGAATTTGGGTTGTGAGTCTGGCAAAGCAATTACACTATCCAAGTGAGCTATTTTGCAAGCCCTCTAGCTTTAAGTTTTTTTTTTTATTTAAGAAAGGATTAATGAACAAAAACATAAGGTAGGAGGGGTACAACTCCACACAATTCCCACCACCCAATCTCCATTACCCACCCCCTCCCATGATAGCTTTCCCATTCTCTAGCCCTCTGGGAGCATGGACCCAGGGTCATTGAGGGTTGCAGAAGGTAGAAGGTCTGGCTTCTGTAATTGCTTCCCCGCTGAACATGGGCGTTGACTGGTCGGTCCATACTCCCAGTCTGCCTCTCTCTTTCCCTAGTAAGGTGTGTCTCTGGGGAAGCAGAGCTCCAGGACATATTGGTGGGGTCTTCAATCCAGGGAAGCCTGGCCAGCATCCTGGTGGCATCTGGAACCTGGTGATTGAAAAGAGAGTTAACATATGAAGCCAAACAATTTTTTGAGCAATCATGGATCCCAAGCTTGCAATAGTGGAGAGGAAGTGTTAGGGGGATACTCACTGCAAACTCTAATGTACTTCTGCTTTCCGGTATATATTTTGCAGTAGTTTATGGATACATGTGAACATAAGCTCTCTTTCACAGAAATTGGTGTATATCTAGGTTATGGGACTTTGTTAGAAAGTGAACTACCTGAGATGAAATTAGAGTGTACTATAAAAGGAAAGGTCTCACCCGAGTAATGAAGCTGAAGGGTTTTCATTCCACATGTGAAGTCTCTTGACGCAGTCTGAGGTGAAGCATGTTGAGGTGGCAATCGTTGCATTGGTTAGGTTGTGATCGGCGGATGCAATATTATTTGGTTTGGATTGGGAGACGCATACGGGAAAGTGGGCCCTGTCCAAGGGTCCCAGGACTGGGGGAAGTAGGGGCTCTATAGTGGAGATGTGAGGTTCCTGCTGTCTTAGGGTTCAAAAAGACAATCGATAGTTAATGTTATCATCACATTATTTGGTAATTGGGTTAACTTTGAAAAGTCCTTTTGTTATGGTTTGCTGTACAGTATCCAGTATCTTGTATATAGCTGTGCTATTGGATGCTTCTAATCTACTTGGTCTAGGCTTTTGAGAGAGTCCGCATATCAAATACACAGCCTATATATTGAAAAGATTCAGTTTGTGTTTTGAGAAACTTTGAGACATACAACTGATTTTCCCCCTCTCATATTAATTAACTACTGATTTATATGTCTACATTTTGCTAGGAGTGTACATAAAAACCATTCCCACCACCAAAAGACTGTGACCCATCCCTCCCACCCACTCCCACCCCCTACTGGCCCAGGAAGATGCATATCTACCCCTCACCACAGGGTTTTTACTTTGGTGCCCTACTTACAATTTGATCAGGTCCTGCTTTTAGTTTCTCTTTCAGATCTTCTTACTCAACTTCTTTTTTTTTTTTTTTTTTTTTTTTTACTAGATAGGACAAAGAGAAATTGAGAGAGGATGGGGAGATAGAGAGAAGGAGAGAAAGACACTTGCAGACCTGCTTCACCACTCATGAAGCAGACCCTTTGCAGATGGGGACCAGAGGCTTGCATCCAAGTCCTTGTGCGTGCTAATATGTGTGCTTCACCGGGTGTGCCACATGCCCCCCCCACCCCTTTATTTGTGCCTTTTCTTGTTTCCTAATGTGTGCTTGTATAGCTATGAACTTCCCTCTTAGGACTGCTTTAGCTGTGTCCCAAATATTTTGATAGCTTGTGTCTTCATTTTCATTGAACTCTCGAAACATTTTGATTTCTTCCTTGATTTCCTCTTTGACCCAGAAGTTGTTAAGAAGTGTACTGTTGAGCTTCCACATTTTGGTACTGTTACTAATCTTTTGTTGATTGTTAAGTGTTAGTTTAATTCCACTGTGGTCTGAGAAGATGCTTGGGATGATTTCAGTGCTCTTGAATAGGCTGATGCTGTCTTTGTGGCCTAACATATGGTCTATTCTTGAGAATGATCCATGTGGATTTGAGTAAAATGTGTATTCCAGTTTCTTGGGATGAATGACTCTGAAAATGTCCAATAGTTCTAGTTTATCTATCTCTTCATTTAGCTCCCTTATGTCTTTACTGATTTTCTTCCTGGATGATCTGTCAAGTTGAGAGAGTGGGGTGTTGAAGTCCCCTACTATGATTGTGTTACTGTTAATATATTGCTGTAGCTCTTTCAGTAGAAGTTTGATGTATTTAGATGGCTTCTCATTGGGTGCATAGATATTAATAATTGTTAAGTCCTCTTGATTGATCCTCTGAGCATTAAGTAGTGTCCATTCCTATCTTTTTTAATCTTATCTATTTTAAAGTCTATCATGTCAGATATGAGAATAGCTGTTCCTGCCCTTTTTTGTGGGCCATTGGCTTGAATGATAGTTTTCCACCCTTTCACTTTAAGTCTGTGTTTGTCTTGTTGCGTTAGGTGAGTTTCCTGTAGACAGCATATTGTTGGGTTGTGTTTTCTGATCCATCTTCCTACTCTGTGTCTTTTAATAGGTGAATTCAGGCCATTCACATTTATTGATATCAAAGATTGAAGATATTTTAACGCCATTCTTGTAGAGTTTTAGAGTGTTTTGATATATGTTCTATTTGTGGTGGTCTGGTTGTTTATAGGAAACCTTTCAGAACTTCTTTCAAGGCAGGCTTGGTGATGGTTGCTTCCTTCAACTGTTGCTTGTCTGAGAAGATTTTGATGCTTCCATCTAGTCTGAATGACAATCTAGCAGGATATAGTATTCTTGGCTGAAAGCCTTTCTCATTGAGCACTCGATAGATATCTTGCCATTCTCTTCTGGCCTGTAGTGTTTGTATGGAGAAGTCTGCTGCTAATCTTATGGGTTTTCCTTTGTAGGTGACTCTTTGTTTTTCTCTTGCAGCCTTGAGGATCCTTTCTTTATCCTTATTCCTTTCCAATCTAAGTATGACATGTCTTGGTGTCTTTAGGTCTGGGTTAATTCTGTTTGGGACCCTCTGGGCTTCTTGAATCTTTATGTCTTTGGTGTTGTCTAGACTAGAGAAATTTTCAGCTATTATGGCCTGGAGAACACTTTCTTCCTCCCCTTCTCTTTCTTCCTCTGGTAAGCCAATAATGCGTATATTGTTTCTTTTGAAGTCATCCCATAGGACTCTGTTGTTGTTTTCAGCATCTCTTAATCTCTTTTTGAGATCTCTTACTTCTTTTTTAGTTGTCTCTAATTCATCCTCAATCTTGCTAATTCTGTCTTCAGCCTCATTGATTCTATTCTCTCTGCCCTCTACTGCTTTCTGGAGTTCATCTATTTTGTTGCCCTGCTCTGATACTGTTTTAGCTTGTTCAGCTAGTTGCCTTTTTAGCTCAGCAATTTCAGCTTTCAGCTCTCTAATAACCATGAGGTTATTAGAATTTTCTTCCATATTCTCATTTGTTGTTCCTGCAGTTCTGATTACAATTTTTTCAAATTCTTTACTCACTCCTGTTATTATTTCCTTAGCTAATGTTTGGATGTTGAACTCGTTGTTTTGTGCTTCGCCCTCTGGAGGACTTTTAGCTGGACTCTTGTCCTGGTTCGAGTCTCCATTATTTTTTCTTATTGTTTTAACCATTTTATATAAGTTAACAGTTTTTTGAATCCCTGAGTTGGAGTTCAATGGTGTAAAAGCCTTTTTTTTTTCCCCTGTAGGCTATGGTAGCCTGAGGGCTTTTAAACTATCAATAGGCTTCTTGGCTTAATCAATGACTCCTGACCAAGAGATAAAGCAGGGTGTGGCAGAGATAATCCAGTGGTTATGCAAAGAGACTTTCACAGCCCCCCAGCTATGCCACCGAGGTATAGGTCTTCTCCTGAGTTTCCCGGTTAGATCTCTGTACCCTGGTGTCCCTCCCTGTTGCTGCTCCAGATTCTGAGGGTAGTAGCAATGGAGACTCAGAGTTGCACTTGGTGAGTCTCTGGGGAGTCCTTTCCTCCCTTCAGCTGTCCCCTTGTTGGTGGAGCAGACTGGAGGTGGTGTCTCCACTGACAAACTGTCAAACTGTTAGCAGTCACTTAATCTCTCCTTAGGCCCCTCTCTCCTCTCTGTCTCCAGCCACGCGTGTTTGTACTCACGGGTGATTTACTGGGTTTCTGTGGTCATTCTAGTCCTGTCTTGTTTCGGTCCGGGTGGTCTCCTTTGGTATTCCTAGTTGATCCAGGAGAGGAGAGGAGAGGAGAGGAGAGGAGAGGAGAGAAAGCGATCTGCTGCTCGTAGCTCCGCCTCCGGAAGTCGAATCTCCTTACTCAACTTCTGTTGATGAGTGGGATCATCCCATACTCATCTTTATCTTTCTGACATAGTTCACTTAACATAATTCCTTCTAGCTCTATCCAAGATGGGTCAGAGAAGGTGGGTTCATTCATCCAAAAAATGGGCAGAGGATATGAACAAAACACCCGACCAAAAAGAGGTGTGTACTCCTATGTTCATAGCAGCACAATTCATAATAGCTAAAACCTGGAAGCAACCCAGGTGCCCAACACCAGATGAGTGGCTGAGAAAGCTGTGGTATATATACACAATGGAATACTATGCAGCTATCAAGAAAATGAACCCACCTTCTCTGATCAATCTTGGACAGAGCTTTAACTTTTTTAATACCTTTTCTTTTGATATATTTTTTGAGGGGGGGAAGTGAAGTCAGTTTATCTTTATCCTTTAGATATTGTATAGTATTGTGTAATCCTTTTTTTCTTTATCTCCAGGGTTATTGCTGGGGCTCGGTGACTGCACTACAAATCCAGTGTTCCTGTGGCCAGGGAGAAATTGAGAGGGGAGGTGAAGATAGAGGGGGAGAAAGAGACACACCTGCAGACCTGCTTCACAACTTGTGAATGGACCCCACCCTCCAACCTGCAGGTGAGGACCCAAGGACTGGAAACAGGATCCTTTTGTTGGTCCTTAGGCTTTGTGCTATGTGCACTTAACCTGGTACACCACCATCTGGCCCCCAAATCCAGATTTTTTTTTAATGTCACCAGAGTTATTACTGGGTCTCAGAGCCAGCACTATGAATCTATCACTCCTGGCATCCATGAGGGGAAATAGTGAGGAGAGACCTGCTTCACTGCTTGTGAAGTGTTTCCCCCTGCAGTCAGGAACAGGGGCTCAAACCCAGGTCCTTGAGTTTGGTATTATGTGTACTTAACCCAATACTCCACAACCCAGCCCAAATCCAGATTTTTAACCTGTGCATTTAAAATATTTTCTCCTTTTTTCATTGTCCCACAGCCCTCCTCTTGTATAACATATCCGTTAAAAAATATTTGCTGCTGGTGGTAATGAAAATTGCTTCATCTCCTGTGAAAAAAGCCTGGAGGTTCCTCAGAATGTTAGTAATGGACCCACCTTTAGGATTCAGCAGTTTCAAAAAAAAAAGATTCAGCAGTTCCTCTCCTAAGGATTTAGAAAAAACAAAACAAACAAAAAACAAAACCAAAAACTTCTATCCAAAGAGATCTTTGAGAATTTCTAGGAGACATGGCCATGCAATGACAGGGTACATGGAGCCTCTCTCCCAAAATTGCCGGGATAGCCTGAGGGTACTTCTTCCCGAGCTAGTGCTCTCTGGGTTGGAGAGAACTCAACTGGAGCTGATCTAGGCTGCTGTGTGGGAGAGGGATCAGGAACTCGTGCTGCACCAACTTCCGCAGGAGATACACTCTGGAACTCTGGGAGCCGGAAAGCAATTTCCAAGTGTCTTTAATCAGAAGAGCAGCTGTTTTTATACTCTCCAAGTAGGGTGGAAACAGGATGTGATATAGAGAGGGTGGAGAGAAAAGTGACTGGTGAAAATCAGAGTGTGACAAGGAGGGGGCGGAACAGGCGAGAATCCTATAACTGAACCACCAATGCCCTGGAGTGCTTTATGTAAAAGTGATTTATGTAAATAGACCAAACCTTTGGATCAGTAAATCCCTATATAGGCATATGGATAAGAAGAAGCCAGGGGGAGATGGCAACTACCCAACACAAAATAACAAGGATTGATAATTATTAAACTTAGCACACCTCACCAAACTACAGTTTAGACATCTGCAGAAGCACTGTAGCCTCAGTTACCAAATTCCAGATTATTATTCTACTACAATCGCATCCTGTCCTCCCTGGGCAGTGTGTACCAGAATCTCACCTCTCCAGAGCCCTACCCCCACTAGGGAAAGATAGAAAGATGGGGGCGGGGGTTGGCCGGTGATAGCACAGTAGGTTAAGTGCAAGGGCCAGCATAAGGATCCAGGTTCAAGCCCCCCAGCTACCCGTCTGCAGGGAGGGCCACTTTGAAAGCGGTGAAGCAGGTCTGTAGTTGTCTTTCTCTCCTCCTCTCTGTCTTCCCCTCCTCTCTCGATTTCTCTCTGTCTTATCCAACAACAAGGGAAACAAAATGGGAAAAATAGCCTCCAAGAAATAGGCTGGGGGTATGGATCAACTGGCCAATTTCCATGTGTAGCAAAGAAGCAATTACGGAAGCCCGAACTCCTACCTTCTGCACACACCCCCCGACAATTTTTGGTCCATACTCCCAGAGTGGGGTAAATATTAGGGGTAAATGACCAGAAGTAACTGAACTTTACACCTGGATTTATTTTTTAACCATAGCACTGATCAGCCCTGGTTTATGGTGGTGTGGGGAATTAAACCTGGTACTGGACTTTGGAGCCTCAAGGCTTGAGAGTCTCTTTGCATAAACATTATGCTATATACCCCCAGGGACCTGAAATTTTTGTTAACAGAAACCTTTGTTTTTACACCCTCACAGAGGGAAGAGAATTGAGAACACGTGAGGAAGTCAAGTACTGTTTCTCTTATCTGAGCGGGAAGAGAAAAAAGTAAAATAGGCTTAGGTGTGGCTTAGGAAGCAAATGAAGGGCCTTAGAAGTGAATAAAAATGGGGGTCATCTTCCACATGGCATCTTTTCCCAAATGGCTCACTTGCTTCTCTAGTATGTGGCTTTGCATTTTTCCTGATGAAAAAAATTAAATACTGAGGGAAAGAAAACACTATGAGAATACTTAGTGTTGATTGGGGAGACTATAAATTTAAAAAAAATGTAGGTGGTCAGGAGGTAGCGCAGCAGGTTAAGTGCACATGGCGCATAGCTCAAGGACCGGCATAAGGATCCCAATTTGAGGCCCCTGCTCCCCACCTCCAGAGGGGGTCACTTCACAAACGGTGAATCAGGTCTGCAGGTGTCAATCTTTCTCTCCCCCTCCTCTCTCCATTTCTGTCTGTCCTGTCAAGCAAGGATGGAAGCAATAACAATAACAATAATAATAAAGAGGGCAACAAAATGGAAAAATGGCCTCCAGGAGCAGTGGATTCATAGTGCAGTCACTGAACCCCAGCAATAACCCTGGAGGCAAAAAATAAATTAATAAATGTATGGGACATATACTCAATGGAATACTAATTTTCGTTTTAAAAAAGACTATCATGTATTCTTTTTTATTTTTTATTTAATGTATTCTTTTTAAAAATATTTATTTATTCCCTTTTGTTGCCTTTGTTTTTTTATTGTTGTTGTTATTAATGTTGTGGTTGGAGAAGATAGAGAGAAATGCAGAGAGGAGGTGAGGCAAAGACAGAGAGGAGGAGAAAAAGAGAGACACCTGCAGACCTGCTTCACCGCCTGTGAAGCAACTCCCCTACAGGTGAGGAGCCTTGGGTTCGAACCGGGATACTTATGCTGGTCCTCCATAGGCTTTGCGCCATGTGCGCTTAACCCACTGCACTACCACCGGACTCCCTATCATTTGGAACAGAATGAATGGGGCTGAAAGTGAAAATGAGTAGTGAAGTAAGGATTTTGAGGACAACTACAGGATTATTTCAATAATAAGTAGAATATAGAGAATTGAAACACATGAAAAAAAAAGGGACAGACATGTAGTCAACCCCTATCTATAACTGGGAGAATTATGGTAGTTACTGTTGGAGAGGGGTGGGGACACAGGGCGTTGGTGATGGCATGGTGTTGAATTATATCTTACAATCCTATGAACCACTATTGCATCACCATATATAGATAATGTTAAGGGGTATATACTCCATGGAATATACTCTGCCATCCATAAAGATATTGCATCCTTTGGTACAAAAATGGATGGAAGTGGAGGTGATTATGCTTTGTGAAATAAGGAAAAAACGTTGAAAGACAACACTGTTTCTAAACTTTGTGAGAACTATGGTCTGTATCTTTGGGAGAAAGAAAGGTGGGGGACACAGAACCCTGGTTGTGGTTGTAGAACTCGACATTATAAGCTTACACTCTTGTAATCAGCTTTCAATCATAAATTTAAAAAAGGGTTGGTGGGAATGGTGAATTGACTGTGTAGGGTCCAAGTCCCAGTGATAAGCCTGGTGGCAATTAGACAGAGGGAGAGAGAGAAAGGAAGAAAGGAAGGAAAGGTGAGAGAGAGAGACAGGGAGAGAGAGAGAGAGAGGTAGGTTCAGACAGAAGACAAAGAATAGAAAAAGAAAGACTTTGTGAGAGCTAATGGATGTTTTGGGCATGGAGAAGGGTACACCAAGCTTTGATGATGGGTGTGGATCTATACAGCTGTCATCTTATAATCTTGTAAACAAACCAATATTAGTTCACTAACAAAAGCAAATAAAAATCCTTTGTGATGTAGTCTCACCAGCCCTCATTATGTTTCCTCTATCTGGCCCCAAAGTTCATAGCTCAATCACATTCTTTTGAGGTCCCAGGTAAACACATACTGTTCCATCTGCTAGAAATATCCTTCATACTACCTCCTTGGTCAACTTTGAATCAACAGCTTTAAAGGTCAAAATATGTCCCAGGAGATGGTGCAGTCGATAGTGGCATTGGAGGTTCAACTTCAAACCCTAGCATCACATGTGCTAGAGTGATGCTCTGGTGCACTCTTGCCTTCTCATTAGTAATTTTAACATTTATTTATTTTATTTGATATGACAGAGAGAAATTAAGGGAGGAGAGATATCGAGGGGGAGAGAAAGAGAAACACCTGTAGAACAGCTTCACAGCTCAAGATAGGGACTCGGGGCTTGAACCCAGGTCCTTGTACAGGGGAACTTGTGTACTCAGCTAGGCATGCCATTGCCTGGCCCATTAAACAAACAAACAAACAAAAGTCAAAATAATACTTTTGTGTGTGTGGTGCTGGAGCCTGACACATATGTGACATATGCATGGGCTGTTATATTTTACTTTGTGATTCAGACAGAGACCAGAGACCGAGAGCATTAAGACACCATAGCCCTGCTCCACCTCTGATAGCTTCCCTTAGTGCTGGGGCATTCCCATGGAGTACTTGGGTTTGAACCCAGAACCTCACAAACACATGTGCTTTACCTGGTGAGCTATGCCCCAGTCCCTGACAACCATTTTCACCAGGAAGTCTTACCTCAGCCTTACACTGCCTGAGATGGCCTTTTTAACATTCCATTCAAAATAGTACTTACCACACCTACTTGTAATCACTTCCTAAATTACCCCGTTTTCCCTAAATGCGAGCACCCTGGGGGTTAGAATTATTGGAGGCTGGCTTCTGTGTTTCCAATATTGTACACAGTACTTATTTAGTGGAAAAGCCGGGGGCCTTGCACTTGTACTCTGTTCACTCTCCTCTCTGCTCACAGTGGGACTTGGGTATCATGGGGTCGCTATTGATGCTGTTTTGGAGACACAGAAAGGGGAAGGGGGCCAGATGTGTGATAAGGCTGCAGTCCCAACTATACCACTCCTGGAGTCCTGAGCGGTTTCCCCAGTGTACTTCCCACCAGCTGGGGCTTGGCATCCCTGGTGGCTGCAGGAAGGGACAGGAGTAGCAGCAGTGTGACAGTGACAGGCCCTGTGGGCTAGCTGGTGGCTGCAGGAAGGGACAGGAGTAGCAGTAGTCCACAGCTAAAAGCAGCTTAGCAGCCACACACCTGGAAACAATTGCATCAAGGCCTCCACCTCCACACACACACACACACACACACACACACACACACACACACACACACACACACACACACAAACACCTGCTCCCTGCAGCTCCTCATGCACCAAGTCCTCATGCAGTGTGTGACCAGAAACTCCACCTCTAGAATGTGGAGGTGATGGCTGAAGTTGGCTCCAGACTTCCGTGTCAGGGCTTTCCCTGATCTATACTTAGTGTGTTTCCCAGGCAAAATGCTTTATTAGGCTTGGCTGTCTTGGGTTTCTATTTACCCTGATCCCAGACCGCATGGTGTGAGTGACATTACCGTGATGAAACTGACGAAAACCCAAACAAACAAGGGAACAAAGGGCCGCGGGCAGTTGGAGTGGTAGGTGTTAGCGAGCTAAAATCAAGCCACCATGCACTGCAAGGAAGCAAAAGACGTTTATTCACGAATTCGAATCCAGGCCGAGAGGTGACTGACAGCAGTCCACCAGCTCAACCCCGAACAAGGCTCAAACCACACAATTTATAGGCATTCAGACTATACTCAGGGAGGGGGAACACATCACCTTATCAACCTATATCCAATAACAGGCTATAGAAAACGCAAAATCCAATCATTTCAAACTTAGCAAAAGCATGATCCATTCAAAGCAAAGCGCGGGCTAGTTTCAAACATTGCAAAATCACACAACCAATAGAATCTAGCCAGGTAGGGTCACCACATCCTCCCGCCATCAGTTGCTCCTTCCTAGAAAATAATTTCCTTGTGCAAAGGCCCTGATAAGCCTTGCCTGTTTGCAGGGTCTTGGTAAACAACCGGTGGCTTACTGATGCTTGGTAAACAACCGGTGGCTTATTGATTAGGTCCTGTTTCTAGAGGAAAGGGCAAGGAATTTTCCATCTCACACTAAGCAGAAAAGCAACTATACTTAAAACTTTAAAACTACTGCATCTAACATTCCCCACTAGTCTTAGCTAAGAATCAAATCTTTGTTTCATCTTCTTCCTCTTCCTCTGTATAAGCTTCTATATACTCTGTCCTAAGGACCATTACCTTCTCAGATTTTCTCCTGATCAGGGAGATCAATGATGTTAATAGACAGGGTCCTAGGGTAAAGATTAGGAGTAAGTGATCAGGGCCCTGCCAAGCAGCTGACCAGTGTCGTCAAGCAAGGGGGCCAGAAGAATAAGTTTGTAAACCAGTTGCCCCAGTTGCTCAGCTCCTTCAGGCAGTCGCCTCTGTCCTCTATTCTTTTCTTCACTTCACTTAAAGTCTCCCTTATCATCCCCGAGTGGTCAGCATAAAAGCAACAAGCCTCATTTAGGGCCACACACAATTTTCCCTGTTTCATGAACAGCAAATCAAGCCCCCTACGGTTCTGCAGGACCACCTCGACCAATGATGACAGCGACCCTTCAAGGGATTCGATGGTGCCCTTTAGTGTCGCCATATCCTGAGTGATCTGAGTGTCTAATTGTACTAGAGTGGTCTCTTTGGTTAAGGCCGTAACGCCTATTGCTATTGACCCTGCTATTCCTGCCCCCACAAGTAGGGGGACCACTACTGGGGTGTGCTTCCTTCTTATTGGTCCAAGGTGTTCCTTCCCTCGCCGTTCAAGGTACGCCCACCCTACCTCACCATGGGAATAGTACACATGTGGCAGAATGTGGGTCAAAACACAGAGGTCCTCCTTACTCATTCCATAAGGGGTAATACAGGGAGACATGCCTGAAGTGCAAGCCCACCAGGTTCCCTCGGGGGACTTGAGGAGAACGGCCCACTCCTGGATTTTACTAACGCTAATGGTCTGGTTGCAATTGCCCCTATACGGGGAGGAGTCCAGTTTATAACTGGCTGTGGCAATACAAGTTCCTTTTCCCTGAATATCCCCCAGGGTCAGGTGAGGCTGCACCCCCCACTTATACTCTGGGCCTTTAGCGTTGCCAGAGGATAGAGTCAGTTTCCTGATGTCCCCCTTCTGGCTACCTATCCCAGCAGAAGCAGCCACACCTATATAATAAGGAGGCTCAGGGTGTAAACACAGCCAGCAGTCTCTAGTTATGTTGGGGTTAGACTCATTCAAGAGATGATACATTAATTCCACAGTCTCTACTAATGACTTCACCCTGGGAAGCAGGGGCTCCATATCAGTTGGCTTAGTGCCATTGGGTTTAGTGTCAGTTCTATTAGTATCAGTCCCATTCTTTCTCTCTGTCCCTGAGGACAGGGACAATGTTGGTTGGGGGTCCTTATCTAAGATGATTGGTCTCAATGGTGCAATAGGATTTTGAGTCCATGGCAGCATTTGCAGTCGGATAGTGAATAGCACACTAGAGTGTTTCCCCGTGAATGCTATCCGGATGCCCCACATCCTCCCGTTCACCCAGGAGTCAGTTTCATACCAAGTCTTAACCTTCACTTCCATAGGGTTACAGTCCCCTATGTTGCAGGTACCCGGTTCAGGTGGGGCGCCTGGGTGAAATACTCTTGAAACCTTCAAATGTTTATCTCTGTCCCTCAGCAGAGATGCTGTCAAGCATTCTCCCCTTAGTCCACAGAAAAAGTATGTCTCTCCTCTGCACTCGCTGGGGCGGCCTACCCTGGGGCAGACGTAGTAGGGTCTGTCCCAAAGGCGACTCTCTAGGGCATAGGAGCCACACCCTCCATCCGAAGAAACCTGGCTGGACCAGTTTGCACTGGACCATTTTGCACCAAACAAATCACACAAATCAAAAGAGAATATAGGCTGCCCAGCAGTTGGCTGGCTGGCAATCACTTTCCCTTCCTTATTTGATCACACATGATCAGTGGGGACACCTGGGGATGAGTGGCGTGAGAGGTCAAGCCGGAGCAGAGCAACAGCGCAAGAGTCAACAGGAGACCAGCCGGACCTTCATTGGGTCTCTGGTAGGCATGGCACGCCATCCTCTTAGGTCCTCTGCTCCCGGTGGGTCAGCAATGGATCTCTTCAGGCGAGTGTGATGAATCCAGTGGCGCTTCCCTGCGACCTTTGCAGCAGTCGGTGTACTCAGGGTCACGGTGTATGGTCCTTCCCACCGGGCCTCAAGGTGGTTGGGATGCAGCTTCTTTACCAGTACAGAGTCACCAGGCTCAAACAGGGGGGCTCGGTCTCAGCTCTCCTCTCTCCGGGGCCAGGCTTTGCATCCCGGACAGTGGCTCTGGCCTTCCCTTGCACCACCTGTAAGGCCTGTAAAGACTTAAGGAGACTGCCATGCGACACCTCAGCCAATTTCACAGCCTCAACCCGGGTTACAGGCTTGGTTGTTTGCCATACATAATTTCAAAAGGGGTGAATCCAGACACGCATGGGGTATTCCTACTTCTAAGCAAAGCAAAGGGTAAAAGAGAAATCCAGTCCCCGCCAGTCTCTATTTTTAACTTGGTTAAACTTTCCTTAATAGTCCTATTCATTCTTTCTACTTGCCCCGAACTCTGGGGGCGGTAAATGCAATGTAACTTCCACTTAATTTTTAAAGTTTCAGCCAATTGTTGGGTGACCTTGGCAATGAATGCCGGGCCATTATCAGACCCCAGTGCATAAGGGCGCCCAAACCTGGGGATAATTTCAAAGACCAATTGTTTCACCACTACCTGGCGAGTCTCTTTCTTAGTTGGTAAAGCTTCAGCCCATCCTGAAAAGGTATCTATCATGACTAAGAGATACTTATATCCTCCTCGAGTTCCAGGCATCTCGGTGAAGTCTAGTTCCCAGTGTTCTCCAGGTTCCTCTCCTCGCCACCGGGTTCCGGGTTCCTTCACTTGCACTGGATTAGCGTTGACTCTGGCACACGTAACACAGCTGCCTGCCACACTCTGGGAGATTCTATGCAAAACAACTATCAGATAGAATTTACTGATCAACTCATTTAATTTGTTTCCCCCCAGTCAACAGGGGGTGATTACCATGCCGGCCGCCGCTACTAAGGTGTTACAAGTCAGGTCTTCAGGGGTTGCTGGAGAGTAGCTCTGGTCAGACTCCGTCAGTTGCACTAACAAGGGCAACCTTTTCGCGAATCGCCAGAGTAGAGAGATCAGAGTCCAAAAACAAACAGTATACAGACACAGACACAGTGAGGAGGAGCTGGTCCTGCCACGACAGGCTCCCCCCTCACCCCCGGGGTTGCTGCTGGCAGCAGAGGCAGACACTAGGAGCTAGACCTGCCACAAAAAGCGCTAGGCCTCCCATTATTAAATCATTAATAAAGGGCAGAGGGTAGATAGCATAATGGTTATGCAAATAGACTTTCATGCCTGAGGCTCCAAAGTCCCAGGTTCAGTCCCCTGCACTGCTGGGATTGGGCCCTCCGCAATCGCTATCAAACAGGCCATGGCCGGTGTGCCGCTATGTTCCATCGCTGGGGAGCCAGAGACAACCCGAACTGCCCCTGTGGCTACAGACAGACCGTGACCCACATAGTCAACGACTGCCACCTCTCCAGATTCAAAGGAGGTCTCGAAACTTTACATCAGGCTCAACCTGATGCTGTTGACTGGCTAAGGAAGAAGGGCAAACGCTAGAAGAAGCAGCTGGGATATTGTGCAGATGCAGTCACATCTGCCATGTTGTCCCCTCAGGCTACTGCTAGTTCCCTTGAAAGTTGGGAGTTTGGGACATTCTCAGAGTGCCTGTTTCTTGCAATGTTGTGCCCTCAGGGCATTGTCTATTTCCCAGAGATATTTGGAGTGCTTTGGTCACTCCTCCCTCTTCCCACTCTCGAGAGAGTGACTATCCTATCCAGGAGTGCTATGGTTACTCCTCCCCCTTCCCATTCTTCCGAAAGCTACTCCTATAAAATCCCTTCTTCAGCATCTCGCTCCCTTGCCAGCGCTTCACTTCAGTGTTCATATGCACGAAAGGTTACAGCGTGAGGCCGCCATTTTTGCTTCCTCGATGTGGCCCAACCTGTTTCTCTAGCACCCAACTCTGAGGTGCCAGCGCAAATAAAGATTTGTGTTCCCTCTTCACTCCGGACCTCCTCTCTCTCTTCTCCGCGGCCCGCACAACAATACTGCACCACCATAAGCCAGAGCTGAACAGTGCTCTGGTAAAAAAAAAAATCATTAATAAAAATAAAATTTGTGGGGGAGGGGTGGGCGGTAGGCAGTGGGTTAAGCTCACATGGTGTGAAGCACAAGGACCTCACAAAGATTCTGTGGTCACTTCACAAGCAGGGAAGCAGGTCTGCAGGTGTCTATCATTCTCTCCCACTCTGTCTTCCCCTCCTCTCTCAATTTCTTTCTGTCCTATCAGACAACAACAAAACAATGACAACAACAAGGGCAACAAAATATAAAATAAAATAAAAATTTGTATATCAGGGGCTAGGCAGTGGTACACCAGGTTGAACACATATGTTACCATCCACAAGGACCCAGATTCAAGCCCCCAGGCCCCACTTATGGGTGGAAGCCTCATGAGTAGTGAAGCAGTGCCGCAGATCTTTCCCTCTCCCTCTCTATCACTACTACCCAATTTCCTTTGTCCTGTCAAATAAAAATTAACATATCTATATTAACAAATCCTGTAAATCAACATGTCCTCAATAATATGATGTCAGAGTTGAAAAAAAAGAATTGGACAGATACACACACACACACACACCACTACTGAACAATGGGAGAGATTTCAATTTGACATGTAGCTACTGCAGAACCTCTGCCTATACTAGCCTGAGTCTGCTCCTGCTGTAAGCAGCCAGGAAATTTGGGTTCTAACCCCTCGATCTTGTGCATGGTAATGTGTGTACTCTATGCCACCAACCCCACATTAGTCACTCTTATCTCATTGATCTCCTCCTCCATATTTTCTTTTCTTTTCTTTATTTATTTTAATTTTTTTCTCAGAGCTCTGATCAGCTCCGACTTTTGGTAGCGCAGGGAACTGGGATTTTGGAGCCTCAGGCATGATAATCTCTTTGCATAACCATTATACTAGCCACCCCTGCCCAACCTCCATATTTTCTCTCAGAAGTACACTACACTTCTAATACCACCTCCCTCCTCCCTCCCACACACATACTTTGTGTCAGACACAACAACTTTTCTACATCTCAAACTGTAGCTACACTCCTACTTTTGGGTTTTGGCACTTGCTGTTCTTTTTTGTCTTGTTTCAGCTGTCAAGATGGCTTATTTATATATCACCTTCAGGTCTTTGCTCAAATGTTACCTTCCCAGATAGGCATTGTTGAGAACCTTGTTTAAAAGTAAGTATCCCCAATCTCTCTATCAAAATGATACAGTATCCCACTTTCTTTTTTTCCTTTACTGGGATATTAATGTTTTACATTCAATAGTAAATACAATAGTTTGTACATGCATAACATTCCCCAGCTTCCCATATAACAATACAATCCCCACTAGGTCCTCTGTCATCCTTCTTGGACCTGTGTTCTCCCCACCCCAGAGTCTTTTACTTTGGTGTGATACGCCAATTCCATTTCAGGTTCTATTTGTATGTTTTTTTTTTTTCTTCTGATCTTGTTTTTCAACTTCTGCCTGAGAGTGAGGTCATCCCATATTCATCCTTCTGTTTCTAACTTATTTCACTTAACATGAATTTTTCAAGGTCCATCCAAGATCGGCTGAAAACGGTGAAGTCACCATTTTTTACAGCTGAGTAGTAGTCCATTGTGTATATATACCACAAGTAGCTCAACCACTCATCTGTTGTTGGACACCTGGGTTGCTTCCAGGTTTTGGCTATTACAAATTGTGCTGCCAAGAACATATGTGTACACAGATCTATTTGGATGATGTGTTGGGTTCCTTAGGATATGTCCCCAGGAGAGGAATTGCAGGGTCATAGGGTAGGTCCCTTTCTAGCCTTCTGAGAGTTCTTCAGACTGTTCTCCACATTGGTTGGACCAGTTGACATTCCCACCAGCAGTTCAGGAGGTTTCCGTTGACCCCACACCATCTCCAGCATCTGCTGCTGTTACCTTTTCTGATATATGACATTCTCACAGGAGTGAGGTGGTATCTCATTGTCTTTATTTGCATTTTTCTGACAATCAGAGACTTGGAGCATTTTTTCATGTGTTTCTCAGCCTTTTGGATCTCTTCTGTGGTGAACATTCTGTCCATGTCCTCCCCCCATTTTTGGATGGGGTTATTTTTTGTCTTGTTGTTGAGTTTGGCAAGCTCTTTATATATGTTGGTTATTAAACTCTTGTCTCATGTATGGCATGTAAAGATCTTCTCCCATTCTGTGAGGGGTCTCTTGGTTTGGGTAGTCATTTTTTTTTGCTGTGAAGGAGCTTTTTAATTTGATGTAGTCCCATAGGTTTATACTTGCCTTAGTCTTCTTTGTAATTGGATTTGTTTCATTGAAGACATCTTTAAAATATATGGGGAAAATTGTTTTGCCACTATTTTCCTCTAACTATCTGATAGTTTGTGGTCTAACATCAAAGTGTTTGATCCACTTGGAATTTACTTTTGTATTTGTTGAAATACAGTGGTTCAGTTTCATTCTTCTGCATCTTTCAAGCCATTGTTTCCAACACCATTTGTTGAAGAGACTCTGCTTTCCCCAGCAGTGCAGGGGACTGAACCTGGGACTTTGGAGCCTCAGGCATGAGAGTCTATTTGCATATCCATTACGCTATGTACCCTCAGCCCTTTATTAATGATTTAACAATGGGGGGCCTAGGGCTTTTTGTGGCAGGACTAGCTCCTAGTGTCTGCCTCTGCTGCAAGCAGCGACCCCGGGCGTGGGGGGGGGGAGCCTGTCATGGCAGTACCAGCTCCTCCTCACTGTGTCTGTGTCTGTGTCTGTATACTGTTTTTTTTTTGGTCTCTGTTCTTCTCTCTACTTTGGCGATTCGCAAGAAGGTTGACCTTGTTAGTGCAACTGACGGAGTCTGGCCGGAGCTACTCTCCAGCGACCCCTGAAGGCCTGACTTGTCACACCTTAGTAGCGGCGGCCAGTCTGGTAATCGCCCCCTCTTGACTGAATGAATGGTCTGTTGCGAATGTTTGTGTGTGTGTTGTGTGCCTCATGGTCAATAGACTACGGGGCTTGATTGGGCTCTAACCTGCGTGTCTGAGGAGTCGTTTCAGCTCAGTGGAGATTCTTAATTTATTGAGACCGGGGCCGGTGATAATACGGCTACTCCTAAGCTAAGACTCCTTAAGGCTCCGTGAGGGGCCCGGCCAGGTGAGCACAGATGATTGCCTGTCCCCCCCACAGGGGGGGCAGTTCTTTTTCCAATTTCTAATAATTTTTTTTGAATCTGTGTTTGTGTGTCCATGTGGTTAAGCACCCAGCAAGCTGGAGTCCTCATTGACTGAGGCTCTGTGCAACCCCAGTAAAGGAGAAGGTCCTTAGTGGACACTGTTTGGTTTAGTTGTTGAAGTGCGGGGGAGTTAGAGGGATTGTGAAAGTGTATGGTGTGGGTAAGGACAAGAGTGAAAGGGGTCCTGGGGTTGATTGCTGGAGGCAGTTTTGTACTGTTTGTCTTTCTTCTGTTTCATTTTGACGAAAAGATGGGGCAGAGTCAGTCCAAGAACTGCCAAGTCACCCCCCTTGAATGTTTAAGAATTTTTCAGATTTGTCGAAGAGAGCCACTGGTTACGGAGCCCAGGGAGATGCCTTCACACTGAGGAAGTTCTGTGAAAGGGACTGGCCAACCTTTAAGGTCAGCTGGCCTGAGACGGGGAGTCTCGACCTGGGAAAGTGCGCGGCAGTGCACGGTGTGATCTTTGGAGACCCTGGGCACCCAGACCAGATGCCATACATTGAGATCTGGATGGGTATTGTTCAGGACCAGCCAAAGTACTTGCGGGAGTGCCGGGGTGACCCCAGAGGGAAGGAGAAGGCTAAGAGCAGATCGAGAGTGTTTGTGGTCCAGAGTAAGCAAAGAGGCAGGCTTCCCAGGAGAGCTACCGCTCCCGTACTCCCTGGAGCCCCCGAATCCCCTCTGTGACTAAGGAAGTGGAGGAACGAGAACCCGCCTACTTATGCCAGCTCCCCAAGGGCCACCGCCCTTGATGGGACCCTCCAGGTGCCTGATTCCACCTCTGGGTCCCCACCAGGAGTTCTGAGACCACCTCATACTAGAGCAGGGACTGCTTTTGGATCAGGGCCTGCGCTGGCTGGGACTTTTCCTTTGCGGGAAGTAGGGGAATTAGATGTAGGAGGACAGCCACTGAGGACTTACATCCCCTTTAGCACTTCTGATTTGTACAACTGGAAGAACCAGAACCCTCCTTTTTCTGAGGACCCAGAGGGGGTGGCAACCCTACTTGAGTCAGTTTTTTATACTCATCAACCCACTTGGGATGATTGTCAGCAACTGCTGAATACCCTATTCACCCTAGAGGAAAGGGAGAGAATCAAATTAGAGGGAAAGAAGCAGGTCCTGGATTTCAGGGGAGAACCTGCCACTGACCAGGACATGGTGGAGGAGGTATTCCCCCAATCCTGACCAAATTGGGACCCCAACACGAGCGCCGGTTATGAGGCCCTCACCAGGTACCGCCAGACTCTATTAAGGAGTATCCGAGCCGCAGCCCAGAAACCCACTAATTTATCTAAGGTGACCGAGTGTAGGCAGGGCACCGACGAGGGTCCGACTGCCTTTTTGGAGAGGTTATGCCAGGTGTATCGGACCTGTACGCCCATAGATCCCAGGGCCCCTGAGAATGCACAGGCAGTCACCCTCCAGTTTGTGGCCCAATCAGCCCCAGACATTAGAAAGAAGTTACCGAAGTTAGAAGGCTTTGAGGGGAAGTCTCTCTCTGAATTGTTGGCAGTAGCCCAGAAAGTTCTTGATAATAGGGAAGACCTGGCGAAAGCCACTTTAGAATTGAACAAGAAGATGGCAAAGGTCCTCCTGGCCAGGGAAACAGGATGTAGGGAGGACAGAAGAGGACCCAAGAGAGAGAGAGAGGGCAGATAAAAGGCAGAGGTGAGCCCCTTGGAGGACAAGGAAGGAATCAGTGTGCATTGTGTAAGGAGGAGGGGCAGGACCTAATCAGTAAGCCACCGGTTGTTTACCAAGCATCAGTAAGCCACCGGTAGTTTACCAAGACCCCGCAAACAGGCAAGGCTTATCAGGGCCTTTGCACAAGGAAATTATCTTCTAGGAAGGGGCAGCTGATGGCAGGAGGATGTGGTGACCCCACCTGGCTAGATTCTATTGGATGTGTGATTTTGCAATGTTTGAAACTAGCCCGTGCTTTGCTTTGAATGGATCATGCTTTTGCTAAGTTTGAAATGATTGGATTTTTCGTTTTCTATAGCCTGTTATTGGATATAGGTTGATGCCACACCTGTCTGGCCAGATAGGCAGGCCACGACCGCGGTGTGACAAAACAGTGCGGGTGACCTGGTTAGGGAACCGGACAGGGGCCTTACAAGCTCCTGTACGGAAGACCGTACCCAAGATAGGTGGTGGACAGAAGCCTGGATATTTGTGTGGACGGATCCCTGGGTCTCCCGGTTGGCGGAAAGGCCTTGGAGGGCTAGGTGGACTTGGTTTCGCTTCTGAAAGCTTACTGTTGTTGTTTATCATGCTTTATGCTGGCCACCCAGGGAATGTCCAGGAGACTCCGGAGACGCTTACAGTGCAACCCCCCAAGTCTAGTCTGGACATTCCAGATGGGACCCCACTGGATGAAAAGCCCCTTACAACAGTAAATCCCAGCACTTCAAGCCCCAGTGACTTGGCTATCCAGGTTGAGAAAGGACTGAGCACTATTCTCAGAAATATTACATTCAATCATACAGACAATGGTCCTTTAGCTTTCCCAGGAAACATGTTACATAGCAACCCTGAAATGCACCTGCATATTGTCTTAGGTAGATTACAGGAAAGTGAGCTTGGCTTAAGGATCAGAGCAAGGCGCCGTGTTCCCACTAGTGCCCCCCCCCCATTCTGAGTATTAAGGTCCAGTGCTTGGAAGGAGAAAGAATAGCCTTTTGGATAAATGAGAGCAGTGAAAGCATTTAGTTCTTACTGATAAATTGACTTTTGTCTGAAACCAAAGGGATGTGGTTAATAACCCATGAAAGAACAGTATGGCTGTGCTTTCGTTTTGCTAGTAGTTGTATGCCTTCAGTTCCTCCTGTCTGTGTTACTTATAAAAAATGTACCCTGCGTACTTTGTGGTCAACTGACTTGGCCAGCTTTTGATTTATGCTTCTTTGTTATGCTATTATAAAAAGAATCTCTATATCAGTAAAAGATTGCAGCAGCATTGAAACTCATGTGTCTCAGTGTTGTCTGTCACGCCGAATCCACCTCCCACCTATAAGTCTCATTCTCCCTGGATCGGCCTGCTGAGCCCCCAGTTGGGTGGTCGGCGGCACCTGGCGCCTTGAACAGGGACTTGAAGACAGGTGAGTATATTGTCAGGAGGGGATCGGTTCCTGCCGGAGGGTGCTGCAGACCCGCCAGAAGTATTTGGTTAAGGGCAGGTAATCATTAACAGTATGGGATTGTCAGGATCAAAGGGAAAACGTATGTTCCTCTCAGTATTGCGGCACATGCTGTTAGAGCGTGGGCTCCGAGTGTCAGAAGACACTGCCGCAGAATTTTATGCTAGGTTAGAAGAAGCCATAAATAGGATGATGCCCCAAAGTGAAGGGACAGCCATATTATTAAAGCAATTGGCTTGGGAAAATGCCAATCAGCTGTGTCGGAACCTAATTCGTCCCATACGTAGGACAGGGTCCCTACAGGATTACATACGAGCCTGTGCTGATGCCTCACCTGCGGTGGTACAGGGAATGGCATATGCAGCTGCAATGCATCGTACCCCCATTACCAAATTTATCAAGACTACTTATGGGGGTGGGCGGTCAGACAAAGACCTGAACTGCTTTGGTTGCGGTAAGCCTGGTCATAAAAGAGCAGCATGTCCCAATAAAGGCCAGAACAGAGAGTCGGCCAGTAAGGGTGTGGCACCAGGAATATGTCCCCGATGTAATAAAGGGAGACATTGGAAAAATGAATGCAGGTCAAAGTTCCACAAAGATGGGACCACTTTAAAGGAAACAGAGACAAAAAACTAATTGAGGGGCTGCCTCTCAGCCCCACGCCAAGAGAGGATCCAAAAGGGACAGAATGTCCAGACACAGGGACACAGATTGAGCCCCCCTCTAAAACTATTCATGACCTTCCTCGAGCCACCCCGGGTAGTGCAGGGCTTGATCTCGCAGCACAGAAGGACTATGTGTTGTCACCCCTGGATGGAATAGTGGTAATAGAGACTTGGGTTAAGGGCTCCTTACCATCAGGGCTGTTTGGGTTGATTTTAGGCAGAAGCTCTGGAAAGGACAAAGGTGTAGAAGTCATACCAGGAGTGATAGACGCAGATACCCGGGATGATATAAAAATTTTGTGTAGAGCCCTGAGAGAGGCTGTAATCATCAGAAAAGGACAAAGGATTGCACAGATCATATTGCTCCCCTATGTAAATTTGCCCAATCCAATTTTGATGCAGTCCAGAGAGGGGCAGTTTGGCTCCTCTGACGTTGTGGCATGGACTCAGGAAATTACTGCAGCAAGGCCGTTTCTTGAAATACACATTCAGGGAAAACCTATAAAAGGGTTGTTGGATACAGGAGCAGATAAAACCTGTATAGCAGGAAAAGACTGGCCTCAGGCATGGCCAGTCATCAGAACAGATTCAACCTTAATGGGTCTAGGGATGGCAGCTAATGTGGCCAAAAGCTCTGGGATCATTCCCTGGAGACATGGAAAAAAGACAGGGCATATACAGCCCTATGTAATTCCCTCATTGCCTTTTTCTTTGTGGGGGCGAGACATTATGCAGGACTCAAATCTCGCCCTGACCACTGACAATGTAGAGGACCAATATTTTTCATAGGGGCCATTGATAATTTATATGCAGATAGCATTCCATGGAAGTCATCTGAACCTGTATGGCAAAATCAATGGCCCCTCACCATGGAAAAAATAGAAGCCATACAACAAATTGTGAAAGAACAAGTGGATAAGGGACATTTGAAAGAAAGCAATAGTCCTTGGAATACACCGGTTTTTGTAATTAAAAAGAAATCAGGCAAATGGAGATTGCTGCAAGACTTAAGAGCAGTTAATGCCACTATGGAAGACATGGGAGCCCTGCAGCCGGGGCTTCCTTCTCCTGTGGCTATTCCTAGAAATTATCATATTATAGTTATAGACTTGCAAGATTGTTTCTTTACTATCAAATTAAATCCCATAGATTGTAAAAGGTTTGCATTCTCTGTTCCCTCAGTTAATCATAAAGAGCCTTGTAAAAGATATGAATGGCAGGTGTTGCCTCAAGGCATGAAAAACAGTCCTACGTTGTGCCAGAAATTTGTAGATATGGCTGTGTCCCCCCTTAGGCATGGATATCCAGAGGCATATATCATACATTTTATGGACGATATTTTGATTGGGCATGAAGACATTAATCAGGCTAGACAAATATTAAGAGAAATGACTGTGTCTCTAGAAAAGTTTGGGCTAAGTCTAGCCCCAGACAAGATACAAGAAAATAGACCAATTCAGTATTTGGGACACAAGATACATGAAGGATATTTAACGTCTCCGCATGCCCACATTCGTAGGGACAAATTAAATACTTTAAATGACTTCCAGAAATTGCTGGGAAACATTAATTGGGTTAGACCATATTTGAAAATCACAACCGGAGAATTAAGCCCCCTATTTGATATATTACATGGGGATTCACATCCTAAGTCAAAAAGACAGCTGACCCCTGAGGCCACAGCTGCACTACAATTGGTGGAGGAAAGGCTAGAACAAGCTAGACTGCATCAAGTGAATTACGCCATACCTTGGGCATTGCTCATAATGAAAACTGCTTATACACCCACAGGATGCCTGTGGCAAGATGCTCTGCTAGAATGGGTCCATCTGCCCCACTCTCCATCAAAAGGTCTCATCTCATATCCGAGCCTGGTAGACTTACAGGACTGTGGAAAGGGCCAGACCCTCTTATAACTTCAGGGCGAGGGTATGCTTGTGTCTTTCCACAGGATGGAGAATCTCCCATCTGGATCCCAGATCGACTCATCAGGCACGTCGCGACGCCCCAACCGAAACCGAAAGAAGATGAAGCAGCTACGGAGGAAACTGCAGAGGTGCACACTGACGCCGCAGCCGATGGCGGGATCGCTCCCAACCATGAGCCAGATACAGCGGTTGATATACAGGACTCATGGTTGTACAAAGACTAAATGAATTATTGCGGCCAAAAAGATTTGTGGCAGCACTTATCCTAGGAATTTCAGCCTTAATAGCTATCCTTACCTCTTTCGCCGTTTCGACAACAGCTTTAGTAAAAAACATCCAGACAGCCCATTTTGTGAATGACATGCATAGGAACATTTCCTTAATACTTGCTGAACAGCATATTATAGATAAAAAGTTAGAAGCAAAACTCAACGCTCTTGAGGAAGTGGTTATAGCCCTGGGGCAGGATGTAGCTAACATAAAAGCTAGAATGGCAACAAAGTGTCACGTCTCCTTTAAGTACATTTGTGTCACCCCAGCTAAATATAATGATACAGAAAATTGGAATAAGACAAAAGCACATTTACTAGGAATCTGGAAAGATAATGATTTAACTCATGATTTTCAGGAGGTGCAAGATTATATCACTGCTACCAGCACTGCTCATTTAAATGATTTTGGATTCGAATCCCTAGCTCAGCAGCTCTATGAGAATGTCTCTGCTCTCTATCCTTTCACTTGGTGGCATTATGCAATAGTGGCAGCTGTTGCCCTAATAATAATCATAGTGGTTTTCATGGTGTTTCCTTGTCTTTTCAGAGCTCTCCTATTGGCCATCAAAACCACCCGGAGGGACCTAGAGGAATTCCGTCTTAAAAACAAAAAACCGGGAACTGCCACACCTGTCTGGCCAGATAGGCAGGCCACGACCGCGGTGTGACAAAACAGTGCGGGTGACCTGGTTAGGGAACCGGACAGGGGCCTTACAAGCTCCTGTACGGAAGACCGTACCCAAGATAGGTGGTGGACAGAAGCCTGGATATTTGTGTGGACGGATCCCTGGGTCTCCCGGTTGGCGGAAAGGCCTTGGAGGGCTAGGTGGACTTGGTTTCGCTTCTGAAAGCTTACTGTTGTTGTTTATCATGCTTTATGCAGGCCACCCAGGGAATGTCCAGGAGACTCCGGAGACGCTTACAGTGCAACCCCCCAAGTCTAGTCTGGACATTCCAGATGGGACCCCACTGGATGAAAAGCCCCTTACAACAGTAAATCCCAGCACTTCAAGCCCCAATGACTTGGCTATCCAGGTTGAGAAAGGACTGAGCACTATTCTCAGAAATATTACATTCAATCATACAGACAATGGTCCTTTAGCTTTCCCAGGAAACATGTTACATAGCAACCCTGAAATGCACCTGCATATTGTCTTAGGTAGATTACAGGAAAGTGAGCTTGGCTTAAGGATCAGAGCAAGGCGCCGTGTTCCCACTAGTGCCCCCCCCCCATTCTGGGTATTAAGGTCCAGTGCTTGGAAGGAGAAAGAATAGCCTTTTGGATAAATGAGAGCAGTGAAAGCATTTAGTTCTTACTGATAAATTGACTTTTGTCTGAAACCAAAGGGATGTGGTTAATAACCCATGAAAGAACAGTATGGCTGTGCTTTCGTTTTGCTAGTAGTTGTATGCCTTCAGTTCCTCCTGTCTGTGTTACTTATAAAAAATGTACCCTGCGTACTTTGTGGTCAACTGACTTGGCCAGCTTTTGATTTATGCTTCTTTGTTATGCTATTATAAAAAGAATCTCTATATCAGTAAAAGATTGCAGCAGCATTGAAACTCATGTGTCTCAGTGTTGTCTGTCGCGCCGAATCCACCTCCCACCTATAAGTCTCATTCTCCCTGGATCGGCCTGCTGAGCCCCCAGTTGGGTGGTCGGCGGCAGGTTGATAAGGTGATGTGTTCCCCCTCCCTGAGTATAGTCTGAATGCCTATAAATTGTGTGGTTTGAGCCTTGTTCGGGGTCGAGCTGGTGGACTGCTGTCAGTCACCTCTCGGCCTGGATTCGAATTCGTGAATAAACGTCTTTTGCTTCCTTGCAGTGGATGGTGGTTTGATTTTAGCTCACTAACAGCTACCACTCCAATTGCCCGCGGCCCTTTGTTCCCTTGTTTGTTTGGGTTTTCGTCTGTTTCATCACGGTAATGTCACTCACACCATGCGGTCTGGGATCAGGGTAAATAGAAACCCAAGACAGCCAAGCCTAATGAAGCATTTTGTCTGGGCAACCACTAAGTAGACATCAGGGGAAGCCCTGACACGGAAGTCTGGAGCCAACTTCAGCCATCACCTCCACATTCTAGAGGTGGAGTTTCTGGTCACACACTGCATGAGGACTTGGTGCATGAGGAGCTGCAGGGAGCAGGTGTGTGTGTGTGTGTGTGTGTGTGTGTGTGTGTGTGTGTGTGTGTGTGTGTGTGTGGAGGTGGAGGCCTTGATGCAGTTGTTTCCAGGTGTGTGGCTGCTAAGCTGCTTTTAGCTGTGGACTACTGCTACTCCTGTCCCTTCCTGCAGCCACCAGCTAGCCCACAGGGCCTGTCACTGTCACACTGCTGCTACTCCTGTCCCTTCCTGCAGCCACCAGGGATGCCAAGCCCTAGCTGATGGGAAGGACATTGGGGAAACGGCTCAGGACTCCAGGAGTGGTATAGTTTGGACTGCAGCCTTATCACACATCTGGCCCCCTTCCCCTTTCTGTGTCTCCAAAACAGCATCAAAAGCGACCCCATGATACCCAAGTCCCACTGTGAGCAGAGAGGAGAGTGAACAGAGTACAAGTGCACGGCCCCCGGCTTTTCCACTAAATAAGTACTGTGTACAATATTAGATACACAGAAGCCAGCCTCCAATAATTCTAACCCCCAGGGTGCTCGCATTTAGGGAAAACGGGGTAATTTAGGAAGTGATTACAAGTAGGTGTGGTAAGTACTATTTTGAATGGAATATTAAAAAGGCCATCTCAGCCAGTGTAAGGCTGAGGTAAGACTTCCTGGTGAAAATGGTTGTCAGGGACTGGGGCATAGCTCACCAGGTAAAGCACATGTATTTGTGAGGCTCTGGGTTCAAACCCAAGTACTCCATGGGAATGCCCCAGCACTAAGGGAAGCTATCAGAGGTGGAGCAGGGCTATGGTGTCTTAATGCTCTCGGTCTCTGGTCCCTGTCTGAATCACAAAGTAAAATATAACAGCCCATGCATATGTCACATATGTGTCAGGCTCCAGCACCACACACACAAAAGTATTATTTTGACTTCTTTTGTTTGTTTGTTTAATGGGCCAGGCAATGGCATGCCTAGCTGAGTACACAAGTTCCCATGTACAAGGACCTGGGTTCAAGCCCCGAGTCCCTATCTTGAGCTGTGAAGCTGTTCTGCAGGTGTTTCTCTTTCTCTCCCCCTCGATATCTCTCCTCCCTTAATTTCTCTCTGTCATATCAAATAAAATAAATAAATGTTAAAATTACTAATGAGAAGGCAAGAGTGCACCAGAGCATCACTCTAGCACATGTGATGCTAGGGTTTGAAGTTGAACCTCCAATGCCACTATCGACTGCACCATCTCCTGGGACATATTTTGACTTTTAAAGCAGTTGATTCAAAGTTGACCAAGGAGGTAGTATGAAGGATATTTCTAGCAGATGGAACAGTATGTGTTTACTTGGGACCTCAAAAGAATGTGATTGAGCTATGACTTTGGGGCCAGATAGAGGAAACATAATGAGGGCTGGTGAGACTACATCACAAAGGATTTTTATTTGCTTTTGTTAGTGAACTAATATTGGTTTGTTTACAAGATTATAAGATGACAGCTGTATAGATCCACACCCATCATCAAAGCTTGGTGTACCCTTCTCCATGCCCAAAACATCCATTAGCTCTCACAAAGTCTTTCTTTTTCTATTCTGTCTTCTGTCTGAACCTATCTCTCTCTCTCTCTCTCTGTCTGTCTCTCTCTCTCACCCTTCCTTCCTTTCTTCCTTTCTCTCTCTCCCTCTGTCTAATGGCCACCAGGCTTATCACTGGGACTTGGACCCTACACAGCCAATTCACCATTCCCAGCAACCCTTTTTTAAATTTATGATTGAAAGCAGATTACAAGAGTGTAAGCTTATAATGTCTAGTTCTACAACCACAACCAGGGTTCTGTATCCCCCACCTTTCTTTCTCCCAAAGAAACAGACCATAGTTCTCACAAAGTTTAGAAACAGTGTTGTCTTTCAACGTTTTTTCCTTATTTCACAAAGCATAATCACCTCCACTTCCATCCATTTTTGTCCCAAAGGATGCAATATCTTTATGGATGGCAGAGTATATTCCATGGAGTATATACCCCATAACATTATCTATATATGGTGATGCAATAGTGGTTCATAGGATTGTAAGATATAATTCAACACCATGCCATCACCAACGCTCTGTGTCCCCACCCCTCTCCAACAGTAACTACCATAGTTCTCCCAGTTATAGATAGGGGTTGACTACATATCTTTTCCTTTTTTTTCATGTGTTTCAATTCTCTATATTCTACTTATTATTGAAATAATCCTGTAGTTGTCCTTCAATTCCTTACTTCACTACTCATTTTCACTGTCAGCCCCATTCATTCTGTTCCAAATGATAGGGAGTCCGGTGGTAGTGCAGTGGGTTAAGCGCACATGGCGCAAAGCCTATGGAGGACCAGCATAAGTATCCCGGTTCGAACCCAAGGCTCCTCACCTGCAGGGGAGTTGCTTCACAGGCGGTGAAGCAGGTCTGCAGGTGTCTCTCTTTCTCTCCTCCTCTCTGTCTTTGCCTCACCTCCTCTCTGCATTTCTCTCTATCTTCTCCAACCACAACATTAATAACAACAACAATAAAAAAACAAAGGCAACAAAAGGGAATAAATAAATATTTTTAAAAGAATACATTAAATAAAAATAAAAAAGAATACATGATAGTCTTTTTTAAAACGAAAATTAGTATTCCATTGAGTATATGTCCCATACATTTATTAATTTATTTTTTGCCTCCAGGGTTATTGCTGGGGTTCAGTGACTGCAGTATGAATCCACTGCTCCTGGAGGCCATTTTTCCATTTTGTTGCCCTCTTTATTATTTTTGTTATTGTTATTGCTGCCATCCTTGCTGGACAGGACAGAGAGAAATGGAGAGAGGAGGGGGAGAGAAAGATTGACACCTGCAGACCTGCTTCACTGTTTGTGAAGTGACCCCCTCTGGAGGTGGGGAGCCGGGGCCTCCAATTGGGATCTTTATGCCGGTCCTTGAGCTATGCGCCATATGCACTTAACCTGCTGCGCTACCTCCTGACCGCCTACATTTTTTAAAATTTATAGTCTCCCCAATCAACACTAAGTATTCTCATAGTGTTTTCTTTCCCTCAGTATTTAATTTTTTTCATCAGGAAAAATGCAAAGCCACATACTAGAGAAGCAAGTGAGCCATTTGGGAAAGGATGCCATGTGGAAGATGATCCCCATTTTTATTCACTTCTAAGGCCCTTCATTTGCTTTCTAAGCCACACCTAAGCCTATTTTAATTTTTTCTCTTCTCGATCAGATAAGAGAAACAGTACTTGACTTCCTCACGTGTTCTCAATTCTCTTCCCTCTGTGAGGGTGTAAAAACAAAGGTTTCTGATAACAAAATTTTCAGGTCCCTGGGGGTATATAGCATAATGGTTATGCAAAGAGACTCTCAAGCCTTGAGGCTCCAAGGTCCAGTCCCAGGTTTAATTCCCCACACCACCATAAACCAGGGCTGATCAGTGCTATGGTTAAAAAAGAAATCCAGGTGTAAAGTTCAGTTACTTCTGGTCATTTACCCCTAATATTTACCCCACTCTGGGATTATGGACCAAAAATTGTCGGGAGGGGGGTGCAGAAGGTAGGAGTTCGGTCTTCCGTAATTGCTTCTTTGCTACACATGGAAATTGGCCAGTTGATCCATACCCCCAGCCTATTTCTTGGAGGCTATTTTTCCCATTTTGTTTCCCTTGTTGTTGGATAAGACAGAGAGAAATCGAGAGAGGAGGGGAAGACAGAGAGGAGGAGAGAAAGACAACTACAGACCTGCTTCACTGCTTTCAAAGTGGCCCTCCCTGCAGGCGGGTAGCTGGGGGGCTTGAACCTGGATCCTTATGCTGGCCCTTGCACTTAATGTAAAAGGCAGTAGCCTTGAAATTCCCCTTTTATGCAGTTGTTTGTTAAGTGCTTTTATTATGAGTTGCTTGTAGTATGTGGTGGAAAATTCCTTGCCCCTTCCCCCTTGAATAAACAGGACCTAATCAGTGAAGGCCACCCATTGTTTTGTAAGTTGTTCAAAGGACCCTGCATGGGACAAGCCTTATCAGGACCTTTGCACAGACTTTGTGGTGTGCTGTCTCCCAGATGGGTGGTCATAGCTGATGGCAGGAGGATGTGGCGACCCTACCTGTTTGAATTCTATTGGTTGTGTGATCTTACTATATTTGAAACTAGCCCACGCTTTGCTTTGAATGGATCATGCTTTTGCTAAGTTTGAAATGATTGGATTTTGTGTTTGCTATAGCCTGTTATTGGATGTAGGTTGATAAGGTGATGTGTTCCCCCTCCGTGAGTGTAGTCTGAATTCCTATAAATTGTGTGATTTGATCCCTGTTCGGGGTCGAGCTTGGTAGACTAACACCAGTCACCATCTCGGCCCGGATTGCAATTCGTCAATAAACATCTTTGCTTCCTTGCAGTGGATGGTGGTTTGATTTATGCTCGCTAACACTTAACCTACTGTGCTATCACCGGCCAACCCCCCGCCCCCATCTTTCTATCTTTCCCTAGTGGGGGTAGGGCTCTGGAGAGGTGAGATTCTGGTACACACTGGTGAGGTCATCTGCCCAGGGAGGTCAGGATGCGATTGTAGTAGAATAATAATCTGGAATTTGGTAACTGAGGCTACAGTGCTTCTGCAGATGTCTTAGCTGTAGTTTGGTGAGGTGTGCTAAGTTTAATAATTATCAATCCTTGTTATTTTGGGAGAGAGGCTCTATGTCCCCTGCTATTGCATGGCCACACCTCCTAGAAATTCTCAAAGATATCTTTGGATAGAAGTTTTGTTGTTTTTGTTTTGTTTTGTTTTGTTTTGCTATATCCTTAGGAGAGGAACTGCTGAATCTTTTTTTTTTTTTTTTGAAACTGCTGAATCCTAAAGGTGGGTCCATTACTAACATTCTGAGGAACCTCCAGGCTATTTTCACAGGAGCTGAAGCAATTTTCATTACCACCAGCAGCAAATATTTTTTAACGGATATGTTATGCAAGAGGAGGGCTGTGGGACAATGAAAAAGGGAGAAAATATTTTAAATGCACAGGTTACAAATCTGGATTTGGGCTGGGTTGTGGAGTATTGGGTTAAGTACACATAATACCAAACTCAAGGACCTGGGTTTGAGCCCCTGTTCCTGACTGCAGGGGGAAGCACTTTACAAGCAGTGAAGCAGGTCTCTCCTCACTATTTCCCCTCATGGATGCCAGGAGTGATAGATTCATAGTGCTGGCTCTGAGCCCCAGTAATAACTCTGGTGATATTTTTAAAAAATCTGGATTTGGGGGGCAGATGGTGGTGTACCAGGTTAAGTGCACATAGCGCAAAGCCTAAGGACCAACAGAAGGATCCTGGTTCCAGTCCTTGGGTCCTCACCTGCAGGTTGCGGGAGGGTGGGGTCCATTCACAAGTTGTGAAGCAGGTCTGCAGGTGTGTCAATCTTTTCCCCCCTCTATCTTCACCTCCCCTCTCAATTTCTCCCTGGCCACAGGAACACTGGATTTGTAATGCAGTCACCGAGCCCCAGCAATAACCCTGGAGACAAAAAAAAAAAGGATTATACAATTCTATACAATATCTAAAGGATAAAGATAAACTGACTTCACTTCCCCTCCTCAAAAAATATCAAAAGAAAAGATATTAAAAAACTTAAATCTAGAGGGGTTGCAAAATAGCTCACTTGGATAGTGTAATTGCTTTGCCAGTCTCAAAACCCAAATTCAAGTCCAGCAGGAGGTAACACAGTAAGTACAGTGCTAGATTCTCAAGCATGGGATTCTGCATTTGATCCCTGGCATTAATGCGCCATAATGATGTTCTGGTTCTCTTTCTTTCCTTGTCTTTCTCTCATTAGTGAATACATAAATATTTTAAAATTATAGAGCAGGCTGGGAGGTAGAGCCATGGATACAGCATTGGACTCTCCAGCATGAAGTCCCGTGTTCAATCCCTGGCATTGTATGTGCTAAGGTGATGCAGGGTAGAGGGGAATCTACAATATCGTTCAACAGCACCCAAGTCAGACTTGGAAATTTCTACCAGCAATAGGAAAAAAATTTTTCACCCATGGCTTTAAAACCTTATGTACTTTCTAGATAGAGTTCCTCTATTTTCTTTTTTTAGTTTCGTATTGGATAGAGACAGCCAGAAGTCAAGAGGGTAGGGGGAGAGAGACAACACTTGCAGCCCTGCTTCACCACTTGCAAAGCTTTCCCCCTGTAGGTTGAGATCAGGGGCTCAGACCCCCAAATTTTTGCACTGTAACGTGTGCTCAACCAGGCACATCACCACCTGCACACTTCCTTCCTTCCTTCCTTCCTTTTTTCTCTCTCTCTTTCCTTTTTAAAATTTTTTAATATTTATTTATTTTCCCTTTTGTTGCCCTTGTTGTTTTTCATTGTTGTTGTTACTGATGTCATTGTTGTTGGATAGGACAGAGAGAAATGGACAGAGGAGGGAAGACAGAGGGGGAGAGAAAGATAGACACCTGCAGACCTGCTTCACCACCTGTGAAGGGACTCCCCTGCAGATATGGAGCCAGGGTGCTTGAACTGGTATCCTTATACCTGTCCTCGTGCTTTGTGCCACATACACTTAATCTGCTGCACTACCGCCCAACTCCCTCTTTCTCTCTTCTTCTTCTTCTTTTAGATTTTATTTATTTATTAATGAGAAAGATAGGAGAAGAGAGAAGGAACCAGACATCACTCTGGTACATTTGCTGCCGGGGATCAAACTTGTTAAAGAGCGAAATCAAACCACCATCTACTGCAAGGAAGCAAAAGATGTTTATTAACAAATTCGAATCCGGGCCGAGTGGGATCAGACAGCAGTCTGCCAGCTCGACCTTGAACAAAGCTCAAACCACACTAGTTATAGGATTTCAGAGCTTACTCCAAGGGAGGGGGTCATGCAAAACGAGGATTATATAATATATCCAATGATACTCTATAGAAAACACGGGGTCCAATCATTTCAAACATTACAACACACTGAGCAACCTATAGAATTTGTCTAATTTCAAGCCTGTATGCAAAAAAAGGTTACCTCATTCTTTTGTCCTTTGCTGGGACCACCCGGCCATCTGTTTGCAATTTATCCGGCCATATGCTGTAACTTATTGGGTTACAGAATCCCTCAGACCCTATGCAAAGGCTCTGATAATGCTTGCCAGATGCAGGATCTTTCAGACAAAAATAACTGATGGCCCTCACTATCTAGGTTCTCTGATATCTGATTACTGTAAAAAATGGTGACTAATTCCTAGCACTGCTAAAACGGTATCATCTGTTTTCCATCTACACCATGCCTCGGCCTCACGTGAGCTTAATGTGCAGCTTGGCGATACGAGACTCCGGCATGAAGCCCAGCCAGTGTATCTTGGCGTTACTCTCGATCGCACTCTGTCATTTCACAAACATCTCATAAAAACTGCAGCAGAGGGATAAAGTATAGTAAAGCATGTTAAAAAAAAAAAAAAGAATAGGAAAGCTATCAGGGTAGGGGATGGGATACAGAGATCTGGTGGTGGGAATTGTGTGGCGTTGTACCCCTCTTATCCTATGGTTTTGTTAATGTCTCCTTTTTTAAAATAGATAAAAAAATAAAAATAAATTTAAATAAAATAAAAATAAATTTAAAATATTTAGAACACATGCCATTACACCAAAATAAATAAATAAATAAATAAATAAATAAATAAATAAAGGTAACTCCCTGCCCTCCATGTGGCCTTAGGTGTTTTTATTTTTATTTTATTTTATTTTTATTTAAGAAAGGATTAATTAACAAAACCATAGGGTAGGAGGGGTACAATTCCATACAATTCCCACCACCCAATCTCCATTTCCCACCCCCTCCCCTGATAGCTTTCCCAATCTCTATCCCTCTGGGAGCATGGACCCAGGGTCATTGTGGGTTGCAGAAGGTAGAAGGTCTGGCTTCTGTAATTGCTTCCCCGCTGAACATGGGCGTTGACTGGTCGGTCCATACTCCCAGTCTGCTTCTCTCTTTCCCTAGTAGAGTGGGTCTCTGGGGAAGCAGAGCTCCAGGACACATTGGTGGGGTCTCTAGTCTAGGGAAGCCTGGCCGGCATCCTGATGACATCTGGAACCTGGTGACTGAAAAGAGGGTTAACATACGAAGCAAAACAAATTGTTGAGCAATCATGGACCCAAAGTTTGGAATAGTGGAGAGGAAATGTTAGGGGGGTACTCACTGCAAACACTAGTGCACTTCTGCTTTCAGGCATATATTTTGCAGTAGTTTACAGATACGTGTGAACATATGCTCTCTCTCACAGAAACTGGTGTATATCTAGGTTTTGGGACTTTGTTAGAAAGTGAACCACCTGAGATGAAATTAGAGTATACTATGAAAGGAAAGGTCTCACCCGAATAATGAAGTTGAAGGGTTGTCATTCCACACGTGAAGTCTCTGGACACAGTCTGAAGTGAAGCATGTTGAGGTGGCAATCGTTGTGTTGGTTAGGTTGTGATCGGCAGATGCAATATTATTTGATATGGATTGGGAGAGGCATACGGGAAAGTGGGCCCTATCCAAGGGTTCCAGGACTGGGGGAAGTAGAGGCTCTATAGTGGAGATGTGAGGTTCCTGCTGTCTTAGGGTTCCAAAAGACAATCGATAGTTAATGTTATCATCACATTGTTTGGTAATTGGGTTAACTTTGAAAAGTCCTTTTGTTAGGGTTTGCTGTACAGTACCCAGTATCTTATGTATAGCTGTGCTATTGGTTGCTTCTGATCTACTTGGTCTAGGCTTTTGAGAGAGTCTGCATATCAATTACACAGCCTATATATTGAAACGATTCAGTTTGTGTTTTGAAAAACTTCGAGACATACAATTAATTTTCCCCCTCTCGTATTAATTAACTAGTGATTTATATGACTACATTTTACTAGGAGTGTACATAAAAACCATTCCCACCACCAAAAGACTGTGACCCATCCTTCTCACCCACTCCCACCCCCCACTGGCCCAGGAAGCTGCATGTCTACTCCTCACCAAAGGGTTTTTACTTTGGTGCCCTACTTACAATTTGGTCAGGTCCTGCTTTTAGTTTCCCTTTCAGATCTTCTAACTCAACTTCTGTTGATGAGTGGGATCATCCCATACTCATCTTTATCTTTCTGACTTAGCTCACTTAACATAATTCCTCTAGCTCTGTCCAAGATGGGTCAGCGAAGGTGGGTTCATTGTTCTTGATAGCTGCATAGTATTCCATTGTGTATATATACCACAGCTTTCTCAGCCACTCATCTGTTGTTGGGCACCTGGGTTGCTTCCAGGTTTTTGCTATTATGAATTGTGCTGCTATGAACATAGGAGTACACACCTCTTTTTGGTTGGGTGTTATGGAGTCCTTGGGGTATATCCCCAGGAGAGGAATTACTGGATCATATGGAAGGTCCATGTCTATCCTTCTGAGAGTTTTCCAGACTGCTCTCCACAGTGGCTGTACCAATTTACATTCCCACCAGCAATGTAAAAGGGTTCCCCTGTCCCCACAACCTCTCCAGCATTTGTTGCTGCTGTCCTTTTTGATGTATGCCATTCTTACAGGAGTGAGGTGGTATCTTAGTGTTGTCTTAATTTTCATTTCTCTGACAATCAGTGACCTAGAGCAGTTTTTCATATGTTTGTTAGCCTTTTTGATCTCCTCTGAGGTGAATGTTTTGTTCATATCCTCTGCCCATTTTTGGATGGGGTCATTTGCTTTTTTGCTGCTAAGTTTGCTGAGCTCTTTATATATTTTGGTGATTAGTTTCTTGTCTGATGTATGGCATGTGAAGATCTTCTCCCATTCTGTGAGGGTCTCTTTGTTTGTTTAATAGTTTCTTTGGATGTGCAGAAGCTTTTCAATTTGATGTAGTCCCATTGGTTTGTTTCTGCTTTAGTCTTCTTTGCAATTGGGTTTGATTCATCAAAGATGTCCTTGAGATGTAGGTGGGAAACTGTTTTACCAATGTTTTCCTCTAAGTATTTGATTGTTTCTGGTCTGACATCTAGGTCTTTGATCCATTTGGAGTTGATTTTTGTTTCTGCTGAGATAAAGTGGTTCAGTTTCATTCTTCTGCATGTTACAACCCAGTTTTCCCAGCACCATTTATTGAAGAGAGCCTCTTTTTTCCATTTAATCCTTTGGCCCCCTTATCAAAGATTAGATGTCCATAGGTGTAGGGATTTATTTCTGGGCTTTCAATTCTGTTCCACTGGTCTGTGTGCCTATTTTTGTTCCAGTACCATGCTGTTTTGATGATGATGGCTTTATAATATACTTTAAGGTCTGGGAGTGTGATGCCTCCATTTCTGTTTCTTTTCCTTAAGATGGTCTTGGCAATTCTAGGTGTTTTCATGTTCCAGATAAATGATTGTAGTGTTTGTTCTATTCTCTTAAAGAAGCTTGGTGGAACTTTGATGGGTATTGCATTAAATTTGTATATGGCTCTGGGAAGAATATTCATTTTGATGATATTTATTCTTCCAATCCATGAGCATGGGATATCTTTCCATTTCTTGATATCAGTTTCTATTTCCTTGAGTAGCGACTCATAGTTTTCAGCATACAAGTCTTTCACTTCTTTGGTCAACTTTATTCCTAGGCATTTGATTAATTTTGCTGAAACAGTAAACGGGAGTGATTTCTGGATGTCTTCTTCTTCAGATTTAGTGTTTGCATAAAGAAATGCCACTGGCTTTTGTACATTGATTTTGTAGCCTGATACCTTGCTATATTGCCTAATAACTTCCAGTAGTTTTCTGCTGGATTCTTTAGGTTTTTCTATGTATACTATATCATATCATCTGCAAATAGTGAGAGCTTGACTTCTTCCCTTCCAATCTGTATTCTTTGATTTCTTTCTCTTGCCTGATTGCTATGGCAAGAAATTCCAATACTATGTTGAAGAGTAATGCTGATAGTGGACAGCCCTGTCTAGTCCCCGATCTGAGGGGGAATGCTTTCAGCTTCTGTCCATTGAGTATGATGTTGGCTGTAGGTTTGCTATATATAGACTCCACTATCTTGAGGAATTTCCCATCTATTCCCATTTTTTGTAGAGTTTTGAGCATGAATGGGTGTTGGATTTTGTCAAAGGCTTTCTCTGCATCTATTGATATAATCATGTGGTTTTTGGCTTTGCTTTTATTGATGTGGTGAATTACACTGATTGACTTACGGATGTTGAACCAGCCTTGCATTCCTGGGATGAATCCCACTTGGTCGTGATGAACAATCTTTTTGATATGTTGCTGTATCCGGTTGGCCAAGATCTTGTTTAATATTTTGGCATCTATGTTCATCAGAGATATTGGTTCTTTTATTTTCAATGTTGTTTTTTTCTTCTCTAACTTTAGTGGTTTCTGTCCTTCTGGATGCTTTAGGGTTCCTTTGTTCCTCTTCCTCTAAGTCCTTGAGGTGTGCAGTAAGGTCATTCATTTGACCTTCTTCTTGGTGTTTAATATGTGTTTGTATGGCTATAAGTTTCCCTCTCAGTACTGCTATAGCTGTGTCCCACATATTTTGATAGGTTGTGCCTTCATTTTCATTTGTTTTCAGGAACATTTGAATTTCCTGCTTGAGTGAATCTCTGACCCAGTGGTTCTTAAGGAGTATGTTGTTTAGTTTCCAAATTCTGTGACTTTTAATAATTGTCTGTTTGTTGTTAAATGTTAGTTTTACTCCACTGTGGTCTGAGAAGATACTTGGGTTGATTTCAATGTTCTTGAATTTATTGATGTTGTCTTTGTGGCCTAACATGTGGTCTATCCCTGAGTATGTGTTATGTGGATTTGAAAGGAAGGTGTATTCCAGTTTTGGGGGTGAAGGACTCTGAAAATGTCCAAGAGGTCTAGTCTGTCAATCTCTTCATTCAATTCTCTTGTATCTTTGTTGGTTCTCTGCTTTGTTGATCTGTCTAAGTGTGAGAGTGGGGTATTGAAGTCTTCCATTATTATTGTATTACTATTGATGTATTTTTGAAATTCTTTCAGTAAGTGCTTGACGTATGTAGATGGTCCCTCATTGGGTGCATAGATGTTAATGATTGTTAAGTCTTCTTGGCTGATTGATCCTCTAATCATTATGTAGTGTCCTTGCCTATCTTTTATTACTTTATTTAATTTAAAATCTATCGTGTCTGAGATGAGAATGGCTGTTCCTTCCCTTTTTTGTGGTCCGTTAGCCTGTATGATAGTTTTCCATCCTTTCACTTTAAGTCTGTGTTTATCTTGTTGTGACAGATGGGATTCTTGCAAGCAGCATATGGTTGGATTATGTTTTCTGATCCATCCCCCCACTCTGTGCCTTTTGATGGGTGAGTTTAAGCCATTGACATTTATTGATATTAAGGATTTAATGTATTGTAGTGCCATTGTTCAAAAAAAAATTTTGTTTGCTCTGATATATTGCCAGTATTATAGTGATGTTCTTGTTTATAAGAGGTCTTTTAGAACCTCTTTCAGGGCCGGTTTGGTGATGGTTGCCTCCTTTAACTGTTGTTTGTCTAAGAAGGTTTTGATCCCTCCATCTAGTTTGAATGAAAGTCTAGCAGGATATATTATCCTTGGTTGAAATCCTTTTTCATTCAGGGCTCCATAGATATCTTGCCATTCTCTTCTAGCTTTTAGAGTTTGAGTGGAGAAATCTGCAGATAATCTTATGGGTTTTCCCTTGTATGTGACTTTTTGTTTCTCTCTTGCAGCCTTTAGGATCCTTTCTTTATCCTTACTTCTTCTCATTGTGACTATGATGTGTCTTAGTGTCTTCAGGTCTGGGTTGATTCTGTTCGGTACTCTCTGGGCCTCTTAAATCTTGATGTCCTTTCTGTTATTTAGGTCTGGGAAGTTTTCTTGTATTATTTCCTCTAGAATGTTTGCTTCCCCTTCCTCTCTTTCTTCCTCTGGCAGGCCAATTATACGAATGCTACTTCTTTTGAGATCCTCCCATATGTCTCTGTTGTTTTCAGTGTCTCTCAATATCTTTTTAAGCTCTTTCACCTGTTTCTTAGTTTTCTCTAACTCATCCTCTGTCTGACTAATTCTGTTTTCTGCTTCTGTTAGTCTGCTTTCCCTTGCCTCAGCTTCTTTCTTCATTACAGCTATTTCAGCTTTCAGTTCTCTAATTGCCTCAAGATAATCAGTATTTTCCTTGGGGGTCTCAACTTTTGTTTCCCTAATACTGCCATTCCTTTCCTCCAATGTTGTTTTCATTTCTGTGATTAATAAGTTTATTATTGCTTGCATACTTTTCTTATCTATGGTTACTTCTGGCTTGTTTGTAGTTTCTTCTGGGCTATTGTCTTCATTCATTGTTTTTATTTTATTTTCATTTTTTACCAGAGCACTGCTCAGCTCTGGTTTATGGTGGTGGTGGCCAGGGATTGAACCTGGGACTTTGGAGCCTCAGGCTTAAGAGTCTCTTTGCATAGCCATTATGCTATCTACCCTCCACCCAGATCTCATTCTTGGTAACTTTTGAGCTATATTACGGAATTTTTTATTACATAGGTATGCCTCTAGGCTCATGATTGTGGTGATTTTTGCTGAAGCTTGATAGTTAACCTGAAAGTGGAAGTTGGTGTCAGAGTTGAGCATAGGACTAGAAAGCTGGGTTATGGCAGAGAGGAGCTCCCTAACTTAAAGAAAATATAAATACAATCAACTATTTACCACGATGATCTGACCTGGGCTCATATATCTTGAAAACCTATTTGCATAATCACTATTCTGCCTCCTTCACCTTTTCCTTTCTTTTTTTTCCTTTTCTTTTCTGTTAACAAGAGCACTGCTCAGCTCTGGTTTATGGTGGTGGGGATTGAACCTGGGACTTGATGGAGCCTCAGGCATGAGAGTCTGTTTGCATAATCACTATGCTATCTACCCCCACCCATTTATTCCTTCCTTCCTTCCTTTTTTTTAAGATAGGAAACAGGAGAGTTGAAAGAGAGGGAAAGATCTGATGACATAGCTCACTTTGCTTTGCCATGTGTAAGACCCAAGTTCAAGCCTGGCCTTTACTGCACTGGAGGAAGCTTCAATGGCGTGGTCTCTTTGACTCCCTCTCTGCCTCTCTATCTGTATTGCAAAGGAAAATAACATGGAAACACAGGCAGAGAGAGTGAAGAGACACCGCAGCACCATTCTACCATCCACAGAGCTCCCACATCCTATCAGGGCTCAAACCCAGCACATTTCACAGGATAAGGTGCTCTACCTGGTGAGATATCTCTGGGCTCCACAATAAGGATTTCAATTAAAAAGAAAAGTAGAGGGGGCTGGGCAGTAGCACAGCTGGATAAGTGCACATGGCGCCAAGTGCCCGGACCGGAATTATGACCCTGGTTCGAGCTCCGGCTCCCCACCTACAGGGGAATCACTTCACAGATGGTGAAGTAGGTCTGCAGGTGTCTATCTTTCTCTCCCCTCTCTGTCTTTACCTTCTCTCTAGATTTTTCTCTGTCCTATCCAACAACAACATCTATGAGAACAATAACGGCAACAACAAGGGCAACAAAATGAGAGAAAAATGGCCTCGAGGAGCAGTAGATTTGTAGTGCAAGCACCAAGCCCCAGCAATAACCCTGGAGGTAAAAAAAAAAAAAAAGTAGAAAGGTACCGGATGGGGTGGAGCATAGATAGCATAGTAGTTATGCAAAAAGACTCTTGTGTCTAAGGCCCCAAAGTCCAAGGTTCAATACCCCACACCACCATAAGTCAGAGCTGAGCAGTGCTCTGGGAAAGAAAGAAAGAAAGAAAGAAAGAAAGAAAGAAAGAAAAGGAAAGAAAGAAAAGAAAAGGAAAGAAAGAAAGATGTGGTCTGGGAGGCGGTGTAGTGATAAGGCTATGGACTCTGAAGCATGAGGTCCTGAGTTTTGTTAGATGCAGTAGTTTTAAAGTTTTAAGTATAGTTGCTTTCTGCCCTCCTGCCCAGTGAGGTGGAAAATTCCTTGCCCTTTTCCCGTATCAAACAGCACCTAGATTCTTCTTCTAGCATTTTCCCTTCTTCCATAGCCAGTCAACAGCATCAGGTTGAGCCTGATGTAATGTTTCGAGACCTCCTTTGAATCTTGAGAGGTGGCAGTCGTTGACTATGTGGGTCATAGTCTGTCTGGAGCCGCAGGGGCAGTTCGGACGTCTCTGGCTCCCCAGCGATGGAACATAGCGGTGCACCGGCCATGGCCTGTTCGATAGTGATTGAGGAGGGCCCAATCATAACATGCTAGGTCAAAGCCAGGTTGATGCTTGCAGGGGTCTGTGATGAGGTGTTTGTTCTTTACCTCAGCTGACTGCCAGCTCTGTTTCCAAGAGTCTGGAACAGAGAAGTTCAGTGTAGGTTTAGGGGACCAGATTGGGTGATGAGACGTCAAGCGTTGGACAGGATGGGCGAAGATATCCGCGTATATTGGAAGGTCCGATCGAGCGTAGACGTGGGAAATGAACTTAGATGATGCTGCATCCCGACGAATATCTGGCGGGGCGATGTTGCTAAGAACTGGCAGCCATGGAACCGGGGTGGAACGGATGGTTCCAGAAATTATCCTCATGGAGGAATGTAATTTGGAATCGACCAAGTGGACACGGGGGCTATGGAACCATACTGGGGCACAGTATTCTGCAGTGGAATAACATAATGCCAGAGATGATGATCGTAGTGTGGAAGCGCTCGTGCCCCATGAGGAGCTGGCCAGTCTTGCAATGATGTTATTCCTCGCGCCCAACTTTGCGGCAGTTTTTATGAGATGTTTGTGAAATTACAGAGTGCGATCGAGAGTAACGCCAAGATACACTGGCTGGGCTTCGAGCCCCCTGGCTCCCTATCTGCAGGGGATTCCCTTCACAGGTGGTGAAGCAGGTCTGCAGGTGTCTATCTTTCTCTCCCCCTCTGTCTTCCCTCCTCTGTCCATTTCTCTCTGTCCTATCCAACAACAATGACATCAGTAACAACAACAATAAAAAACAACAAGGGCAACAAAAGGGAAAATAAATAAATATTAAAAAATTTTAAAAAGGAAAGAGAGAGAGAAAGAAAAAAGGAAGGAAAAAGGAAGGAAGGAAGGAAGTGTGCACGTGGTGATGTACCTGGTTGAGCACACGTTACAGTGCACAAATATGGGGGTCTGAGCCCCTGATCTCAACCTACAGGGGGAAAGCTTTGCAAGTGGTGAAGCAGGGCTGCAAATGTTTGTCTCTCTCCCCCTACCCTCTTGACTTCTGGCTGTCTCTATCCAATACGAAACTAAAAAAAGAAAATAGAGGAACTCTATCTAGAAAGTACATAAGGTTTTAAAGCCATGGGTGAACTGCCCACTCCTGGGTTTTACTAACTCTAATGGTCTGGTTGCAATTGCCCCTATACGGGGAGGAGTCCAGTTTATAACTGGCTGTGGCAATACAAGTTCCTTTTCCCTGAATATCCCCCAGGGTCAGGTGAGGCTGCACTCCCCACTTACACTCCGGGCCTTTAGAGTTGCCAGAGGATAGAGTCAGTTTCCTGATGTCCCCCTTCTGGCTACCTATCCCAGCAGAAGCAGCCACACCTATATAAGGAGGCTCAGGGTGTAAACACAGCCAGCAGTCTCTAGTTATGTTGGGGTTAGACTCATTCAAGAGATGATACATTAATTCCACAGTCTCTACTAATGACTTCACCCTGGGATGCAGGGGCTCGATGTCAGTTGGCCTAGTGCCATTGGGTTTAGTGTCAGTTCTATTAGTATCAGTTCCATTCTTTCTCTCTGTCCCTGAGGACAGGGACGATGTTGGTCGGGGGTCCTTATCTAAGATGATTGGTCTCAATGGTGCAATAGGATTTTGAGTCCATGGCAGCATCCGCAGTCGGATAGTGAATAGCACACTAGAGTCTTTCCCCATGATGCTATCCGGATGCCCCACATCCTCCCGTTCACCCAGGAGTCAGTTTCATACCAAGTCTTAACCTTCACTTCCATAGGGTTACAGTCCCCTATGTTGCAGGTACCCGGTTCAGGTGGGGCGCCTGGGTGAAATACTCTTGAAACCTTCAAATGTCTATCTTTGTCCCTCAGCAGAGATGCTGTCAAGCATTCTCCCCTTAGTCCACAGAAAAAGTATGTCTCTCCTCTGCACTCGCTGGGGCGGCCTACCCTTGGACAGACGTAGTAGGGTCTGTCCCAAAGGCGACTCTCTAGGGCGTAGGAGCCACACCCTCCATCCGAAGATACCTGGCTGGACCCGTTTGCACCAAACAAATCACACAAATCAAAAGAGAATATAGGCTGCCCAGCGGTTGGCTGGCTGGCAATCACTTTCCCGTCCTTATTTGATAGTTCCCACATGATCAGTGGGGACACCTGGGGATGAGTGGCGTGAGAGGTCAAGCCGGAGCAGAGCAAAAGCGCAAGAGTCAACAGGAGACCAGCCGGACCTTCATTGGGTCTCTGGTAGGCATGGCACGCCATCCTCTTAGGTCCTCTGCTCCCGGTGGGTCAGCAATGGATCTCTTCAGGCAAGTGTGATGAATCCAGTGGCGCTTCCCTGCGACCTTTGCGGCAGTTGGTGTACTAAGTATCACGGTGTATGGTCCTTCCCACCGGGCCTCAAGGTGGTTGGGATGCAGCTTCTTTACCAGTACAGAGTCACCAGGCTCAAACAGGGGGGCTCGGTCTCAGCTCTCCTCTCTCCGGGGCCAGGCTTTGCATCCCGGACAGTGGCTCTGGCCTTCCCTTGCACCACCTGTAAGGCCTGTAAAGACTTAAGGAGACTGCCATGCGACACCTCAGCCAATTTCACAGCCTCAACCCGGGTTACAGGCTTGGTTGTTTGCTATACATAATTTCAAAAGGGGTGAATCCAGACACGCATGGGGTATTCTTACTTCTAAGCAAAGCAAAGGGTAAAAGAGAAATCCAGTCCCCGCCAGTCTCTATTTTTAACTTGGTTAAACTTTCCTTAATAGTCCTATTCATTCTTTCTACTTGCCCCGAACTCTGGGGGTGGTAAATGCAATGTAACTTCCACTTAATTTTTAAAGTTTCAGCCAATTGTTGGGTGACCTTGGCAATGAATGCCGGGCCGTTATCAGACCCCAGTGCATAAGGGAGCCCAAACCTGGGGATAATTTCAAAGACCAATTCTTTCACCACTACCTGGCAAGTCTCTTTCTTAGTAGGGAAAGCTTCAGCCCATCCTGAAAAGGTATCTATCATGACTCAGAGATACTTATATCCTCCTCGAGTTCCAGGCATCTCGGTGAAGTCTAGTTCCCAGTGTTCTCCAGGTTCCTCTCCTTGCCACCGGGTTCCGGGTTCCTTCACTTGCACTGGATTATCGTTGACTCTGGCACACGTAACACAGCGGCTTGCCACACTCTGGGAGATTCTATGCAAACCAACTATCAGATAGAATTTACTGATCAACTCAGTTAATTTGTTTCCCCCCAAGTGGGTACCTTAGTGCGTCCGAGTGACCACCAGTCTTCCCAGTGACTGGGGCAGTAGAATTCTCTCATCCGGGAGGATGATCTATCCTTCCTCGTTGGGTCTTCCCCCAAGCTTCCGGCTCAGCTTCTCTTCTAGTTTGGAGTACTCAGGTCTCTTCTCTTTGGTAATTTCTTCTGGTGTGGCCACCAGCAACTGGGCCTGGGTCCCCACTAGTCTTTGGGCCGCCTTCTGGTATGCCAGCCGGTTGCCTCGCGAGACAGAATTCTGAGTCATCTTTCTGGTGTCCCTTAGAGTGGATGACAGCAACTTTCTCTGGCCCCCAAACAGCCGCTAGCAGGGCCAGTATTTCCTGGGCATGCTTGATAGCTTTTCCTCCAGCTGTCAGCAATCCTCTCTCTTGGTACAGAGCCCCATGAACATGGACAGTGGCAAAGGCATACCTGCTGTCGGAATATATATTAACCTTCTTCCCTGCTCCCGACTGGAGTGCTTGAGTGAGGGCGATCAGCTCCGCCTTTTGAGCTGATGTCCCTCGTGGCAAAGATTCAGCCCAGAGGCCACCTAGGCTTGTGACTACTTCAGCGCCCGCGCACCATACACTGTCCTCCACAAAGCTGCTTCCATCCGTGAAGAGGGTTCCCTGTGCATCCGGCAGTGGGACGTCCATCAGGTCACCTGTCAACGAGGTCAGGGCTTCCAAGATTTCTCCACAATCATGGGTGACATCTTCTTCTGGGTTGGGGAGCAGGGTGGCTGGATTTAAAGCTGCAGTCTGCTTAAAAGTAATGCGAGGTGGGTCCAGCAACAGTACCTGATAATGGGTGACCTGAGAGTTGGTCATCCACCGGTCCAGAGGGCAGTGAAGTAGGCTGGTCAGGTTGTGGGCCATGGCAATTTCTAGGGTCTGCCCAAAAGTCAGCTTGGTAGTCTCTTTCACCAGTAGGGCAGCTGCTGCCACTGTCCTCAAGCACTCCGGCCAACCTGCTGTTACTGGGTCTAACTGTTCAGACAGGTAGGCAACAGGCCTCTTCCAGGGTCCCAGAGTTTTCGTGAGTACCCTTAGCCACACCGGCACTTTCTTCTACAAATAGCTGGAACGGTTTGTTAAGATCAGGGGGACTCAAGGTGGGGGCACTCACCAGAGATTTCTTCAGTGCCTGGAAAGCCCTTTCCTCTGTCTCAGTCCATCTCAAAGGTGTATCACCTCCGCCAATGGCAGTGTAGAGGGGTTTTGCTAGCTTGGCGAACCCTGAGATCCATAGCCTACAGTAGCCCACCGCTCCCAAGAAATCTCGGACCTGTCTCTTTGAAGTGGGGGTCGGGATCTTCAAGACGGCCTGGATCCTTCCCTCAGACAAGGCTTGTTGCCCCTCCTTGATCTGATAGCCGAGGTAGGTTACTGCCTGAGTACACAACTGAGCCTTTTTGGCGGATACCCTGTACCCCAAGTTTCCCAGTACCTCGAGGAGGTCTCTGGTTGCTGTTTCCCAGTCCTTCCTAGAGCGGGCAGCAACGAGCAGGTCATCCACGTACTGCAGAAGGCTGCACTGGTGTGTTCACCTCGGAATGCCAGCAAGTCTTTGCTAAGAGCTTCATCGAACAAGTTGGGAGAATTCTTAAAACCTTGGGGAAGTTGGGTCCAAGTTAATTGTCCTGACTCACCTTCTTCGGGGTCTGTCCATTCAAAGGCAAAGATAGGCTGACTCTGTGGGGTTAGGGGAAGACTGAAGAAAGCATCCTTCAAATCCAAGACACTGTATCATGTTCGATCGGGAGGCAGGAGACTGAGGAGAGTGTAGGGGTTGGGGACTGTAGGATGAATAGTCTCTACCCTCTTGTTTACCTCATGCAGGTCCTGCACCAGTCTGAAGTCATTCATCCCAGGCTTTCAAACCGGAAGGAGGGGCGTGCTACATGCCGATTTGCAGGGTACCAAGATGCCAGCCTCTCTCAGGCATCGAATATGACTCCTGATACCATCCTGGGCCTCCCAACTCATGGTGTATTGTGGGACGCGGACCGGGGTAACTGAACTGATTAGTTGGACTACTATGGGAGTCACATGCTTAGCCAGCCCTGGGGGGTTGGTCTCGGCCCATACTCTCGGGATTTCCTGCTTCCACAGTGCTAACAAGTCCTGATTACCTGCATCTTTTGGGGTTTCATAGAGGTGGTATTCTTCCTTTGTGGGCATGGTAAGCAAGATCCGCCCGCCTGCTTATACTGTTGGTCCATCGTTGGCATCAAAGGAAATGGTGGCCTGTAGTTTCTGTAGGAGATCCCTCCCCAGCAGTAGCTTACGACATTCGGGAATTACCAGGAAGGAGTGGGTGATGGTCTCTAGACTGGGGCCAGCGATTCGTCCTATGGACTTTGGATAACTCTTTGCTTCCCCAGTGGCCCCTATCATTTTAACCTTGTCTTTCCCAGTGGGTCCAATTGGTTGCTGAAGTACTGAATGGGTTGCCCCGGTATCCACCAAAATGTCAATTAATTTTCCCCCTACCGAGAGTTTTACCCTAGGCTCCCGGGGTTTGGAAGAGCCTTGAGTTCCTCAAGCTAATTCAAGCAGCAGAGGTGCTTCCTCCTTCCTTCTTCTTTCTTCTTCCCTCAGCTTTGGGCATACCTTCTTCCAGTGCCCCTCTTCCTTACACAATGCACACTGATTCCTTCCTTGCCCTCCAAGGGGCTCACCTCTGCCTTTTATCTGCCCTCTCTCTCAGGTCCTCTTCTGTCCTCCCTACGTCCTGTTTCCCTGGCCAGGAGGACCTTTGCCATCTTCTTGTTCAATTCTAAAGTGGCTTTCTCCAGGTCTTCCCTATTTTCAAGAACTTTCTGGGCTACTGCCAACAATTCAGAGAGAGACTTCCCCTCAAAGCCTTCTAACTTCGGTAACTTCTTTCTAATGTCTGGGGCTGATTGGGCCACAAACTTGAGGGTGACTGCCTGTGCATTCTCGGGGGCCTTGGGATCTATAGGTGTCCAGGTCCGATACACCTGGCATAACCTCTACAAAAAGGCAGTCGGACCCTCGTCTGTGCCCTGCCTACACTCAGTCACCTCAGATAAATTAGTGGGTTTCCGGGCTGCGGCTTGGATACTCCTTAATAGAGTCTGGCGGTACCTGGTGAGGGCCTCATAACCGGCGCTCGTGTTGGGGTCCCACTTTGGTTGGGATTGGGGGAATACCTCCTCCAACACGTCCTGGTCAGTGGCAGGTTCTACCCTGTAATGCAGGACCTGCTTCTTTCCCTCTAATTTGATTCTCTCCCTTTCTTCTAGGGTGAAAAGGGTATTCAGCAGTTGCTGACAGTCATCCCAAGTGGGTTGATGAGTATAAAAAACTGACTCAAGTAGGGTTACCACCCCCTCTGGGTCCTCAGAAAAAGGAGGGTTCTGGTTCTTCCAATTGTACAAATCAAAAGTGCTAAAGGGGATGTAAGTCCTCAGTGGCCGTCCTCCTACATCTAATTCCCCTACTTCCCGCAAAGGAAAAGTCCCGACCGGCGCAGGCCCTGATCCAAAAGCAGTCCCTGCTCTAGTATGAGGTGGGCTCAGAACTCCTGGTCGGGACCCAGAGTTGGAATCAGGCACCTGGAGGGTACACTCACGGGCGGTGGCCCTTGGGGAGCTGGCATATGGAGGAGGGGTCTCGTTCCTCCACTTCCTTAGTCACAGAGGGGATTCGGGGGCTCCTAGGAGGATGGGAGCGGTAGGTCTCCTGGGAAGCCTGCCTCTTTGCTTACTCTCGACCACAAACACTCTCGATCTGCTCTTAGCCTTCTCCTTCCCTCTGGGGTCACCCCAGTACTCCCGCAAGTACTTTGGCTGGTCCTGAACAAAACCCATCCAGATCTCAATGTATGGCATCTGGTCTGGGTGCCCAGGGTCCCCAAAGATCACACCGTGCACTTCCGCCCACTTTCCCAGGTCGAGAGTCCCTGTGTCAGGCCAGCTGACCTTAAAGGTTGGCTGTTTGAGCCTGGTGACTCTGTACTGGTAAAGAAGCTGCATCCCAACCACCTTGAGGCCCGGTGGGAAAGACCATACACCGTGATACTTAGTACACCAACTGCCGCAAAGGTCGCAGGGAAGCGCCACTGGATTCATCACACTTGCCTGAAGAGATCCATTGCTGACCCACCGGGAGCAGAGGACCTAAGAGGATGGCGTGCCATGCCTACCAGAGACCCAATGAAGGTCCGGCTGGTCTCCTGTTGACTCTTGCGCTTTTGCTCTGCTCCGGCTTGACCTCTCACGCCACTCATCCCCAGGTGTCCCCACTGATCATGTGGGAACTATCAAATAAGGACGGGAAAGTGATTGCCAGCCAGCCAACCGCTGGGCAGCCTATATTCTCTTTTGATTTGTGTGATTTGTTTGGTGCAAACGGGTCCAGCCAGGTATCTTCGGATGGAGGGTGTGGCTCCTACGCCCTAGAGAGTCGCCTTTGGGACAGACCCTACTACGTCTGTCCAAGGGTAGGCCGCCCCAGCGAGTGCAGAGGAGAGACATACTTTTTCTGTGGACTAAGGGGAGAATGCTTGACAGCATCTCTGCTGAGGGACAAAGATAGACATTTGAAGGTTTCAAGAGTATTTCACCCAGGCGCCCCACCTGAACCGGGTACCTGCAACATAGGGGACTGTAACCCTATGGAAGTGAAGGTTAAGACTTGGTATGAAACTGACTCCTGGGTGAACGGGAGGATGTGGGGCATCCGGATAGCATCATGGGGAAAGACTCTAGTGTGCTATTCACTATCCGACTGCGGATGCTGCCATGGACTCAAAATCCTATTGCACCATTGAGACCAATCATCTTAGATAAGGACCCCCGACCAACATCGTCCCTGTCCTCAGGGACAGAGAGAAAGAATGGAACTGATACTAATAGAACTGACACTAAACCCAATGGCACTAGGCCAACTGACATCGAGCCCCTGCATCCCAGGGTGAAGTCATTAGTAGAGACTGTGGAATTAATGTATCATCTCTTGAATGAGTCTAACCCCAACATAACTAGAGACTGCTGGCTGTGTTTACACCCTGAGCCTCCTTATATAGGTGTGGCTGCTTCTGCTGGGATAGGTAGCCAGAAGGGGGACATCAGGAAACTGACTCTATCCTCTGGCAACTCTAAAGGCCCGGAGTGTAAGTGGGGAGTGCAGCCTCACCTGACCCTGGGGGATATTCAGGGAAAAGGAACTTGTATTGCCACAGCCAGTTATAAACTGGACTCCTCCCCGTATAGGGGCAATTGCAACCAGACCATTAGAGTTAGTAAAACCCAGGAGTGGGCAGTTCACCCATGGCTTTAAAACCTTATGTACTTTCTAGATAGAGTTCCTCTATTTTCTTTTTTTAGTTTCGTATTGGATAGAGACAGCCAGAAGTCAAGAGGGTAGGGGGAGAGAGACAAACATTTGCAGCCCTGCTTCACCACTTGCAAAGCTTTCCCCCTGTAGGTTGAGATCAGGGGCTCAGACCCCCATATTTGTGCACTGTAACGTGTGCTCAACCAGGTACATCACCACGTGCACACTTCCTTCCTTCCTTCCTTTTTCCTTCCTTTTTTCTTTCTCTCTCTCTTTCCTTTTTAAAATTTTTTAATATTTATTTATTTTCCCTTTTGTTGCCCTTGTTGTTTTTTATTGTTGTTGTTACTGATGTCATTGTTGTTGGATAGGACAGAGAGAAATGGACAGAGGAGGGAAGACAGAGGGGGAGAGAAAGATAGACACCTGCAGACCTGCTTCACCACCTGTGAAGGGAATCCCCTGCAGATAGGGAGCCAGGGGGCTCGAAGCCCAGCCAGTGTATCTTGGCGTTACTCTCGATCGCACTCTGTAATTTCACAAACATCTCATAAAAACTGCCGCAAAGTTGGGCGCGAGGAATAACATCATTGCAAGACTGGCCAGCTCCTCATGGGGCACGAGCGCTTCCACACTACGATCATCATCTCTGGCATTATGTTATTCCACTGCAGAATACTGTGCCCCAGTATGGTTCCATAGCCCCCGTGTCCACTTGGTCGATTCCAAATTACATTCCTCCATGAGGATAATTTCTGGAACCATCCGTTCCACCCCGGTTCCATGGCTGCCAGTTCTTAGCAACATCGCCCCGCCAGATATTCGTCGGGATGCAGCATCATCTAAGTTCATTTCCCACGTCTACGCTCGATCGGACCTTCCAATATACGCGGATATCTTCGCCCATCCTGTCCAACGCTTGACGTCTCATCACCCAATCTGGTCCCCTAAACCTACACTGAACTTCTCTGTTCCAGACTCTTGGAAACAGAGCTGGCAGTCAGCTGAGGTAAAGAACAAACACCTCATCACAGACCCCTGCAAGCATCAACCTGGCTTTGACCTAGCATGTTATGATTGGGCCCTCCTCAATCACTATCGAACAGGCCATGGCCGGTGCACCGCTATGTTCCATCGCTGGGGAGCCAGAGACGTCCGAACTGCCCCTGCGGCTCCAGACAGACTATGACCCACATAGTCAACGACTGCCACCTCTCAAGATTCAAAGGAGGTCTCGAAACATTACATCAGGCTCAACCTGATGCTGTTGACTGGCTATGGAAGAAGGGAAAATGCTAGAAGAAGAATCTAGGTGCTGTTTGATACGGGAAAAGGGCAAGGAATTTTCCACCTCACTGGGCAGGAGGGCAGAAAGCAACTATACTTAAAACTTTAAAACTACTGCATCTAACAAAACTCAGGACCTCATGCTTCAGAGTCCATAGCCTTATCACTACACCGCCTCCCAGACCACATCTTTCTTTCTTTCCTTTTCTTTTCTTTCTTTCCTTTTCTTTTCTTTCTTTCTTTCTTTCTTTCTTTCCCAGAGCACTGCTCAGCTCTGACTTATGGTGGTGTGGGGTATTGAACCTTGGACTTTGGGGCCTTAGACACAAGAGTCTTTTTGCATAACTACTATGCTATCTATGCTCCACCCCATCCGGTACCTTTCTACTTTTTTTTTTTTTTTTACCTCCAGGGTTATTGCTGGGGCTTGGTGCTTGCACTACAAATCTACTGCTCCTCGAGGCCATTTTTCTCTCATTTTGTTGCCCTTGTTGTTGCCGTTATTGTTCTCATAGATGTTGTTGTTGGATAGGACAGAGAAAAATCTAGAGAGAAGGTAAAGACAGAGAGGGGAGAGAAAGATAGACACCTGCAGACCTACTTCACCATCTGTGAAGTGATTCCCCTGTAGGTGGGGAGCCGGAGCTCGAACCAGGGTCATAATTCCGGTCCGGGCACTTGGCGCCATGTGCACTTATCCAGCTGTGCTACTGCCCAGCCCCCTCTACTTTTCTTTTTAATTGAAATCCTTATTGTGGAGCCCAGAGATATCTCACCAGGTAGAGCACCTTATCCTGTGAAATGTGCTGGGTTTGAGCCCTGATAGGATGTGGGAGCTCTGTGGATGGTAGAATGGTGCTGCGGTGTCTCTTCACTCTCTCTGCCTGTGTTTCCATGTTATTTTCCTTTGCAATACAGATAGAGAGGTAGAGAGGGAGTCAAAGAGACCACGCCATTGAAGCTTCCTCCAGTGCAGTAAAGGCCAGGCTTGAACTTGGGTCTTACACATGGCAAAGCAAAGTGAGCTATGTCATCAGATCTTTCCCTCTCTTTCAACTCTCCTGTTTCCTATCTTAAAAAAAAGGAAGGAAGGAAGGAATAAATGGGTGGGGGTAGATAGCATAGTGATTATGCAAACAGACTCTCATGCCTGAGGCTCCATCAAGTCCCAGGTTCAATCCCCACCACCATAAACCAGAGCTGAGCAGTGCTCTTGTTAACAGAAAAGAAAAGGAAAAAAAAGAAAGGAAAAGGTGAAGGAGGCAGAATAGTGATTATGCAAATAGGTTTTCAAGATATATGAGCCCAGGTCAGATCATCGTGGTAAATAGTTGATTGTATTTATATTTTCTTTAAGTTAGGGAGCTCCTCTCTGCCATAACCCAGCTTTCTAGTCCTATGCTCAACTCTGACACCAACTTCCACTTTCAGGTTAACTATCAAGCTTCAGCAAAAATCACCACAATCATGAGCCTAGGGGCATACCTATGTAATAAAAAATTCCGTAATATAGCTCAAAAGTTACCAAGAATGAGATCTGGGTGGAGGGTAGATAGCATAATGGCTATGCAAAGAGACTCTTAAGCCTGAGGCTCCAAAGTCCCAGGTTCAATCCCTGGCCACCACCACCATAAACCAGAGCTGAGCAGTGCTCTGGTAAAAAATGAAAATAAAATAAAAACAATGAATGAAGACAATAGCCCAGAAGAAACTACAAACAAGCCAGAAGTAACCATAGATAAGAAAAGTATGCAAGCAATAATAAACTTATTAATCACAGAAATGAAAACAACATTGGAGGAAAGGAATGGCAGTATTAGGGAAACAAAAGTTGAGACCCCCAAGGAAAATACTGATTATCTTGAGGCAATTAGAGAACTGAAAGCTGAAATAGCTGTAATGAAGAAAGAAGCTGAGGCAAGGGAAAGCAGACTAACAGAAGCAGAAAACAGAATTAGTCAGACAGAGGATGAGTTAGAGAAAACTAAGAAACAGGTGAAAGAGCTTAAAAAGATATTGAGAGACACTGAAAACAACAGAGACATATGGGAGGATCTCAAAAGAAGTAGCATTCGTATAATTGGCCTGCCAGAGGAAGAAAGAGAGGAAGGGGAAGCAAACATTCTAGAGGAAATAATACAAGAAAACTTCCCAGACCTAAATAACAGAAAGGACATCAAGATTTAAGAGGCCCAGAGAGTACCGAACAGAATCAACCCAGACCTGAAGACACTAAGACACATCATAGTCACAATGAGAAGAAGTAAGGATAAAGAAAGGATCCTAAAGGCTGCAAGAGAGAAACAAAAAGTCACATACAAGGGAAAACCCATAAGATTATCTGCAGATTTCTCCACTCAAACTCTAAAAGCTAGAAGAGAATGGCAAGATATCTATGGAGCCCTGAATGAAAAAGGATTTCAACCAAGGATAATATATCCTGCTAGACTTTCATTCAAACTAGATGGAGGGATCAAAACCTTCTTAGACAAACAACAGTTAAAGGAGGCAACCATCACCAAACCGGCCCTGAAAGAGGTTCTAAAAGACCTCTTATAAACAAGAACATCACTATAATACTGGCAATATATCAGAGCAAACAAAATTTTTTTTTGAACAATGGCACTACAATACATTAAATCCTTAATATCAATAAATGTCAATGGCTTAAACTCACCCATCAAAAGGCACAGAGTGGGGGGATGGATCAGAAAACATAATCCAACCATATGCTGCTTGCAAGAATCCCATCTGTCACAACAAGATAAACACAGACTTAAAGTGAAAGGATGGAAAACTATCATACAGGCTAACGGACCACAAAAAAGGGAAGGAACAGCCATTCTCATCTCAGACACGATAGATTTTAAATTAAATAAAGTAATAAAAGATAGGCAAGGACACTACATAATGATTAGAGGATCAATCAGCCAAGAAGACTTAACAATCATTAACATCTATGCACCCAATGAGGGACCATCTACATACGTCAAGCACTTACTGAAAGAATTTCAAAAATACATCAATAGTAATACAATAATAATGGAAGACTTCAATACCCCACTCTCACACTTAGACAGATCAACAAAGCAGAGAACCAACAAAGATACAAGAGAATTGAATGAAGAGATTGACAGACTAGACCTCTTGGACATTTTCAGAGTCCTTCACCCCCAAAACTGGAATACACCTTCCTTTCAAATCCACATAACACATACTCAGGGATAGACCACATGTTAGGCCACAAAGACAACATCAATAAATTCAAGAACATTGAAATCAACCCAAGTATCTTCTCAGACCACAGTGGAGTAAAACTAACATTTAACAACAAACAGACAATTATTAAAAGTCACAGAATTTGGAAACTAAACAACATACTCCTTAAGAACCACTGGGTCAGAGATTCACTCAAGCAGGAAATTCAAATGTTCCTGAAAACAAATGAAAATGAAGGCACAACCTATCAAAATATGTGGGACACAGCTATAGCAGTACTGAGAGGGAAACTTATAGCCATACAAACACATATTAAACACCAAGAAGAAGGTCAAATGAATGACCTTACTGCACACCTCAAGGACTTAGAGGAAGAGGAACAAAGGAACCCTAAAGCATCCAGAAGGACAGAAACCACTAAAGTTAGAGAAGAAAAAAACAACATTGAAAATAAAAGAACCAATATCTCTGATGAACATAGATGCCAAAATATTAAACAAGATCTTGGCCAACCGGATACAGCAACATATCAAAAAGATTGTTCATCACGACCAAGTGGGATTCATCCCAGGAATGCAAGGCTGGTTCAACATCCGTAAGTCAATCAGTGTAATTCACCACATCAATAAAAGCAAAGCCAAAAACCACATGATTATATCAATAGATGCAGAGAAAGCCTTTGACAAAATCCAACACCCATTCATGCTCAAAACTCTACAAAAAATGGGAATAGATGGGAAATTCCTCAAGATAGTGGAGTCTATATATAGCAAACCTACAGCCAACATCATACTCAATGGACAGAAGCTGAAAGCATTCCCCCTCAGATCGGGGACTAGACAGGGCTGTCCACTATCAGCATTACTCTTCAACATAGTATTGGAATTTCTTGCCATAGCAATCAGGCAAGAGAAAGAAATCAAAGAATACAGATTGGAAGGGAAGAAGTCAAGCTCTCACTATTTGCAGATGATATGATATAGTATACATAGAAAAACCTAAAGAATCCAGCAGAAAACTACTGGAAGTTATTAGGCAATATAGCAAGGTATCAGGCTACAAAATCAATGTACAAAAGCCAGTGGCATTTCTTTATGCAAACACTAAATCTGAAGAAGAAGACATCCAGAAATCACTCCCGTTTACTGTTTCAGCAAAATTAATCAAATGCCTAGGAATAAAGTTGACCAAAGAAGTGAAAGACTTGTATGCTGAAAACTATGAGTCGCTACTCAAGGAAATAGAAACTGATATCAAGAAATGGAAAGATATCCCATGCTCATGGATTGGAAGAATAAATATCATCAAAATGAATATTCTTCCCAGAGCCATATACAAATTTAATGCAATACCCATCAAAGTTCCACCAAGCTTCTTTAAGAGAATAGAACAAACACTACAATCATTTATCTGGAACATGAAAACACCTAGAATTGCCAAGACCATCTTAAGGAAAAGAAACAGAAATGGAGGCATCACACTCCCAGACCTTAAAGTATATTATAAAGCCATCATCATCAAAACAGCATGGTACTGGAACAAAAATAGGCACACAGACCAGTGGAACAGAATTGAAAGCCCAGAAATAAATCCCTACACCTATGGACATCTAATCTTTGATAAGGGGGCCAAAGGATTAAATGGAAAAAAGAGGCTCTCTTCAATAAATGGTGCTGGGAAAACTGGGTTGTAACATGCAGAAGAATGAAACTGAACCACTTTATCTCAGCAGAAACAAAAATCAACTCCAAATGGATCAAAGACCTAGATGTCAGACCAGAAACAATCAAATACTTAGAGGAAAACATTGGTAAAACAGTTTCCCACCTACATCTCAAGGACATCTTTGATGAATCAAACCCAATTGCAAAGAAGACTAAAGCAGAAACAAACCAATGGGACTACATCAAATTGAAAAGCTTCTGCACATCCAAAGAAACTATTAAACAAACAAAGAGACCCTCACAGAATGGGAGAAGATCTTCACATGCCATACATCAGACAAGAAACTAATCACCAAAATATATAAAGAGCTCAGCAAACTTAGCAGCAAAAAAGCAAATGACCCCATCCAAAAATGGGCAGAGGATATGAACAAAACATTCACCTCAGAGGAGATCAAAAAGGCTAACAAACATATGAAAAACTGCTCTAGGTCACTGATTGTCAGAGAAATGAAAATTAAGACAACACTAAGATACCACCTCACTCCTGTAAGAATGGCATACATCAAAAAGGACAGCAGCAACAAATGCTGGAGAGGTTGTGGGGACAGGGGAACCCTTTTACATTGCTGGTGGGAATGTAAATTGGTACAGCCACTGTGGAGAGCAGTCTGGAAAACTCTCAGAAGGCTAGACATGGACCTTCCATATGATCCAGTAATTCCTCTCCTGGGGATATACCCCAAGGACTCCATAACACCCAACCAAAAAGAGGTGTGTACTCCTATGTTCATAGCAGCACAATTCATAATAGCAAAAACCTGGAAGCAACCCAGGTGCCCAACAACAGATGAGTGGCTGAGAAAGCTGTGGTATATATACACAATGGAATACTATGCAGCTATCAAGAACAATGAACCCACCTTCGCTGACCCATCTTGGACAGAGCTAGAGGAATTATGTTAAGTGAGCTAAGTCAGAAAGATAAAGATGAGTATGGGATGATCCCACTCATCAACAGAAGTTGAGTTAGAAGATCTGAAAGGGAAACTAAAAGCAGGACCTGACCAAATTGTAAGTAGGGCACCAAAGTAAAAACCCTTTGGTGAGGAGTAGACATGCAGCTTCCTGGGCCAGTGGGGGGTGGGAGTGGGTGAGAAGGATGGGTCACAGTCTTTTGGTGGTGGGAATGGTTTTTATGTACACTCCTAGTAAAATGTAGTCATATAAATCACTAGTTAATTAATACGAGAGGGGGAAAATTAATTGTATGTCTCGAAGTTTTTCAAAACACAAACTGAATCGTTTCAATATATAGGCTGTGTAATTGATATGCAGACTCTCTCAAAAGCCTAGACCAAGTAGATCAGAAGCAACCAATAGCACAGCTATACATAAGATACTGGGTACTGTACAGCAAACCCTAACAAAAGGACTTTTCAAAGTTAACCCAATTACCAAACAATGTGATGATAACATTAACTATCGATTGTCTTTTGGAACCCTAAGACAGCAGGAACCTCACATCTCCACTATAGAGCCTCTACTTCCCCCAGTCCTGGAACCCTTGGATAGGGCCCACTTTCCCGTATGCCTCTCCCAATCCATATCAAATAATATTGCATCTGCCGATCACAACCTAACCAACACAACGATTGCCACCTCAACATGCTTCACTTCAGACTGTGTCCAGAGACTTCACGTGTGGAATGACAACCCTTCAACTTCATTATTCGGGTGAGACCTTTCCTTTCATAGTATACTCTAATTTCATCTCAGGTGGTTCACTTTCTAACAAAGTCCCAAAACCTAGATATACACCAGTTTCTGTGAGAGAGAGCATATGTTCACACGTATCTGTAAACTACTGCAAAATATATGCCTGAAAGCAGAAGTGCACTAGTGTTTGCAGTGAGTACCCCCCTAACATTTCCTCTCCACTATTCCAAACTTTGGGTCCATGATTGCTCAACAATTTGTTTTGCTTCGTATGTTAACCCTCTTTTCAGTCACCAGGTTCCAGATGTCATCAGGATGCCGGCCAGGCTTCCCTAGACTAGAGACCCCACCAATGTGTCCTGGAGCTCTGCTTCCCCAGAGACCCACTCTACTAGGGAAAGAGAGAAGCAGACTGGGAGTATGGACCGACCAGTCAACGCCCATGTTCAGCGGGGAAGCAATTACAGAAGCCAGACCTTCTACCTTCTGCAACCCACAATGACCCTGGGTCCATGCTCCCAGAGGGATAGAGATTGGGAAAGCTATCAGGGGAGGGGGTGGGAAATGGAGATTGGGTGGTGGGAATTGTATGGAATTGTACCCCTCCTACCCTATGGTTTTGTTAATTAATCCTTTCTTAAATAAAAATAAAATAAAATAAAAATAAAAACACCTAAGGCCACATGGAGGGCAGGGAGTTACCTTTATTTATTTATTTATTTATTTATTTATTTATTTTGGTGTAATGGCATGTGTTCTAAATATTTTAAATTTATTTTTATTTTATTTAAATTTATTTTTATTTTTTTATCTATTTTAAAAAAGGAGACATTAACAAAACCATAGGATAAGAGGGGTACAACGCCACACAATTCCCACCACCAGATCTCTGTATCCCATCCCCTACCCTGATAGCTTTCCTATTCTTTTTTTTTTTTTAACATGCTTTACTATACTTTATCCCTCTGCTGCAGTTTTTATGAGATGTTTGTGAAATGACAGAGTGCGATCGAGAGTAACGCCAAGATACACTGGCTGGGCTTCATGCCGGAGTCTCGTATCGCCAAGCTGCACATTAAGCTCACGTGAGGCCGAGGCATGGTGTAGATGGAAAACAGATGATACCGTTTTAGCAGTGCTAGGAATTAGTCACCATTTTTTACAGTAATCAGATATCAGAGAACCTAGATAGTGAGGGCCATCAGTTATTTTTGTCTGAAAGATCCTGCATCTGGCAAGCATTATCAGAGCCTTTGCATAGGGTCTGAGGGATTCTGTAACCCAATAAGTTACAGCATATGGCCGGATAAATTGCAAACAGATGGCCGGGTGGTCCCAGCAAAGGACAAAAGAATGAGGTAACCTTTTTTTGCATACAGGCTTGAAATTAGACAAATTCTATAGGTTGCTCAGTGTGTTGTAATGTTTGAAATGATTGGACCCCGTGTTTTCTATAGAGTATCATTGGATATATTATATAATCCTCGTTTTGCATGACCCCCTCCCTTGGAGTAAGCTCTGAAATCCTATAACTAGTGTGGTTTGAGCTTTGTTCAAGGTCGAGCTGGCAGACTGCTGTCTGATCCCACTCGGCCCGGATTCGAATTTGTTAATAAACATCTTTTGCTTCCTTGCAGTAGATGGTGGTTTGATTTCGCTCTTTAACAAGTTTGATCCCCGGCAGCAAATGTACCAGAGTGATGTCTGGTTCCTTCTCTCTTCTCCTATCTTTCTCATTAATAAATAAATAAAATCTAAAAGAAGAAGAAGAAGAGAGAAAGAGGGAGTTGGGCGGTAGTGCAGCAGATTAAGTGTATGTGGCACAAAGCACGAGGACAGGTATAAGGATACCAGTTCAAGCACCCTGGCTCCATATCTGCAGGGGAGTCCCTTCACAGGTGGTGAAGCAGGTCTGCAGGTGTCTATCTTTCTCTCCCCCTCTGTCTTCCCTCCTCTGTCCATTTCTCTCTGTCCTATCCAACAACAATGACATCAGTAACAACAACAATGAAAAACAACAAGGGCAACAAAAGGGAAAATAAATAAATATTAAAAAATTTTAAAAAGGAAAGAGAGAGAGAAAAAAGGAAGGAAGGAAGGAAGGAAGTGTGCAGGTGGTGATGTGCCTGGTTGAGCACACGTTACAGTGCAAAAATTTGGGGGTCTGAGCCCCTGATCTCAACCTACAGGGGGAAAGCTTTGCAAGTGGTGAAGCAGGGCTGCAAGTGTTGTCTCTCTCCCCCTACCCTCTTGACTTCTGGCTGTCTCTATCCAATACGAAACTAAAAAAAGAAAATAGAGGAACTCTATCTAGAAAGTACATAAGGTTTTAAAGCCATGGGTGAAAAATTTTTTTCCTATTGCTGGTAGAAATTTCCAAGTCTGACTTGGGTGCTGTTGAACGATATTGTAGATTCCCCTCTACCCTGCATCACCTTAGCACATACAATGCCAGGGATTGAACACGGGACTTCATGCTGGAGAGTCCAATGCTGTATCCATGGCTCTACCTCCCAGCCTGCTCTATAATTTTAAAATATTTATGTATTCACTAATGAGAGAAAGACAAGGAAAGAAAGAGAACCAGAACATCATTATGGCGCATTAATGCCAGGGATCAAATGCAGAATCCCATGCTTGAGAATCTAGCACTGTACTTACTGTGTTACCTCTTGCTGGACTTGAATTTGGGTTTTGAGACTGGCAAAGCAATTACACTATCCAAGTGAGCTATTTTGCAACCCCTCTAGATTTAAGTTTTTTAATATCTTTTCTTTTGATATTTTTTGAGGAGGGGAAGTGAAGTCAGTTTATCTTTATCCTTTAGATATTGTATAGAATTGTATAATCCTTTTTTTTTTTGTCTCCAGGGTTATTGCTGGGGCTCGGTGACTGCATTACAAATCCAGTGTTCCTGTGGCCAGGGAGAAATTGAGAGGGGAGGTGAAGATAGAGGGGGGAAAAGATTGACACACCTGCAGACCTGCTTCACAACTTGTGAATGGACCCCACCCTCCCGCAACCTGCAGGTGAGGACCCAAGGACTGGAACCAGGATCCTTCTGTTGGTCCTTAGGCTTTGCGCTATGTGCACTTAACCTGGTACACCACCATCTGCCCCCCAAATCCAGATTTTTTAAAAATATCACCAGAGTTATTACTGGGGCTCAGAGCCAGCACTATGAATCTATCACTCCTGGCATCCATGAGGGGAAATAGTGAGGAGAGACCTGCTTCACTGCTTGTAAAGTGCTTCCCCCTGCAGTCAGGAACAGGGGCTCAAACCCAGGTCCTTGAGTTTGGTATTATGTGTACTTAACCCAATACTCCACAACCCAGCCCAAATCCAGATTTGTAACCTGTGCATTTAAAATATTTTCTCCCTTTTTCATTGTCCCACAGCCCTCCTCTTGCATAACATATCCGTTAAAAAATATTTGCTGCTGGTGGTAATGAAAATTGCTTCAGCTCCTGTGAAAATAGCCTGGAGGTTCCTCAGAATGTTAGTAATGGACCCACCTTTAGGATTCAGCAGTTTCAAAAAAAAAAAAAAAAGATTCAGCAGTTCCTCTCCTAAGGATATAGCAAAACAAAACAAAACAAAACAAAAACAACAAAACTTCTATCCAAAGATATCTTTGAGAATTTCTAGGAGGTGTGGCCATGCAATAGCAGGGGACATAGAGCCTCTCTCCCAAAATAACAAGGATTGATAATTATTAAACTTAGCACACCTCACCAAACTACAGCTAAGACATCTGCAGAAGCACTGTAGCCTCAGTTACCAAATTCCAGATTATTATTCTACTACAATCGCATCCTGACCTCCCTGGGCAGATGACCTCACCAGTGTGTACCAGAATCTCACCTCTCCAGAGCCCTACCCCCACTAGGGAAAGATAGAAAGATGGGGGCGGGGGGTTGGCCGGTGATAGCACAGTAGGTTAAGTGTTAGCGAGCATAAATCAAACCACCATCCACTGCAAGGAAGCAAAGATGTTTATTGACGAATTGCAATCCGGGCCGAGATGGTGACTGGTGTTAGTCTACCAAGCTCGACCCCGAACAGGGATCAAATCACACAATTTATAGGAATTCAGACTACACTCACGGAGGGGGAACACATCACCTTATCAACCTACATCCAATAACAGGCTATAGCAAACACAAAATCCAATCATTTCAAACTTAGCAAAAGCATGATCCATTCAAAGCAAAGCGTGGGCTAGTTTCAAATATAGTAAGATCACACAACCAATAGAATTCAAACAGGTAGGGTCGCCACATCCTCCTGCCATCAGCTATGACCACCCATCTGGGAGACAGCACACCACAAAGTCTGTGCAAAGGTCCTGATAAGGCTTGTCCCATGCAGGGTCCTTTGAACAACTTACAAAACAATGGGTGGCCTTCACTGATTAGGTCCTGTTTATTCAAGGGGGAAGGGGCAAGGAATTTTCCACCACATACTACAAGCAACTCATAATAAAAGCACTTAACAAACAACTGCATAAAAGGGGAATTTCAAGGCTACTGCCTTTTACATTAAGTGCAAGGGCCAGCATAAGGATCCAGGTTCAAGCCCCCCAGCTACCCGCCTGCAGGGAGGGCCACTTTGAAAGCAGTGAAGCAGGTCTGTAGTTGTCTTTCTCTCCTCCTCTCTGTCTTCCCCTCCTCTCTCGATTTCTCTCTGTCTTATCCAACAACAAGGGAAACAAAATGGGAAAAATAGCCTCCAAGAAATAGGCTGGGGGTATGGATCAACTGGCCAATTTCCATGTGTAGCAAAGAAGCAATTACGGAAGACCGAACTCCTACCTTCTGCACCCCCCTCCCGACAATTTTTGGTCCATAATCCCAGAGTGGGGTAAATATTAGGGGTAAATGACCAGAAGTAACTGAACTTTACACCTGGATTTCTTTTTTAACCATAGCACTGATCAGCCCTGGTTTATGGTGGTGTGGGGAATTAAACCTGGGACTGGACCTTGGAGCCTCAAGGCTTGAGAGTCTCTTTGCATAACCATTATGCTATATACCCCCAGGGACCTGAAAATTTTGTTATCAGAAACCTTTGTTTTTACACCCTCACAGAGGGAAGAGAATTGAGAACACGTGAGGAAGTCAAGTACTGTTTCTCTTATCTGATCGAGAAGAGAAAAAATTAAAATAGGCTTAGGTGTGGCTTAGAAAGCAAATGAAGGGCCTTAGAAGTGAATAAAAATGGGGATCATCTTCCACATGGCATCCTTTCCCAAATGGCTCACTTGCTTCTCTAGTATGTGGCTTTGCATTTTTCCTGATGAAAAAAATTAAATACTGAGGGAAAGAAAACACTATGAGAATACTTAGTGTTGATTGGGGAGACTATAAATTTTAAAAAATGTAGGCGGTCAGGAGGTAGCGCAGCAGGTTAAGTGCATATGGCGCATAGCTCAAGGACCGGCATAAAGATCCCAATTGGAGGCCCCGGCTCCCCACCTCCAGAGGGGGTCACTTCACAAACAGTGAAGCAGGTCTGCAGGTGTCAATCTTTCTCTCCCCCTCCTCTCTCCATTTCTCTCTGTCCTGTCCAGCAAGGATGGCAGCAATAACAATAACAAAAATAATAAAGAGGGCAACAAAATGGAAAAATGGCCTCCAGGAGCAGTGGATTCATACTGCAGTCACTGAACCCCAGCAATAACCCTGGAGGCAAAAAATAAATTAATAAATGTATGGGACATATACTCAATGGAATACTAATTTTCGTTTTAAAAAAGACTATCATGTATTCTTTTTTATTTTTATTTAATGTATTCTTTTAAAAATATTTATTTATTCCCTTTTGTTGCCTTTGTTTTTTTATTGTTGTTGTTATTAATGTTGTGGTTGGAGAAGATAGAGAGAAATGCAGAGAGGAGGTGAGGCAAAGACAGAGAGGAGGAGAGAAAGAGAGACACCTGCAGACCTGCTTCACCGCCTGTGAAGCAACTCCCCTGCAGGTGAGGAGCCTTGGGTTCGAACCGGGATACTTATGCTGGTCCTCCATAGGCTTTGCGCCATGTGCGCTTAACCCACTGCACTACCACCGGACTCCCTATCATTTGGAACAGAATGAATGGGGCTGACAGTGAAAATGAGTAGTGAAGTAAGGAATTGAAGGACAACTACAGGATTATTTCAATAATAAGTAGAATATAGAGAATTGAAACACATGAAAAAAAAGGAAAAGATATGTAGTCAACCCCTATCTATAACTGGGAGAACTATGGTAGTTACTGTTGGAGAGGGGTGGGGACACAGAGCGTTGGTGATGGCATGGTGTTGAATTATATCTTACAATCCTATGAACCACTATTGCATCACCATATATAGATAATGTTATGGGGTATATACTCCATGGAATATACTCTGCCATCCATAAAGATATTGCATCCTTTGGGACAAAAATGGATGGAAGTGGAGGTGATTATGCTTTGTGAAATAAGGAAAAAACGTTGAAAGACAACACTGTTTCTAAACTTTGTGAGAACTATGGTCTGTTTCTTTGGGAGAAAGAAAGGTGGGGGATACAGAACCCTGGTTGTGGTTGTAGAACTAGACATTATAAGCTTACACTCTTGTAATCTGCTTTCAATCATAAATTTAAAAAAGGGTTGCTGGGAATGGTGAATTGGCTGTGTAGGGTCCAAGTCCCAGTGATAAGCCTGGTGGCCATTAGACAGAGGGAGAGAGAGAAAGGAAGAAAGGAAGGAAGGGTGAGAGAGAGAGACAGACAGAGAGAGAGAGAGAGAGATAGGTTCAGACAGAAGACAGAATAGAAAAAGAAAGACTTTGTGAGAGCTAATGGATGTTTTGGGCATGGAGAAGGGTACACCAAGCTTTGATGATGGGTGTGGATCTATACAGCTGTCATCTTATAATCTTGTAAACAAACCAATATTAGTTCACTAACAAAAGCAAATAAAAATCCTTTGTGATGTAGTCTCACCAGCCCTCATTATGTTTCCTCTATCTGGCCCCAAAGTCATAGCTCAATCACATTCTTTTGAGGTCCCAAGTAAACACATACTGTTCCATCTGCTAGAAATATCCTTCATACTACCTCCTTGGTCAACTTTGAATCAACTGCTTTAAAAGTCAAAATATGTCCCAGGAGATGGTGCAGTCGATAGTGGCATTGGAGGTTCAACTTCAAACCCTAGCATCACATGTGCTAGAGTGATGCTCTGGTGCACTCTTGCCTTCTCATTAGTAATTTTAACATTTATTTATTTTATTTGATATGACAGAGAGAAATTAAGGGAGGAGAGATATCGAGGGGGAGAGAAAGAGAAACACCTGCAGAACAGCTTCACAGCTCAAGATAGGGACTCGGGGCTTGAACCCAGGTCCTTGTACATGGGAACTTGTGTACTCAGCTAGGCATGCCATTGCCTGGCCCATTAAACAAACAAACAAAAGAAGTCAAAATAATACTTTTGTGTGTGTGGTGCTGGAGCCTGACACATATGTGACATATGCATGGGCTGTTATATTTTACTTTGTGATTCAGACAGGGACCAGAGACCGAGAGCATTAAGACACCATAGCCCTGCTCCACCTCTGATAGCTTCCCTTAGTGCTGGGGCATTCCCATGGAGTACTTGGGTTTGAACCCAGAGCCTCACAAATACATGTGCTTTACCTGGTGAGCTATGCCCCAGTCCCTGACAACCATTTTCACCAGGAAGTCTTACCTCAGCCTTACACTGGCTGAGATGGCCTTTTTAATATTCCATTCAAAATAGTACTTACCACACCTACTTGTAATCACTTCCTAAATTACCCCGTTTTCCCTAAATGCGAGCACCCTGGGGGTTAGAATTATTGGAGGCTGGCTTCTGTGTATCTAATATTGTACACAGTACTTATTTAGTGGAAAAGCCGGGGGCCGTGCACTTGTACTCTGTTCACTCTCCTCTCTGCTCACAGTGGGACTTGGGTATCATGGGGTCGCTTTTGATGCTGTTTTGGAGACACAGAAAGGGGAAGGGGGCCAGATGTGTGATAAGGCTGCAGTCCAAACTATACCACTCCTGGAGTCCTGAGCCGTTTCCCCAATGTCCTTCCCATCAGCTAGGGCTTGGCATCCCTGGTGGCTGCAGGAAGGGACAGGAGTAGCAGTAGTCCACAGCTAAAAGCAGCTTAGCAGCCACACACCTGGAAACAACTGCATCAAGGCCTCCACCTCCACACACACACACACACACACACACACACACACACACACACACACACACACACACACACACCTGCTCCCTGCAGCTCCTCATGCACCAAGTCCTCATGCAGTGTGTGACCAGAAACTCCACCTCTAGAATGTGGAGGTGATGGCTGAAGTTGGCTCCAGACTTCCGTGTCAGGGCTTCCCCTGATGTCTACTTAGTGGTTGCCCAGACAAAATGCTTCATTAGGCTTGGCTGTCTTGGGTTTCTATTTACCCTGATCCCAGACCGCATGGTGTGAGTGACATTACCGTGATGAAACAGACGAAAACCCAAACAAACAAGGGAACAAAGGGCCGCGGGCAATTGGAGTGGTAGCTGTTAGTGAGCTAAAATCAAACCACCATCCACTGCAAGGAAGCAAAAGACGTTTATTCACGAATTCGAATCCAGGCCGAGAGGTGACTGACAGCAGTCCACCAGCTCGACCCCGAACAAGGCTCAAACCACACAATTTATAGGCATTCAGACTATACTCAGGGAGGGGGAACACATCACCTTATCAACCTGCCGCCGACCACCCAACTGGGGGCTCAGCAGGCCGATCCAGGGAGAATGAGACTTATAGGTGGGAGGTGGATTCGGCGCGACAGACAACACTGAGACACATGAGTTTCAATGCTGCTGCAATCTTTTACTGATATAGAGATTCTTTTTATAATAGCATAACAAAGAAGCATAAATCAAAAGCTGGCCAAGTCAGTTGACCACAAAGTACGCAGGGTACATTTTTTATAAGTAACACAGACAGGAGGAACTGAAGGCATACAACTACTAGCAAAACGAAAGCACAGCCATACTGTTCTTTCATGGGTTATTAACCACATCCCTTTGGTTTCAGACAAAAGTCAATTTATCAGTAAGAACTAAATGCTTTCACTGCTCTCATTTATCCAAAAGGCTATTCTTTCTCCTTCCAAGCACTGGACCTTAATACCCAGAATAGGGGGGGGGGCACTAGTGGGAACACGGCGCCTTGCTCTGATCCTTAAGCCAAGCTCACTTTCCTGTAATCTACCTAAGACAATATGCAGGTGCATTTCAGGGTTGCTATGTAACATGTTTCCTGGGAAAGCTAAAGGACCATTGTCTGTATGATTGAATGTAATATTTCTGAGAATAGTGCTCAGTCCTTGCTCAACCTGGATAGCCAAGTCATTGGGGCTTGAAGTGCTGGGATTTACTGTTGTAAGGGGCTTTTCATCCAGTGGGGTCCCATCTGGAATGTCCAGACTAGACTTGGGGGGTTGCACTGTAAGCGTCTCCGGAGTCTCCTGAACATTCCCTGGGTGGCCTGCATAAAGCATGATAAACAACAACAGTAAGCTTTCAGAAGCGAAACCAAGTCCACCTAGCCCTCCAAGGCCTTTCCGCCAACCGGGAGACCCAGGGATCCGTCCACACAAATATCCAGGCTTCTGTCCACCACCTATCTTGGGTACGGTCTTCCGTACAGGAGCTTGTAAGGCCCCTGTCCGGTTCCCTAACCAGGTCACCCGCACTGTTTTGTCACACCGCGGTCGTGGCCTGCCTATCTGGCCAGACAGGTGTGGCAGTTCCCGGTTTTTTGTTTTTAAGACGGAATTCCTCTAGGTCCCTCCGGGTGGTTTTGATGGCCAATAGGAGAGCTCTGAAAAGACAAGGAAACACCATGAAAACCACTATGATTATTATTAGGGCAACAGCTGCCACTATTGCATAATGCCACCAAGTGAAAGGATAGAGAGCAGAGACATTCTCATAGAGCTGCTGAGCTAGGGATTCGAATCCAAAATCATTTAAATGAGCAGTGCTGGTAGCAGTGATATAATCTTGCACCTCCTGAAAATCATGAGTTAAATCATTATCTTTCCAGATTCCTAGTAAATGTGCTTTTGTCTTATTCCAATTTTCTGTATCATTATATTTAGCTGGGGTGACACAAATGTACTTAAAGGAGACGTGACACTTTGTTGCCATTCTAGCTTTTATGTTAGCTACATCCTGCCCCAGGGCTATAACCACTTCCTCAAGAGCGTTGAGTTTTGCTTCTAACTTTTTATCTATAATATGCTGTTCAGCAAGTATTAAGGAAATGTTCCTATGCATGTCATTCACAAAATGGGCTGTCTGGATGTTTTTTACTAAAGCTGTTGTCGAAACGGCGAAAGAGGTAAGGATAGCTATTAAGGCTGAAATTCCTAGGATAAGTGCTGCCACAAATCTTTTTGGCCGCAATAATTCATTTAGTCTTTGTACAACCATGAGTCCTGTATATCAACCGCTGTATCTGGCTCATGGTTGGGAGCGATCCCGCCATCGGCTGCGGCGTCAGTGTGCACCTCTGCAGTTTCCTCCGTAGCTGCTTCATCTTCTTTCGGTTTCGGTTGGGGCGTCGCGACGTGCCTGATGAGTCGATCTGGGATCCAGATGGGAGATTCTCCATCCTGTGGAAAGACACAAGCATACCCTCGCCCTGAAGTTATAAGAGGGTCTGGCCCTTTCCACAGTCCTGTAAGTCTACCAGGCTCGGATATGAGATGAGACCTTTTGATGGAGAGTGGGGCAGATGGACCCATTCTAGCAGAGCATCTTGCCACAGGCATCCTGTGGGTGTATAAGCAGTTTTCATTATGAGCAATGCCCAAGGTATGGCGTAATTCACTTGATGCAGTCTAGCTTGTTCTAGCCTTTCCTCCACCAATTGTAGTGCAGCTGTGGCCTCAGGGGTCAGCTGTCTTTTTGACTTAGGATGTGAATCCCCATGTAATATATCAAATAGGGGGCTTAATTCTCCGGTTGTGATTTTCAAATATGGTCTAACCCAATTAATGTTTCCCAGCAATTTCTGGAAGTCATTTAAAGTATTTAATTTGTCCCTACGAATGTGGGCATGCGGAGACGTTAAATATCCTTCATGTATCTTGTGTCCCAAATACTGAATTGGTCTATTTTCTTGTATCTTGTCTGGGGCTAGACTTAGCCCAAACTTTTCTAGAGACACAGTCATTTCTCTTAATATTTGTCTAGCCTGATTAATGTCTTCATGCCCAATCAAAATATCGTCCATAAAATGTATGATATATGCCTCTGGATATCCATGCCTAAGGGGGGACACAGCCATATCTACAAATTTCTGGCACAACGTAGGACTGTTTTTCATGCCTTGAGGCAACACCTGCCATTCATATCTTTTACAAGGCTCTTTATGATTAACTGAGGGAACAGAGAATGCAAACCTTTTACAATCTATGGGATTTAATTTGATAGTAAAGAAACAATCTTGCAAGTCTATAACTATAATATGATAATTTCTAGGAATAGCCACAGGAGAAGGAAGCCCCGGCTGCAGGGCTCCCATGTCTTCCATAGTGGCATTAACTGCTCTTAAGTCTTGCAGCAATCTCCATTTGCCTGATTTCTTTTTAATTACAAAAACCGGTGTATTCCAAGGACTATTGCTTTCTTTCAAATGTCCCTTATCCACTTGTTCTTTCACAATTTGTTGTATGGCTTCTATTTTTTCCATGGTGAGGGGCCATTGATTTTGCCATACAGGTTCAGATGACTTCCATGGAATGCTATCTGCATATAAATTATCAATGGCCCCTATGAAAAATATTGGTCCTCTACATTGTCAGTGGTCAGGGCGAGATTTGAGTCCTGCATAATGTCTCGCCCCCACAAAGAAAAAGGCAATGAGGGAATTACATAGGGCTGTATATGCCCTGTCTTTTTTCCATGTCTCCAGGGAATGATCCCAGAGCTTTTGGCCACATTAGCTGCCATCCCTAGACCCATTAAGGTTGAATCTGTTCTGATGACTGGCCATGCCTGAGGCCAGTCTTTTCCTGCTATACAGGTTTTATCTGCTCCTGTATCCAACAACCCTTTTATAGGTTTTCCCTGAATGTGTATTTCAAGAAACGGCCTTGCTGCAGTAATTTCCTGAGTCCATGCCACAACGTCAGAGGAGCCAAACTGCCCCTCTCTGGACTGCATCAAAATTGGATTGGGCAAATTTACATAGGGGAGCAATATGATCTGTGCAATCCTTTGTCCTTTTCTGATGATTACAGCCTCTCTCAGGGCTCTACACAAAATTTTTATATCATCCCGGGTATCTGCGTCTATCACTCCTGGTATGACTTCTACACCTTTGTCCTTTCCAGAGCTTCTGCCTAAAATCAACCCAAACAGCCCTGATGGTAAGGAGCCCTTAACCCAAGTCTCTATTACCACTATTCCATCCAGGGGTGACAACACATAGTCCTTCTGTGCTGCGAGATCAAGCCCTGCACTACCCGGGGTGGCTCGAGGAAGGTCATGAATAGTTTTAGAGGGGGGCTCAATCTGTGTCCCTGTGTCTGGACATTCTGTCCCTTTTGGATCCTCTCTTGGCGTGGGGCTGAGAGGCAGCCCCTCAATTAGTTTTTTGTCTCTGTTTCCTTTAAAGTGGTCCCATCTTTGTGGAACTTTGACCTGCATTCATTTTTCCAATGTCTCCCTTTATTACATCGGGGACATATTCCTGGTGCCACACCCTTACTGGCCGACTCTCTGTTCTGGCCTTTATTGGGACATGCTGCTCTTTTATGACCAGGCTTACCGCAACCAAAGCAGTTCAGGTCTTTGTCTGACCGCCCACCCCCATAAGTAGTCTTGATAAATTTGGTAATGGGGGTACGATGCATTGCAGCTGCATATGCCATTCCCTGTACCACCGCAGGTGAGGCATCAGCACAGGCTCGTATGTAATCCTGTAGGGACCCTGTCCTACGTATGGGACGAATTAGGTTCTGACACAGCTGATTGGCATTTTCCCAAGCCAATTGCTTTAATAATATGGCTGTCCCTTCACTTTGGGGCATCATCCTATTTATGGCTTCTTCTAACCTAGCATAAAATTCTGCGGCAGTGTCTTCTGACACTCGGAGCCCACGCTCTAACAGCATGTGCCGCAATACTGAGAGGAACATACGTTTTCCCTTTGATCCTGACAATCCCATACTGTTAATGATTACCTGCCCTTAACCAAATACTTCTGGCGGGTCTGCAGCACCCTCCGGCAGGAACCGATCCCCTCCTGACAATATACTCACCTGTCTTCAAGTCCCTGTTCAAGGCGCCAGGTGCCGCCGACCACCCAACTGGGGGCTCAGCAGGCCGATCCAGGGAGAATGAGACTTATAGGTGGGAGGTGGATTCGGCGCGACAGACAACACTGAGACACATGAGTTTCAATGCTGCTGCAATCTTTTACTGATATAGAGATTCTTTTTATAATAGCATAACAAAGAAGCATAAATCAAAAGCTGGCCAAGTCAGTTGACCACAAAGTACGCAGGGTACATTTTTTATAAGTAACACAGACAGGAGGAACTGAAGGCATACAACTACTAGCAAAACGAAAGCACAGCCATACTGTTCTTTCATGGGTTATTAACCACATCCCTTTGGTTTCAGACAAAAGTCAATTTATCAGTAAGAACTAAATGCTTTCACTGCTCTCATTTATCCAAAAGGCTATTCTTTCTCCTTCCAAGCACTGGACCTTAATACCCAGAATGGGGGGGGGGCACTAGTGGGAACACGGCGCCTTGCTCTGATCCTTAAGCCAAGCTCACTTTCCTGTAATCTACCTAAGACAATATGCAGGTGCATTTCAGGGTTGCTATGTAACATGTTTCCTGGGAAAGCTAAAGGACCATTGTCTGTATGATTGAATGTAATATTTCTGAGAATAGTGCTCAGTCCTTTCTCAACCTGGATAGCCAAGTCATTGGGGCTTGAAGTGCTGGGATTTACTGTTGTAAGGGGCTTTTCATCCAGTGGGGTCCCATCTGGAATGTCCAGACTAGACTTGGGGGGTTGCACTGTAAGCGTCTCCGGAGTCTCCTGGACATTCCCTGGGTGGCCTGCATAAAGCATGATAAACAACAACAGTAAGCTTTCAGAAGCGAAACCAAGTCCACCTAGCCCTCCAAGGCCTTTCCGCCAACCGGGAGACCCAGGGATCCGTCCACACAAATATCCAGGCTTCTGTCCACCACCTATCTTGGGTACGGTCTTCCGTACAGGAGCTTGTAAGGCCCCTGTCCGGTTCCCTAACCAGGTCACCCGCACTGTTTTGTCACACCGCGGTCGTGGCCTGCCTATCTGGCCAGACAGGTGTGGCATCAACCTATATCCAATAACAGGCTATAGAAAACGAAAAATCCAATCATTTCAAACTTAGCAAAAGCATGATCCATTCAAAGCAAAGCACGGGCTAGTTTCAAACATTGCAAAATCACACATCCAATAGAATCTAGCCAGGTGGGGTCACCACATCCTCCTGCCATCAGCTGCCCCTTCCTAGAAGATAATTTCCTTGTGCAAAGGCCCTGATAAGCCTTGCCTGTTTGCGGGGTCTTGGTAAACTACCGGTGGCTTACTGATGCTTGGTAAACAACCGGTGGCTTACTGATTAGGTCCTGCCCCTCCTCCTTACACAATGCACACTGATTCCTTCCTTGTCCTCCAAGGGGCTCACCTCTGCCTTTTATCTGCCCTCTCTCTCTCTCTTGGGTCCTCTTCTGTCCTCCCTACATCCTGTTTCCCTGGCCAGGAGGACCTTTGCCATCTTCTTGTTCAATTCTAAAGTGGCTTTCGCCAGGTCTTCCCTATTATCAAGAACTTTCTGGGCTACCGCCAACAATTCAGAGAGAGACTTCCCCTCAAAGCCTTCTAACTTCGGTAACTTCTTTCTAATGTCTGGGGCTGATTGGGCCACAAACTGGAGGGTGACTGCCTGTGCATTCTCAGGGGCCCTGGGATCTATGGGCGTACAGGTCCGATACACCTGGCATAACCTCTCCAAAAAGGCAGTCGGACCCTCGTCGGTGCCCTGCCTACACTCGGTCACCTTAGATAAATTAGTGGGTTTCTGGGCTGCGGCTCGGATACTCCTTAATAGAGTCTGGCGGTACCTGGTGAGGGCCTCATAACCGGCGCTCGTGTTGGGGTCCCAATTTGGTCAGGATTGGGGGAATACCTCCTCCACCATGTCCTGGTCAGTGGCAGGTTCTCCCCTGAAATCCAGGACCTGCTTCTTTCCCTCTAATTTGATTCTCTCCCTTTCCTCTAGGGTGAATAGGGTATTCAGCAGTTGCTGACAATCATCCCAAGTGGGTTGATGAGTATAAAAAACTGACTCAAGTAGGGTTGCCACCCCCTCTGGGTCCTCAGAAAAAGGAGGGTTCTGGTTCTTCCAGTTGTACAAATCAGAAGTGCTAAAGGGGATGTAAGTCCTCAGTGGCTGTCCTCCTACATCTAATTCCCCTACTTCCCGCAAAGGAAAAGTCCCAGCCAGCGCAGGCCCTGATCCAAAAGCAGTCCCTGCTCTAGTATGAGGTGGTCTCAGAACTCCTGGTGGGGACCCAGAGGTGGAATCAGGCACCTGGAGGGTCCCATCAAGGGCAGTGGCCCTTGGGGAGCTGGCATAAGTAGGCGGGTTCTCGTTCCTCCACTTCCTTAGTCACAGAGGGGATTCGGGGGCTCCAGGGAGTACGGGAGCGGTAGCTCTCCTGGGAAGCCTGCCTCTTTGCTTACTCTGGACCACAAACACTCTCGATCTGCTCTTAGCCTTCTCCTTCCCTCTGGGGTCACCCCGGCACTCCCGCAAGTACTTTGGCTGGTCCTGAACAATACCCATCCAGATCTCAATGTATGGCATCTGGTCTGGGTGCCCAGGGTCTCCAAAGATCACACCGTGCACTGCCGCGCACTTTCCCAGGTCGAGACTCCCCGTCTCAGGCCAGCTGACCTTAAAGGTTGGCCAGTCCCTTTCACAGAACTTCCTCAGTGTGAAGGCATCTCCCTGGGCTCCGTAACCAGTGGCTCTCTTCGACAAATCTGAAAAATTCTTAAACATTCAAGGGGGGTGACTTGGCAGTTCTTGGACTGACTCTGCCCCATCTTTTCGTCAAAATGAAACAGAAGAAAGACAAACAGTACAAAACTGCCTCCAGCAATCAACCCCAGGACCCCTTTCACTCTTGTCCTTACCCACACCATACACTTTCACAATCCCTCTAACTCCCCCGCACTTCAACAACTAAACCAAACAGTGTCCACTAAGGACCTTCTCCTTTACTGGGGTTGCACAGAGCCTCAGTCAATGAGGACTCCAGCTTGCTGGGTGCTTAACCACATGGACACACAAACACAGATTCAAAAAAAATTATTAGAAATTGGAAAAAGAACTGCCCCCCCTGTGGGGGGGACAGGCAATCATCTGTGCTCACCTGGCCGGGCCCCTCACGGAGCCTTAAGGAGTCTTAGCTTAGGAGTAGCCGTATTATCACCGGCCCCGGTCTCAATAAATTAAGAATCTCCACTGAGCTGAAACGACTCCTCAGACACGCAGGTTAGAGCCCAATCAAGCCCCGTAGTCTATTGACCATGAGGCACACAACACACACACAAACATTCGCAACAGACCATTCATTCAGTCAAGAGGGGGCGATTACCAGACTGGCCGCCGCTACTAAGGTGTGACAAGTCAGGCCTTCAGGGGTCGCTGGAGAGTAGCTCCGGCCAGACTCCGTCAGTTGCACTAACAAGGTCAACCTTCTTGCGAATCGCCAAAGTAGAGAGAAGAACAGAGACCAAAAAAAAAACAGTATACAGACACAGACACAGACACAGTGAGGAGGAGCTGGTACTGCCATGACAGGCTCCCCCCCCCCACGCCCGGGGTCGCTGCTTGCAGCAGAGGCAGACACTAGGAGCTAGTCCTGCCACAAAAAGCCCTAGGCCCCCCATTGTTAAATCATTAATAAAGGGCTGAGGGTACATAGCGTAATGGATATGCAAATAGACTCTCATGCCTGAGGCTCCAAAGTCCCAGGTTCAGTCCCCTGCACTGCTGGGATTGGGCCCTCCTCAATCGCTATCAAACAGGCCATGGTCGGTGTGCCGCTATGTTCCATCGCTGGGGAGACAGAGGGGACCCGAACTACCCCTGCGGCTACAGACAGACCGTGACCCACATAGCCAAAGACTGCCACCTCTCCAGATTCAAAGGAGGTCTCGAAACTTTACACCAGGCTCAACCTGACGCTGTTGACTGGCTAAGGAATAAGGGCAAACGTTAGAAGAAGAAGCTGGGATATTGTGCAGATGCAGTCACATCTGCCATGTTGTCCCCTCAGGCTACTGCTAGTTCCCGTGAATGTTGGGAGAGTTGGGACATTCTCAGAGTGCCTGTTTCTTGCAATGTTGTGCCCTCAGGGCATTGTCTATTTCCCAGAGATATTTGGAGTGCTTTGGTCACTCCTCCCCCTTCCCATTCTCGAGAGAGTTGCTATCCTATCCAGGAGTGCTATGGTTACTCCTCCCCCTTCCCATTCTTCCGAAAGCTACTCCTATAAAAGCCCTACTTCAGCATCTCGCTCTCTTGCCAGTGCTTCACTTCAGTGTTCAGACGCAGGAAAGTTTACTGCGTGAGGCCGCCATTTTTGCTACCTTGACGTGGCCAACCTGTTTCTCTAGCACCCAACTCTGAGGTGCCAGCGCAAATAAAGATTTGTGTTCCCTTTTCACTCCAGACCTCCTCTCTCTCTTCTCCGCAGCCCGCAGAACAATACTGCACCACCATAAACCAGAGCTGAACAGTGCTCTGGTAAAAAAAAAAAAATCATTAATAAAAATAAAATTTGTGGGGGAGGGGTGGGCAGTAGGCAGTGGGTTAAGCTCACATGGTGTGAAGCACAAGGACCACACAAGGATTCTGTGGTCACTTCACAAGCAGGGAAGCAGGTCTGCAGGTGTCTATCATTCTCTCCCACTCTGTCTTCCCCTCCTCTCTCAATTTCTTTCTGTCCTATCAGACAACAACAAAACAATGACAACAACAAGGGCAACAAAAAATAAAATAAAATAAAAATTTGTAAATCAGGGGCTAGGCAGTGGTACACCAGGTTGAGCACATATGTTACCATCCACAAGGACCCAGATTCAAGCCCCCAGGCCCCTCTTATGGGTGGAAGCCTCATGAGTAGTGAAGCAGTGCCGCAGACCTTTCCCTCTCCCTCTCTATCACTACTACCCAATTTCTCTTTGTCCTGTCAAATAAAAATTAACATATCTATATTAACAAATCCTGTAAATCAACATGTCCTCAATAAGATGATGTCAGAGTTGAAAAAAAAGAATTGGACAGATACACACACACACACACCACTGCTGAACAATGGGAGAGATTTCAATTTGACATGTAGCTACTGCAGAACCTCTGCCTATACTAGCCTGAGTCTGCTCCTGCTGTAAGCAGCCAGGAAACTTGCGTTCTAACCCCTCGATCTTGTGCATGGTAATGTGTGTACTCAGCTCACTATGCCACCAACCCCACATTAGTCACTCTTATCTCATTGATCTCCTCCTCCATATTTTCTTTTCTTTTCTTTATTTATTTTAATTTTTTTCTCAGAGCTCTGATCAGCTCCGACTTTTGGTAGCGCAGGGAACTGGGATTTTGGAGCCTCAGGCATGATAATCTCTTTGCATAACCATTATACTACCCACCCCTGCCCATACTCCATAATTTCTCTCAGAAGTACACTACACTTCTAATACCACCTCCCTCCTCCCTCCCACACACATACTTTGTATCAGACACAACAACTTTTCTACATCTCAAACTGTAGCTACACTCCTACTTTTGGGTTTTGGCACCTGCTGTTCTTTTTTGTCTTGTTTCAGCTGTCAAGATGGCTTATTTATATATCACCTTCAGGTCTTTGCTCAAATGTTTCCTTCCCAGATAGGTATTGTTGAGAACCTTGTTTAAAAGTAAGTATCCCCAATCTCTCTATCAAAATGATACAGTATCCCACTTTCTTTTTTTCCTTTATTGGGGTATTAATGTTTTACATTCAATAGTAAATACAATAGTTTGTACATGCATAACATGCCCCAGCTTCCCATATAACAATACAATCCCCACTAGGTCCTCTGTCATCCTTCTTGGACCTGTGTTCTCCCAACCCCAGAATCTTTTACTTTGGTGTGATACGCCAATTCCATTTCAGGTTCTTCTTGTATGTTTTTTTTTCTTCTGATCATGTTTTTCAACTTCTGCCTGAGAGTGATGTCATCCCATATTCATCCTTCTGTTTCTGATTTATTTCACTTAAGATGAATTTTTCAAGGTCCATCCAAGATCGGCTGAGAACGGTGAAGTCACCATTTTTTACAGCTGAGTAGTAGTCCATTGTGTATATATACCACAAGTTGCTCAACCACTCATCTTCTGTTGGACACCTGGGTTGCTTCCTGGTTTTGGCTATTACAAATTGTGCTGCCAAGAACATATGTGTACACAGATCTATTTGGATGGATGTGTTGGGTTCCTTAGGATATGTCCCCAGGAGAGGAATTGTAGGGTCATAGGGTAGGTCCATTTCTAGCCTTCTGAGAGTTCTCCAGACTGTTATCCACAGTTTGTTACATAACTACTATGCTCACTCCCAGTTCAGATATATTGAGAGAAATACTGAGAAGGAGAGATGCAACAGCTTTGGAGCTTCATCAGGTGCTATGTCACGCCCATATGGTGCCAGCACTGGAACCCAGGCCACACACATGGCAAGGCAAGTGCTTTATTGGTGAGATATCTTCTGGCCCTTTTATTTCCTCTTTGCTTAAGTGTTTGGTCAAATCATTTTTTGTCTTTGTAATTTTTTAAAATTATATTTATCTTCAAGATTCTATTTTTTAAAGTTTATTTTTATTTATTAATGAGAAAAGAGGAGAGAGAGAAAGAACCAGACATCACTCTGGTACATGTGCTGCCAGGGATTGAACTCGGGACCTCATGCTTGAGAGTCCAATGCTTTACCACTGTACCACCTCCTGGACCACCGTCTTTGTAATTTTTTAATGTTTTTCCTAGAGCACTACTCGTCTTGTACTTGGCTTGTGATGGTGTTGGGGATTGAACCTAGGACCTCAGAACCTCAGGCATGGCAGTCTTGCTACATGACCATTATACTATCTCACCAATCTTCTACGCTTCAGTTTCTTCTCAGAAACAGACATTTCTCCTAAAGAATACTTAGGAAAAGTCATTGAAATTGTGCCTGTAAGGGATTTATAGTTCTGGAAAGTAGGCAAGTGCTCACACATGATTTTTTGTTGTTGTTGTTCTGTTTTTGGTTTTTTTCTCATTTTTGCTCTCAACCTAGTGAAAGTGCATATGCCTTTTAGCCAAATCTGTGGGAAATGAGAAGGAGGAAGAAGCACCCAGACACCAGCGTGAAGCTAACAGTTGTGCATCTGCGAGGGGCCAGACCTCCATAACTGCCACACAACAGCTATGTTATGCAGTTGGGGTGTTGGCACCAAGAGACCCGCACCTGGAGTCCAGGCCATTTTCCCAGAGCCTGGGATTGAGCTCTTTGTAGCTAATGCCTGGGATGACTATTAGCTTTACTCCCATCCTGGTGACCTTTGGATCCGCAGACATATATACCTGCCTGGTCCCAGGCTGAGACTCCTCCCCTGTCTCTTTGTCAGGGAAGATTCTGGATGAGGGAGGGCCTTTCAATTCACTGCTGATAAAATAGCTTCTTATCTGCAGTGTCTTGGCAACAGCTTGGGAAAAGAGATGACTGTGCCAGCACCTGGCTGAGCCATGGGCATCCTGGGCTTGAGCCCACAGCATGAATCCATTTTCCATTTAATTGCTTGAAGGCAGATAGGCAGAATCAGGCTCTGGGGTGTCTGGTTTCCTGTAAGGGCTCTAACCTCTCCCTCAGCTTCCCACCCCATGCTCATAATTACTGTAGAAGTGCTCTTGGGAGGGCTGCTTAAATAGCTCACTTGAATAATGTGTTCTTTTGTCATATGCATGGCCCCAAGTTACTCAGGTTTGAGCCTGAAGAAACTTTTGGTGTTCTGGTCTCTTTCACTCTGTGTCTCTGTTCTGTCACTATCTTAAAACAGAACAAACAACAAAAAGAAACAGATAGCGGTGGGGGTATAGCATAATGGTTATGCAAAGAGACTTCCATGCCTGAGGCTCTCAAGTCCCAGGTTCAATCCCGCACACTGCCATAAGCCAGAGCTGAGCAGTGCTCTGGTATTAAAAAAGAAAGAAAGAAAGAAAGAAAGAAAGAAAGAAAGAAAGAAAGAAAGAAAAAGAAAGAAAGAAAGAAAGAAAAGAAAGGAAAAAAAGAAACAGAGAAAGTGGTCTGGAAGATGGCACAATAGATAAAGCGTCTGACTCTCAAGCATGAGATTCCAAGTTTGATCCCCAGCAGCACGTGTTAGAATGAGATGCTCTGGTTCTCTTTCTCCCATGTTAATAATTAGGGGCTCTAACAGGGATCCTTACACCAGTCGATGCGCTTTGCGCCACCCGCGCTTAACCTGCTGCGCTACAGCCCGACTCTCAAAAAGAGTTTATTTAAATATATATATTTATCTGGTGTATTGCACTAAAGTAAAAGACTCTGGGGTGAGTGGCAGGGAGGGTTCTGGTCCTGGAGCATGATGGTGGAGGACCCAGTGGGAGTTGTATAGTTATATGGAAAACTGGGAGATGTTATACATGTATAAAGTATTGTATTTACTGTCAAGTGTAAAACATTAATCCTCCAATAAAAATTTTAAAAATTAATACATATATATATATATATATATATATATTACCTCTTTATTGGCTAGAGACAGAGAAACCAAGAGGGAAGGAGGAAGAAAGGGGGAGGGAAGAAGAGACCCCTGCAGCACTGCTTCACTGCTTGTGAGGACCTGGGACTTGAACCTGGGTCGTGTGCATTGTAACACGTGCTTTCTACCCAGTGCACCACACCTGGTCCCTGTAAAAGAAATTTTCATGCCTGAGGTTTCAAAGTGCTAGGTTTAATGCCTCGCACCACCATAAGCCAGGGCTGAGCAGCAAACACCAAACCCCATGCTATGGCCAGGCTCCACAACCCTTCCCTGTCCCTACCCTACCTGGCTGGATGTGGTCAGAGCTGGTACATCTCTGGCTAAGCCTTGCACTGCGCTTCCTCCCCACTAGGTGGCGTAAAGCAGCAAAGGCCTCCAAGAGCCCAGGAAAGAGGAACTCTCACCCCTCCTAGCCTGGAGGTTTTGGAGGAGGAGCCCCAGACTCCTGGTCCTGCCCAGCAGTAATGGGAACCTCCCCTCTCAGTTGTCAACAGAGGCTGACCTTGACTGTCAGTTGGCAGTCAGGCAGGGCTCCCTGTCCCCCTTCATACACTGGAGCACTGGAGAGGAAGCAGAGGGAGCCAGCTAAAGCAGGCTTAAATAAGAGCCAGAAAGGGGTCTGGGGTGACAACATAATGGTTCTGACAATGACTTCCTGTCCTGAGTCTCCCCAGTCCCAGGTTCAATCCCCAACACTACCTAAAGCCGGAGCTCTGCAGTACTCCCAATAAAAACATTAAAATAGGGCTGGGGAGATAGCATAATGGTTCTGCAAAAATCCTTTCATGCCCAAGGCACCAAGGGTCCCAGGTTCAATCACCAGCACCACCATAAGCCAGAGCTGAGCAGTCGTCGGGATGCGGCATCATCTAATTTCATTTCCCACATCTACGATCGACCGGACCTGCCAATATATCTTTGCCCACCCTGTTCAACGCTTGATGCCTCGTCATCCAATCTGGTCTCCTATGGCTACACTAATCTTCTCTGTTCCAGACTCTTGGAAACAGAGTTGGCAGTCAGCTGAGGTAAAGAACAAACACCTCATCACAGACCCCTGCAAGCATCAACCCGGCTTTGACCTAGCACGTTATGATTGGGCCCTCCTCAATCACTATCGAACAGGCCATGGCCGGTGCACCGCTATGTTCCATCGCTGGGGAGCCAGAGACGACCCGAACTGCCCCTGCAGCTACAGACAGACTATGACCCACATAGTCAAAGACTGCCACCTCTCCAGATTCAAAGGAGGTCTCGAAACTTTACATCAGGCTCAACATGACACTGTTGATTGGCTATGGAAGAAGGGCAAATGCTAGAAGAAGAAGAAGAAGAAGTGCTCTGGTAAAAGGAAAAAAACAACAACAACAATAAAATCCAAAAAAGACTTAAGCAAAGAGTTTATAAGGTAGCCAGGAGGTGGCTCAGCAAATAGGGCTGGTGCCTTGCCATAGTTCATAGCCTGGCCTCAAGTATTGGCACTATAAGGGAGTGCCACAGCCCTGGGGGAAGCTCCAAAGATGTGGTATCTTTCCATCTCTCTGTATTTCTCTCAATATAAGTGGAACAGAGGGGAAGAGGGTTTTGGCACTGGGTCTTGGTGCCAGCACAATGAATCTACTGCTCTTGGTGGCTCTTTTCTTGCCTTTCCTCTTTCTTTTTTCTTTTCCTTCTTTTCGATAAGAGCAGGAGGAATTGAGAGGGAATGGGGAGCTACCGGGGGAGAGAGACACACCTGCTTCACTGTTTGTGAAGATTCCCCCCCCCCCAATGGTGGGAACAGAGTTTTGAACCCAGGTGTGTCACTACTTGGTCCCATAACAGATATTCATAGCTTGAAGCTATGATGTCCCAAATTTAATCCCCTACACCACCAGAAGCAAGAGTTGAGCAGTGCTCTGATAAATAAATTTTAAAAAAGCAAATGGAATAGGAAAAATAAAAAGTTCATTACATGAATGAGGTGAGTCCCTATTCTCTCTCTCTTTGTCTCTCTTTCACACACACACACACACACACACACAATATTATGGTGACTAATAAGCACATAAGAAGACATTCATCCTCATTAGCTATTAGAGAGAGGCAAAGGAAAAGCACAAAAAGGGACTGGGAGTTAGCTCGTCCAGCAGAGCACACACTTTACAGTGTGCAAGGACAGGGCTCAAGGCATCTTCACTACATGGTGCAATAGGAACGGAGAGAAGCTTCATGAGTGGCAAAGCAGTGCTTAAGTGCCCCCCACCTGAAGAAAAAGAAAAAAGTTTTCCAGGAATGGTGGAATTGCACAGGTGCAAATCCCTGATGGGGTTAGAGGAGGAGGAAGAAGGGGAAAAGGAGGAGAAAGAGAACCACAAGGAGACATCACTGTACACCTGTCAGAATGACCGGAAGGAACAACAGAGCAGTTGCTGGTGGGGTCTTAAAATGCCGCAGCTACTTTGGAGACCAATTCTCCGTTTGTTAATCGAGCTAAACATGCACTTGCCATCAACTCAGCAACTGTATTTCTGCTCATTTGTTCCAGAGAAATGGAAACTTGCATGCACAGAAAATTCTGCACGTGGATGCTGCTAGCAATGCCAGTTTGTTTGTTTGCCATCAGTTATTACTGGGACTCAGTCCCTACAAGAGTCCACTACTCCCAGTGGCCTATTTTATTATTTTTATTTATATTTTTACTATTATTTTGTTTGACCTCCGGGGTTATTGTTGGGCCTCGGTGCCTGCATCACGAATCCACTGCTCCTAGAGGCTATTTTTTCCCTTTTGTTGCCCTTGTTGTTTTATCATTGTTGTGGTTATTTTTTTTAATTTTTAATATATTTTAAAATATAAATATTTATATTTTTAAATATAAATATATTTTCCCTTTTTGTTGTCCTTGTTGTTTTTTTGTTGTAGTTATCATTGTTGTCCTTGTTGCAGGATATGACAGAGAGATATGGAGAGAGGAGGGGAAGACAGAGAGGGGGAGAGAAAGACACCTGCAGACCTGCTTCACCACCTGTGAAGCGACGACTACCCTGCAATTGGGGAGTCGTGGGCTCGAACCAGGATGCTTACACGGGTCGTTGGGCTTTGTGTCACCTGCGCTTAACCCGCTGTGCTACCGCCCAAATCCCTGTTGTGGTTATTATTATTATTGTCATTGATGATATTGTTGTTGGATAAGACAAAAGAAATTGAGAGAGGAGGGGAAGACGGAGAGGGGGAGAAAGGCACCTGCAGACCTGTTTCACCGCCTTGAAGTGACCCCTCCCCCATGCAGGTGAGGAGCTGGGGGCTCAAACCCGGATCCTTACACCGGTCCTTGAGCTTGCCACGTGTGCTTAACCTGCTGTGTCACCTCCTGAACCCCCTATTTTTTTCTTTCAGAGAGAGAGAGAGAAGGAGCAGGAAGAGGAGGGGGAACGGGGAGTGGGAACAGGAGAGGGGAGGGGGAGGGGGGAAGGAGGAGGAAGAGAAGGAAAAGGAAGAAGTGGAGGAAGAGGAGAAATAGGAGGAAGGGTGGCAATGCAGCATTGTTTCGCTGTCCTGGAAGCTTTGTCCTGCTTCTAACAGGTGTTCTCAAGTGGTGGTGGTAGGGTTGTAGTACTAATGCCTAGGTCCTCACACAAGAGCTACCTGTGTGGCTCTACCAGGTGAGGCACCTGCCAGCCCTGCAATTTTTATTTGTTTATTTATTTATTTTCCCTTTTGTTGCCCTTGTTGTCTTTCACTGTTGTTATAGTTATTATTGTTGTTGTTACTGATGTCATCATTGTTATATAGGACAGAGAGAAATGGAGAGAGGAGGGGAAGGCAGAGAGGGGGAGAGAAAGAGAGACACCTGCAGACCTGCTTCACCACTTGTGAAGCGACTCTCCTGCAGGTGAGGAATCAGAGGCTCGAACTGGGATCCTTAGACCAGTCCTTGTGCTTTGTGCCACGTGTGCTTAAGCCGCTGCGCTACCGCCTGACTCGCTTTTTTTTTTTCTTAATGTGGCACTGGGGAATGAACTCACAGCCTCATACATGCACGATAGTACTGAGTGGTCCCCCCCAGACCCAATATTGTACTTTTATCTTTTTTTCATTTCTTTATTGGGGAATTAATGTTTTACATTCGACAGTAAATACAATAGTTTGTACATGCATAACATTTCCCAGTTTTCCATATAACAATACAACCCCCACTAGGTTCTCTGTCATCCTTTTTGGACCTGTATTCTCCCCCCACCCACCCACCCCAGAGTCTTCTACTTTGGTGCAATACACCAATTCCGGTTATCTTTTTTTTTAATTTTTATTATTTCCTTTTTGTTGCCCTTGTTATTTTTTATTGTTGTTGTAGTTATTATTGTTGTTGATGTCGTCGTTGTTGGCTAGGACAGAGAGAAATGGAGAGAGGAGGAGAAGACAGAGAGGGGGAGAGAAAGAGAGATAACTGCAGACCTGCTTCACTGCTTTTGAAGTGACAGCCCTGCAGGTGGGGAGCCGGGGGCTCAAACCGGGATCCTTACAGAGGACCTTGCGCTTTGAGCCACATGTGCTTAAACCCGCTGCGGTACCGCCCTACTCTTTTATTTTTCCCTTAAACAGAGCATTGCTTAGCTCTAGTGTATGATGGTATGTGGGACTGAATCTGGGATTTTCTTTTTCAAGATTTTTTTCTAATTTGCTTTAATAGTATTTTATAGTTTCTTTTTTATAGTTTTTAAATATTTTTGCCTCCAGGGTTATTGTTGGGGCTTGGTGCCTACACCACAAATCCACTGCTCCTGGAGGCTATTTTTCCCCTTTTTGTTGCCCTTGTATTTTTATCATTGTTGTGGTTATTGTTGTTGTTATTGATGTCATTGTTAGAAAGAACAGAGAGCAATGGAGAGAGGAGGGGAAGACAGAGGGGGAGAGAAAGAGAGACCACCTGCAGATGGGCTTCACTGCCTGTGAAGCAACTCCCCTGCAATGGGGGGGGGGAGGCGGGGACTGGAACCCTGGAACCAGGATCCTTATGCTGGTCCTTATGCTTGGCGCCATGTGCGCTTAACCTGTTGCGCTACTGCCTGACTCCCTCTTTTTTACACTTTTATTTTGATTAGCAATTCAGTATTGATTTACAAAATTACATGTCAACAGGGATATAATTCCACACTATTCCCACCACCAGAGTTCTGAGTCCCAAGTCCCTCCGTTGCAAACCTCTGCGGTTCTCCCAAGGTTGCAGACTTGATTTAACTGTCATCTCTACAACTGTCTACATTTGTACATCACTGCCCCCTTTTTCTCCCAGATCCAATCCTCTCTTCCCCTCCAAGCTACACATAACCCGATTACTACATCCAAATATCTCTCCCCTTTTCATCCCCTCTCTCTGGGACCTGACAGAGCTGGAGTTCACAGCCCTCTTATCCTCTTCTTCCTATTACTTTTCCCCACTGGGTGTATGGATCAAAGTTAGTTTGTGGGTGCAGAAAATAGGAGGTCTGGCTTCTGTTAATTGCTTCTCCACTGGATTTGGGTGTTAGCAGGTTGATCCATATTCCCAGCCTTGAACCTGGAATTTTAGAGTCTCTGGCATGAAAGCCTTAATTTTTTATTAGTGATTTAATATTTATCGATAAAACTATAAGATAGCAGGGGGTATAATTCAGCACCTTTTCCAGCAGCAGAGTACTGTGTCCCCATTCCCTCCATTGGAAACTGCAATAGTTCTCCCAAGGTCACAGATACGGGTTGACTATCATTTCTATAGCTATCTGTCTATATTTATACATATTTACTCTTTTTTTTTTTCTATGGTCCTGCCTTTTCCTTTCTAAGTCACACCTACACCTGTTACTACTTCTGAGTGTCCTTCTTCCCCCCTCCTACCCATCCCTTTCTCACTTCGGGTCCTGATGAAAATAGAGTTTAGAGCCCTCTGGTCTTCTTCCCCTAACATTTACCTCTCTGGGAGTATGGACCAGCATTTTTTCTGAGTTGAAGAAGGAGGAAGGTCTGGTTTCTGTAATTGCTTTTCCACTGGACACGAGCATTGGCAAGTTGATCCATTCCTGCAGATTGCTTCTATCTTTCCCTAGTGTGGTAGGGCTCTGGAGAGGAGAGGTTCCAGGACACAACTGGTGAAGTTTTCTGCCCAGTGAGTTTAGAATGAAATTATAGTAGCATTCACAGCTTGGATGGCCGAAATGCAGTAAGATATAAAGCAGGACAAAATGTTTAACAAACAGGAATCATAAAGTAGGAATAGAGCAGATTGGAATAGGGATCTTGGGGTGGAAAGAAGCTAGGAAGTCTATTTTAGGTGAAATGAAAATTCTAGGGGCCGGGCGGTGGAGCACCTGGTTGAGCGCACATGTCACAATGCTCCAGGACCCAGGTTCAAGCACCCGGTCCCCACCTGTGAGGAGAAAAGCTTGGCAAGTGGTGAAGCAGGGCTGCAGATGTCTCTCTGTCCTTTCCCTCTCTGTCTCCCCCTTCCTCTCGACTTCTGGCTGTCTCTATCCAATAAATAAATAAATAAAATTATTATTTTTAAATAATCTATAGGCTTGTGGTCCGGAAAGTAGCCCAGTGGTAAAGCTTTGGACTCTCAAGCATGAGGTCCTGAGTTCGATCCCCCGTAGCACATGTGCCAGAGCGATGTCTGGTTCTTTCTCTCTCATCCTATCTTTCTTATACAGAAATATAATATTTAAAAAAATAAATAATCTATAGGCTTCTGGTGGACACCAACTTATGTATTCCAGCATCTGAATGGCAGGATCTGATGGTAGCCAACCTGCTCTCACCTTTATTATAGTCAGCACCTTGATGGACATTGTTTCTTTTTTTTTAATATTTTATTTATTCACGAGAAAGATAGGAGGAGAGAGAAAGAACCAGACATCAGTCTGGTACATGTGCTGCCGGGGATTGAACTCGGGACCTCATGCTTGAGAGTCCAATACTTTATCCACTGCGCCACCTCCCGGACCATGATGAACATTGTTTCTAACCAGCTTATGCTGTGCCCAGTTTGAAGTTGGGTGCTGCAGGACAAATGTGTGCAGGTCTGGTAGGAATCAGCCTGTAACCCGTTAATGTAAAATAAATGTAACTCCAGGAGAAACAATTACAGAAGCCACACCTTCCACCTTCTGCATCCCACAATGACCTTGGGTCCATACTCCCAGAGGGATAAAGAATAGGAAAGCATGTTAAAAAAAAAATAGGAAAGCTATCAGAGTAGGGGATGGGATACAGAGATCTGGTGGTGGGAATTGTGTGGAGTTGTACCCCTCTTATCCTATGGTTTTGTTAATGTCTCCTTTTTTAAAATAGATAAAAAATAAAAATAAATTTAAAATATTTAGAACACTTGCCATTACACCAAAATAAATAAATAAATAAATAAATAAATAAATAAATGTAACTCCCTGCCCTCCATGTGGCCTTAGGTGTTTTTATTTTTATTTTATTTTATTTTTATTTAAGAAAGGATTAATTAACAAAACCATAGGGTAGGAGGGGTACAATTCCATACAATTCCCACCACCCAATTTCCATTTCCCACCCCCTCCCCTAATAGCTTTCCCATTCTCTATCCCTCTGGGAGCATGGACCCAGGGTCATTGTGGGTTGCAAAAGGTAGAAGGTCTGGCTTCTGTAATTGCTTCCCCGCTGAACATGGGCGTTGACTGGTCGGTCCATACTCCCACTCTGCCTCTCTCTTTCCCTAGTAGGGTGGGTCTCTGGGGAAGCAGAGCTCCAGGACACATTGGTGGGGTCTTCAGTCTATGGAAGCCTGGCCAGCATCCTGATGACATCTGGATCCTGGTGACTGAAAAGAGGGTTAACATACGAAGCCAAACAAATTGTTGAGCAATCATGGACCCAAAGCTTGGAATAGTGGAGAGGAAATGTTAGGGGGGTACTCACTGCAAACTCTAGTGCACTTCTGCTTTCAGGCATATATTTTGCAGTAGTTTACAGATACGTGTGAACATATGCTCTCTCTCACAGAAACTGGTGTATATCTAGGTTTTGGGACTTTGTTAGAAAGTGAACCACCTGAGATGAAATTAGAGTATACTATGAAAGGAAAGGTCTCACCCGAGTAATGAAGTTGAAGAGTTGTCATTCCACACGTGAAGTCTCTGGACACAGTCTGAAGTGAAGCATGTTGAGGTGGCAATCGTTGTGTTGGTTAGGTTGTGATCGGCAGATGCAATATTATTTGATACGGATTGGGAGAGGCATACGGGAAAGTGGGCCCTATCCAAGGGTTCCAGGACTGGGGGAAGTAGAGGCTCTATAGTGGAGATGTGAGGTTCCTGCTGTCTTAGGGTTCCAAAAGACAATCGATAGTTAATGTTATCATCACATTGTTTGGTAATTGGGTTAACTTTGAAAAGTCCTTTTGTTAGGGTTTGCTGTACAGTACCCAGTATCCTATGTATAGCTGTGCTATTGGTTGCTTCTGATCTACTTGGTCTAGGCTTTTGAGAGAGTCTGCATATCAATTACACAGCCTATATATTGAAAAGATTCAGTTTGTGTTTTGAAAAACTTCGAGACATACAATTAATTTTCCCCCTCTCGTATTAATTAACTAGTGATTTATATGCCTACATTTTACTAGGAGTGTACATAAACACCATTCCCACCACCAAAAGACTGTGACCCATCCTTCTCACCCACTCCCACCCCCCACTGGCCCAGGAAGCTGCATGTCTACTCCTCACCACAGGGATTTTACTTTGGTGCCCTACTTACAATTTGGTCAGGTCCTGCTTTTAGTTTCCCTTTCAGATCTTCTAACTCAACTTCTGTTGATGAGTGGGATCATCCCATACTCATCTTTATCTTTCTGACTTAGCTCACTTAACATAATTCCTCTAGCTCTGTCCAAGATGGGTCAGCGAAGGTGGGTTCATTGTTCTTGATAGCTGCATAGTATTCCATTGTGTATATATACCACAGCTTTCTCAGCCACTCATCTGTTGTTGGGCACCTGGGTTGCTTCCAGGTTTTTGCTATTATGAATTGTGCTGCTATGAACATAGGAGTACACACCTCTTTTTGGTTGGGTGTTATGGAGTCCTTGGGGTATATCCCCAGGAGAGGAATTACTGGATCATATGGAAGGTCCATGTCTAGCCTTCTGAGAGTTTTCCAGACTGCTCTCCACAGAGGCTTTACCAATTTACATTCCCACCAGCAATGTAAAAGGGTTCCCCTGTCCCCACAACCTCTCCAGCATTTGTTGCTGCTGTCCTTTTTGATGTATGCCATTCTTACAGGAGTGAGGTGGTATCTTAGTGTTGTCTTAATTTGCATTTCTCTGACAATCAGTGACCTAGAGCAGTTTTTCATATGTTTGCTAGCCTTTTTGATCTCCTCTGAGGTGAATGTTTTGTTCATATCCTCTGCCCATTTTTGGATGGGGTCATTTGCTTTTTTGGTGCTAAGTTTGCTGAGCTCTTTATATATTTTGGTGATTAGTTTCTTGTCTGATGTATGGCATGTGAAGATATTCTCCCATTCTGTGAGGGGTCTCTTTGTTTGTTTAATAGTTTCTTTGGATGTGCAGAAGCTTTTCAATTTGATGTAGTCCCATTGGTTTGTTTCTGCTTTAGTCTTCTTTGCAATTGGGTTTGATTCATCAAAGATGTCCTTGAGATGTAGGTGGGAAACTGTTTTACCAATGTTTTCCTCTAAGTATTTGATTGTTTCTGGTCTGACATCTAGGTCTTTGATCCATTTGGAGTTGATTTTTGTTTCTGCTGAGATAAAGTGGTTCAGTTTCATTCTTCTGCATGTTACAACCCAGTTTTCCCAGCACCATTTATTGAAGAGAGCCTCTTTTTTCCATTTAATCCTTTGGCCCCCTTATCAAAGATTAGATGTCCATAGATGTGGGGATTTATTTCTGGGCTTTCAATTCTGTTCCACTGGTCTGTGTGACCTGGGCTCATATATCTTGAAAACCTATTTGCATAATCACTATTCTGCCTCCTTCACCTTTTCCTTTCTTTCCTTTTCTTTTCTTTTCTGTTAACAAGAGCACTGCTGAGCTCTGGTTTATGGTGGTGGTGGTGGTGGGGATTGAACCTGGGACTTGATGGAGCCTCAGGTATGAGAGTCTGTTTGCATAATCACTATGCTATTAGACAGAGGGAGAGAGAGAAAGGAAGAAAGGAAGGAAAGGTGAGAGAGAGAGACAGGGAGAGAGAGAGAGAGAGGTAGGTTCAGACAGAAGACAAAGAATAGAAAAAGAAAGACTTTGTGAGAGCTAATGGATGTTTTGGGCATGGAGAAGGGTACACCAAGCTTTGATGATGGGTGTGGATCTATACAGCTGTCATCTTATAATCTTGTAAACAAACCAATATTAGTTCACTAACAAAAGCAAATAAAAATCCTTTGTGATGTAGTCTCACCAGCCCTCATTATGTTTCCTCTATCCTTCCCCAAAGTTCATAGCTCAATCACATTCTTTTGAGGTCCCAGGTAAACACATACTGTTCCATCTGCTAGAAATATTCTGCATACTACCTCCTTGGTCAACTTTGAATCAACTGCTTTAAAAGTCAAAATAGTGTCCCAGGAGATGGTGCAGTCGATAGTGGCATTGGAGGTTCAACTTCAAACCCTAGCATCACATGTGCTAGAGTGATGCTCTGGTGCACTCTTGCCTTCTCATTAGTAATTTTAACATTTATTTATTTTATTTGATATGACAGAGAGAAATTAAGGGAGGAGAGATATTGAGGGGAAGAGAAAGAGAAACACCTGCAGAACAGCTTCACAGCTCAAGATAGGGACTCGGGGCTTGAACCCAGGTCCTTGTACATGGGAACTTGTGTACTCAGCTAGGCATGCCATTGCCTGGCCCATTAAACAAACAAACAAAAAAAGTCAAAATAATACTTTTGTGTGTGTGGTGCTGGAGCCTGACACATATGTGACATATGCATGGGCTGTTATATTTTACTTTGTGATTCAGACAGAGACCAGAGACCGAGAGCATTAAGACACCATAGCCCTGCTCCACCTCTGATAGCTTCCCTTAGTTCTGGGGCATTCCCATGGAGTACTTGGGTTTGAACCCAGAGCCTCACAAATACATGTGCTTTACCTGGTGAGCTATGCCCCAGTCCCTGACAACCATTTTCACCAGGAAGTCTTACCTGAGCCTTTCACTGGCTGAGATGGCCTTTTTAATATTCCATTCAAAATAGTACTTACCACACCTACTTGTAATCACTTCCTAAATTACCCCGTTTTCCCTAAATGCGAGCACCCTGGGGGTTAGAATTATTGGAGGCTGGCTTCTGTGTTTCCAATATTGTAAACAGTACTTATTTAGTGGAAAAAACGGGGGCCTTGCACTTGTACTCTGTTCACTTTCCTCTCTGCTCACAGTGGGACTTGGGTATCATGGGGTCGCTATTGATGCTGTTTTGGAGACACAGAAAGGGGAAGGGGGCCAGATGTGTGATAAGGCTGCAGTCCAAACTATACCACTCCTGGGGCTTGGCATCCCTGGTGGCTACAGGAAGGGACAGGAGTAGGAGCAGTGTGACAGTGACAGGCCCTGTGGGCTAGCTGGTGGCTGCAGGAAGGGACAGGAGTAGCAGTAGTCCACAGCTAAAAGCAGCTTAGCAGCCACACACCTGAAAACATTTGCATCAAGGCCTCCACCTCCACACACACACACACACACACACACAAACACCTGCTCCCTGCAGCTCCTCATGCACCAAGTCCTCATGCAGTGTGTGACCAGAAACTCCACCTCTAGAATGTGGAGGTGATGGCTGAAGTTGGCTCCAGACTTCCGTGTCAGGGCTTTCCCTGATCTCTACTTAGTGTGTTTCCCAGGTAAAATGCTTTATTAGGCTTGGATGTCTTGGGTTTCTATTTACCCTGATCCCAGACCGCATGGTGTGAGTGACATTACCGTGATGAAACTGACGAAAACCAAAACAAACAAGGGAACAAAGGGCCGCGGGCAGTTGGAGTGGTAGGTGTTAGCGAGCTAAAATCAAACCACCATCCACTGCAAGGAAGCAAAAGACATTTATTCACGAATTCGAATCCAGGCCGAGAGGTGACTGACAGCAGTCCACCAGCTCAACCCCGAACAAGGCTCAAACGACACAATTTATCAGAATTCAGACTATACTCAGGGAGGGGGAACACATCACCTTATCAACCTATATCCAATAACAGGCTATAGAAAACGCAAAATCCAATCATTTCAAACTTAGCAAAAGCATGATCCATTCAAAGCAAAGTGCGGGCTAGTTTCAAAAATTGCAAAATCACACAACCAATAGAATCTAGCCAGGTACGGTCACCACATCCTCCTGCCATCAGCTGCTCCTTCCTAGAAGATAATTTCCTTGTGCAAAGGCCCTGATAAGCCTTGCCTGTTTGCAGGGTCTTGGTAAACAACCGGTGGCTTACTGATGCTTGGTAAACAACCGGTGGCTTACTGATTAGGTCCTGTTTCTAGAGGAAAGGGCAAGGAATTTTCCATCTCATACTAAGCAGAAAAGCAACTATACTTAAAACTTTAAAACTACTGCATCTAACATTCTTAGCTAACTAGTCTTAGCTAAGAATCAAATCTTTGTTTCATCTTCTTCCTCTTCCTCTGTATAAGCTTCTATATACTGTGTCCTAAGGACCATTACCTTCTCAGATTGTCTCCTGGTCAGGGAGATCAATGATCTTAATAGACAGGGTCCTAGGGTAAAAATTCGGAGTAAGGTGATCAGAGCCCTGCCAAGGAGCTGAGCAGTGTCGTCAAGCAAGGGGGCCAGGAGAACAAGTTTGTAAACCAGTTGCCCCAGTTGCTAAGCTCCTTCAGGCAGTCGCCCCTGTCCTCCATTCTTTTCTTCACTTCACTTAAAGTCTCCCTTATCATCCCCGAGTGGTCAGCATAAAAGCAACAAGCCTCATTTAGGGCCACACATAATTGTCCCTGTTTCATGAACAGCAAATCAAGCCCCCTACGGTTCTGCAGGACCACCTCGACCAAGGATGACAGCAACCCTTCAAGGGATTCGATGCTGCCCTCTAGTGTCGCCATATCCTGAGTGATCTGAGTGTCTAATTGTACTAGAGTGGTCTCTTTGGTTAAGGCCGTAACGCCTATTGCTATTGACCCCGCTATTACTGCCTCCACAAATAGGGGGACCACTACTGGGGTGTGCTTCCTTCTTATTGGTCCAAGGTGTTCCTTCCCTCGCCGTTCAAGGTACGCCCACCATACCTCACCATGGGAATAGTACACATGTGGCAGAATGTGGGTCAAAACACAGAGGTCCTCCTTACTCATTCCATAAGGGGTAATACAGGGAGACATGCCTGAAGTGCAAGACCACCAGGTTCCTTCGGGGGACTTGAGGAGAACGGCCCACTCCTGGGTTTTATTAACTCTAATGGTCTGGTTGCAATTGCCCCTATACAGGGAGGAGTCCAGTTTATAACTGGCTGTGGCAATACAAGTTCCTTTTCCCTGAATATCCCCCAAGGTCAGGTGAGGCTGCACTCCCCACTTACACTCCGGGCCTTTAGGGTTGCCAGAGGATAGAGTCAGTTTCCTGATGTCCCCCTTCTGGCTACCTATCCCAGCAGAAGCAGCCACACCTATATAATAAGGAGGCTAAGGGTGTAAACACAGCCAGCAGTCTCTAGTTATGTTGGGGTTAGACTCATTCAAGAGATGATACATTAATTCCACAGTCTCTACTAATGACTTCACCCTGGGATGCAGGGACTCCATGTCAGTTGGCTTAGTGCCATTGGGTTTAGTGTCAGTTCTATTAGTATCAGTTCCATTCTTTCTCTCTGTCCCTGAGGACAGGGACGATGTTGGTCGGGGGTCCTTATCTAAGATGATTGGTCTCAATGGTGCAATAAGATTTTGAGTCCATGCCAGCATCCGCAGTCGGATAGTGAATAGCACACTAGAGTCTTTCCCCATGAATGCTATCCGGATGCCCCACTTCCTCCCGTTCACCCAGGAGTCAGTTTCATACCAAGTCTTAACCTTCACTTCCATAGGGTTACAGTCCCCTATGTTGCAGGTACCCGGTTCAGGTGGGGCGCCTGGGTGAAATACTCTTGAAACCTTCAAATGTCTATCTTTGTCCCTCAGCAGAGATGCTGTCAAGCATTCTCCCCTTAGTCCACAGAAAAAGTATGTCTCTCCTCTGCACTCGCTGGGGCGGCCTACCCTGGGGCAGACGTAGTAGGGTCTGTACCAAAGGCGACTCTCTAGTGTGTAGGAGCCACACCCTCCATCCGAAGAAATCTGGCTGGACCAGTTTGCACCAAACAAATCACACAAATCAAAAGAGAATATAGGCTGCCCAGCAGTTGGCTAGCTGGCAATCACTTTCCCTTCCTTATTTGATAGTTCCCACATGATCAGTGGGGACACCTGGGGATGAGTGGCATGAGAGGTCAAGCCGGAGCAGAGCAAAAGCGCAAAAGTCAACAGGAGACCAGCCGGACCTTCATTGGGTCTCTGGTAGGTATGGCACGCCATACTCTTAGGTCCTCTGCTCCCGGTGGGTCAGCAGTGGATCTCTTCAGGAGAGTGTGATGAATCCAGTGGTGCTTCCCTTTGCGGCAGTCGGTGTACTCAGGATCACGGTGTATGGTCCTTCCCACTGTGCCTCAAGGTGGTTGGGATGCAGCTTCTTTACCAGTACAGAGTCACCAGGCTCAAACAGGGGGGCTCGGTCTCAGCTCTCCTCTCTCCGGGTTCTAGGCATTGCATCCCGGACAGTGGCTCTGGCCTTCCCTTGCACCACCCGTAAGGCCTGTAAAGACTTAAGGAGACTGCCATGCGACACCTCAGCCAATTTCACAGCCTCAACCCAGGTTACAGGGTTGGTTGTTTGCCATACATAATTTAAAAAGGGGTGAATCCAGACACGCATGGGGTATTCCTACTTCTAAGCAAAGCAAAGGGTAAAAGAGAAATCCAGTCCCCACCAGTCTCTATTTTTAACTTGGTTAAACTTTCCTTAATAGTCCTATTCATTCTTTCTACTTGCCCCGAACTCTGGGGGTGGTAAATGCAATGTAACTTCCACTTAATTTTTAAAGTTTCAGCCAATTGTTGGGTGACCTTGGCAATGAATGCCTGGCTGTTATCAGACCCCAGTGCATAAGGGAGCCCAAACCTGGGGATAATTTCAAAGACCAATTGTTTCACCACTACCTGGCGAGTCTCTTTCTTAGTTGGGAAAGCTTCAGCCCATCCTGAAAAGGTATCTATCATGACTAAGAGATACTTATATCCTCCTCGAGTTCCAGGCATCTCGGTGAAGTCTAGTTCCCAGTGTTCTCCAGGTTCCTCTCCTCGCCACCGGATTCCGGGTTCCTTCACTTGCACTGGATTAGCGTTTACTCTGACACACGTAACACAGCGGCCTGCCACACTCTGGGAGATTCTATGCAAAACAACTATCAGATAGAATTTACTGATCAACTCAGTTAATTTGTTTCCCCCCAAGTGGGTATCTTGGTGCGTCCGAGTGACCACCTGTCTTCCCAGTGACTGGGGCAGTAGAATTTTCTCATCCGGGAGGATGATCCATCCTTCCTCATTGGGTCTTCCCCCAAGCTTCCGGCTCAGCTTCTCTTCTTGTTTGGAGTACTCAGGTCTCTTCTCTTTGGTAATTTCTTCTGGTATGGCCACCACCAACTGGGCCTGGGTCCCCACTAGTCTTTGGGCTGCCTCCCGGGCTGTCTGGTCTGCCAAGCAGTTGCCTCGCAAGACAGAATTCTGAGTCATCTTTCTGGTGTCCCTAAGAGTGGATGACAGCAACATTCTCTGGCCCCCAAACAGCCGCTAGCAGGGCCAGTATTTCCTGGGCATGCTTGATAGCTTTTCCTCCAGCCGTCAGCAATCCTCTCTCTTGGTACAGAGCCCCATGAACATGGACAGTGGCAAAGGCATACCTGCTGTCAGAATATATATTCACCTTCTTCCCTGCTCCCGACTTGAGTGCTTGAGTGAGGTCGATCAGTTCCACCTTTTGGGCTGATGTCCCTCGTGGCAAAGATTCAGCCCACAGGCCCTCACGGCTTGTGACTACTGCGGCGCCCAAGCACCATACAGTGTCCTCCACAAAGCTGCTTCCATCCGTGTAGAGGGTTCCCTGTGCATCCGGCAGTGGAACGTCCGTCAGGTCAGCTCTCAACGAGGTCAGGGCTTCCAAGATTTCTCCACAATCATGGGTGACATCTTCTTCTGGGTTGGGGAGCAGGGTGGCTGGATTTAAAGCTGCAGTCTGCTTAAAAGTAATGCGAGGTGGGTCCAGCAACAGTACCTGATAATGGTTTACCCGAGAATTGGTCATCCACCTGTCCTGAGGCAGTGAAGTAGGCTGGTCAGGTTGTGGGCCGTGGCAATTTCTAGGGTCTGCCCAAAAGTCAGCTTGGTAGTCTCTTTCACTAGTAGGGCAGCTGCTGCCACTGTCCTCAAGCATCCCGTCCAACCTGCTGTTACTGGGTCTAACTGTTTAGACAGGTAGGCAACAGGCCTCTTCCAGGGTCCCAGAGTTTTCGTGAGTACCCCTTAGCCACACCAGCAGTTTCTGCTACAAATAACTGGAACGGTTTGTTAAGATCAGGGGGACTCAAGGCGGGGCCACTCACCAGAGATTTCTTCAGTGCCTGGAAAGCCCTTTCCTTTGTCTCAGTCCATCTCAAAGTTGTATCGCTTCCGCCGGTGGCAGTGTAGAGGGGTTTTGCTAGCTTGGCGAACCCTGGGATGCATAGCCTACGGCAGCCGACCGCTCCCAAGAAATCTCGGACCTGTCTCTTTGAAGTGGGGGTCGGGATCTTCAAGAGAGCCTGGATCCTTCCCACAGACAGGGCTCGTTGCCCCTCCTTGATCTGATAGCCGAGGTAGGTTACTGCCTGAGTACACAACTGAGCCTTTTTGGCGGATACCCTGTACCCCAAGTTTCCCAGTACCTCGAGCAGGTCTCTGGTTGCAGTTTCGCAGTCCTTCCTAGGGGGGCAGCAACGAGCAGGTCATCCACGTACTGCAGAAGGCTGCACTGGTGTGTTTGCCTCGGAATGCCAGCAAGTCTTTGCTAAGAGCTTCATCGAACAAGGTGGGAGAGTTCTTAAAACCTCCTTGTCTCAGGCCAGCTGACCTTAAAGGTTGGCCACTCCCTTTCACAGAACTTCCTCAGTGTGAATGCATCCCCCTGGGCTCTGTAACCAGTGGCTCTCTTCGAGAAATCTGAAAAATTCTTAAACATTCAATGGGGGTGACTTGGCCGTTCTTGGACTGACTCTGCCCCATCTTTTCGTCAAAATGAAACAGAAGAAAGACAAACAGTACAAAAATGCCTCCAGCAATCAACCCCAGGATCCCTTTCACTCTTGTCCTTACCCGCACCATACACTTTCACAATCCCTCTCACTCCCCCGCACTTCAACAACTAAACTAAAGGGTGTCCACTCAGGACCTTCTCCTTTACTGGGGTTGCATAGAGCCTCGGTCAATGAGGACTACAGCTTGCTGGGCGCTTAAACACACAGACACACAAACACAGATTCAAAAAAATTTATTAGAAATTGGAAAAAGAACTGCCCCCCCTTGTGGGGGGGACAGGCAATCAACTGTGCTCGCCTGGCCGGGCCCCTCACCGAGCCTTAAGGAATTTTAGCTTAGGAGTAGCCGTTTTATCCCCGGCCCCGGTGTCAATAAATTGAGAATCTCCACTGAGCTGAAACGACTCCTCGGACACGCAGGTTAGAGCCCAATCAAGCCCCGTAGTCTATTGACCGTGAGGCACACAACACACACACAAACATTCGCAACAGACCATTCCTTCAGTCAAGAGGAGGTGATTACCATACCGGCCACCGCTACTAAGGTGTTACAAGTCAGGCCTTCAGGGGTCGCTGGAGAGTAGCTCCAGCCAGACTCTGTCAGTTGCACTAACAAGGGCAACCTTTTCGCGAATCACCAAAGTAGAGAGAAGAACAGAGACCAAAAACAAACAGTATACAGACACAGACACAGTGAGGAGGAGCTGGTCCTGCCACCCCCGGGGTCGCTGCCGGCAACGGAGGCAGACACTAGGAGCTAGTCCTGCCACAAAAAGCCCTAGGCCCCCCATTATTAAATCATTAATAAAGGGCAGAGGGCAGATAGCGTAATAGTTATGCAAATAGACTCTCATGCCTGAGGTTCCAAAGTCCCAGTTCAGTCCCCTGCACTGCTGGGATTGGGCACTCCTCAATTGCTATCGAACAGGCCATGGCCGGTGCGCCGCTATGTTCCATTGCTGGGGAGCCAGAGAGGACCCGAACTGCCCCTGTGGCTACAGACAGACCGTGACCCACATAGTCAACGACTGCCACCTCTCCAGATTCAAAGGAGGTCTCGAAACTTTACATCAGGCTCAACCTGACGCTGTTGACTGGCTAAGGAAGAAGGGCAAACGCTAGAAGAAGAAGCTGGGATATTGTGCAGATGCAGTCACATCTGCCATGTTGTCCCCTCAGGCTACGGCTAGTTCCCCTGAGAGTTGGGAGAGTTGGGACATTCTCAGAGTGCCTGTTTCTTGCAATGTTGTGCCCTCAGGGCATTGTCTATTTCCCAGAGATATTTGGAGTGCTTTGGTCACTCCTCCCCCTTCCCATTCTCGAGAGAGTTGCTATCCTGTCCTGGAGTGCTATGGTTACTCCTCCCCCTTTCCATTCTTCCGAAAGCTACTCCTATAAAAGCCCTTCTTCAGCATCTCGCTCTCTTGCCAGTGCTTCACTTCAGTGTTCAGACGCAGGAAAGGTTACTGAGTGAGGCGGCCATTTTTGCTACCTCGACGTGGCCCAACCTGTTTCTCTAGCACCCAACTCTGAGATGCCAGCGCAAATAAAGATTTGTGTTCCCTCTTCACTCCGAACCTCCTCTCTCTCTTCTCCGCTGCCCACACAACAATACTGCACCACCATAAGCCAGAGCTGAACAGTGCTCTGGTAAAAAAAAAATCATTAATAAAAAAAAATTTGTGGGGGAGGGGTGGGCGGTAGGCAGTGGGTTAAGCTCACATGGTGTGAAGCACAAGGACCACACAAGGATTCTGTGGTCACTTCACAAGCAGGGAAGCAGGTCTTCAGGTGTCTATCATTCTCTCCCACTCTGTCTTCCCCTCCTCTCTCAATTTCTTTCTGTCCTATCAGACAACAACAAAACAATGACAACAACAAGGGCAACAAAAAATAAAATAAAATAAAAATTTGTAAATCAGGGGCTAGGCAGTGGTACACCAGGTTGAGCACATATGTTACCATCCACAAGGACCCAGATTCAAGCCCCCAGGCCCCACTTATGGGTGGAAGCCTCATGAGTACTGAAGCAGTGCCGCAGATCATTCCCTCTCCCTCTCTATCACTACTACCCAGTTTCTCTTTGTCCTGTCAAATAAAAATTAACATATCTATATTAACAAATCCTGTAAATCAACATGTCCTCAATAAGATGATGTCAGAGTTGAAAAAAAAAGAATTGGACATACACACACACACACACACACACACACACACACACACACACCACTGCTGAACAATGGGAGAGATTTCAATTTGACATGTAGCTACTGCAGAACCTCTGCCTATACTAGCCTGAGTCTGCTCCTGCTGTAAGCAGCCAGGAAACTTGCGTTCTAACCCCTCGATCTTGTGCATGGTAATGTGTGTACTCAGCTCACTATGCCACCAACCCCACATTAGTCATTCTTATCTCATTGATCTCCTCCTCCATATATTCTTTTCTTTTCTTTATTTATTTTAATTTTTTTCTCAGAGCTCTGATCAGCTCCGACTTTTGGTAGCGCAGGGAACTGGGATTTTGGAGCCTCAGGCATGATAATCTCTTTGCATAACCATTATACTACCCATCCCTGCCCAACCTCCATATTTTCTCTCAGAAGTACACTACACTTCTAATACCACCTCCCTCCTCCCTCCCACACACATACTTTGTATCAGACACAACAACTTTTCTACATCTCAAACTGTAGCTACACTCCTACTTTTGGGTTTTGGCACTTGCTGTTCTTTTTTGTCTTGTTTCAGCTGTCAAGATGGCTTATTTATATATCACCTTCAGGTCTTTGCTCAAATGTTTCCTTCCCAGATAGGTATTGTTGAGAACCTTGTTTAAAAGTAACTATCCCCAATCTCTCTATCAAAATGATACAGTATCCCACTTTCTTTTTTTCCTTTATTGGGGTATTAATGTTTTACATTCAATAGTAAATACAATAGTTTGTACATGCATAACATGCCCCAGCTTCCCATATAACAATAAAATCCCCACTAGGTCCTCTGTCATCCTTCTTGGACCTGTGTTCTCCCCACCCACCCACCCCCACCCCAGAGTCTTTTACTTTGGTGTGATACGCCAATTCCATTTCAGGTTCTTCTTGTATGTTTTTTTTTCTTCTGATCTTGTTTTTCAACTTCTGCCTGAGAGTGAGGTCATCCCATATTCATCCTTCTGTTTCTGACTTATTTCACTTAAGATGAATTTTTCAAGGTCCATCCAAGATCGGCTGAAAACGGTGAAGTCACCATTTTTTACAGCTGAGTAGTAGTCCATTGTGTATATATACCAAAAGTTGCTCAGCCACTCATCTGTTGTTGGACACCTGGGTTGCTTCCAGGTTTTGGCTATAACAAATTGTGCTGCCAAGAACATATGTGTACACAGATCTATTTGAATGGGTATGTTGGGTTCCTTAGGATATGTCCCCAGGAGAGGAATTGCAGGGTCATATGGTAGTTCCATTTCTGAGAGTTATCCAGACTGTTCTCCACAGAGGTTGGGCCAATTGACATTCCCACCAGCAGTGCAGGAGGTTTCCTTTGACCCCACACCATCTCCAGCATCTGCTGCTGTTACCTTTTCTGATATATGACATTCTCACAGGAGTGAAGGGGTATCTCATTGTCTTTATTTGCATTTTTCTGACAATCAGAGACTTGGAGCATTTTTTCATGTGTTTCTCAGCCTTTCGGATCTCTTCTGTGGTGAATATTCTGTCCAAGTCCTCCCCCCATTTTTGGATGGGGTTATTTGTTGTCTTGTTGTTGAGTTTGGCAAGCTCTTTATATATGTTGGTTATTAAACTCTTATCTGATGTATGGCATGTAAAGATCTTCTCCCATTCTGTGAGGCGTCTCTTGGTTTGGGTAGTGGTTTCTTTTGCTGTGAAGGATCTTTTTAATTTGATGTAGTCCCATAGGTTATACTTGCCTTAGTCTTCTTTGTAATTGGATTTGTTTCATTGAAGACGTCTTTAAAATATATGGGGAAAATTGTTTTGCCAATATTTTCCTCTAACTATCTGATAGTTTGTGGTCTAACATCCAAGTGTTTGATCCACTTGGAATTTACTTTTTTATTTGGTGAAATACAGTGGTTCAGTTTCATTCTTCTGCATCTTTCAAGCCATTGTTTCCAACACCATTTGTTGAAGAGACTCTGCTTTCCCCATTTAACAGTCTGGGCCCCTTTGTCAAAGATTACATGTCCATAGGTGTGGGGGCTTACATCCCACTTTCTTGCCAGACTTCTCGCTGAGCATTTAGCACTATTTGGCATACCACACCCTTTCCTTCTTTCTTTCTTTCTTTCTTTCTTTCTTTCTTTCTTTCTTTCTTTCTTTCTCTCCTTTCTTTCTTTTCTTTTTTTTATTTTCTTCCTTTCTTTCTTTCAACCAGAGCACTATTCAGTTCTGGCATATGGTGGTGCAGGGGATTGAACCTGGGTCTTGGAGCCTCAGATATGATAGTATCTTTGCAAACCCATTATGCTATCTACCCTTCGCCCTCCACACCCTTTCTTTAGCCACTAATTGACTGTTTAAAAATATAAACATGAAGGGAGTCGGGCGCACGTGGCGCAAACCGCAAGGACCGGGGTAAGGATCCCAGTTTGAGTCCTCAGTTCCCCACCTGCAGGAGCGTATCTTCACTGTGAAGCAGGGTCAGCAGGTGTCTTTCTCTCCCCCTCTCTGACTTCCCCTCCTGGCTCCATTTCTCTCTGTCCTATCCAATAACAACGACATCAATAATAACTAAAACAATAAAAACAAGGACAACAAAAGGGAATAAATAAATATAAAAAAATTAAAAAAATATGTAAACATGATGAAAGCAGGAGTTATTGATTATCCACCATTGTATTCTCAGTGTCCAGAACAGGGTCTGACACATAAGAAATATCTAATACATATTTATTAGATGAGTGACTCTCTTGAGTGTAAACTCTGCATTGTTCTCTCAGTGCTCAGCATGCTGCCTTTTTTTTCCCTTTCACCAGAGCACTGCTCAGTTTTGGATTATGGTAATGCAGGGGATTGAACCTGGGACTTTGGAGCTTCAGGCATAAGAGTCTGTTTGCATAACCATTATGCTATCTACCCCCGACCCTACCATACTGCCTTGTATGCTGTAAAGCACACAGTAAATATTTTATGTGTAGCGCTAATGGGGAGACTACCAATATTCTGCCCTGCAGTATATATATTCAAGCCCACATTAAATTCTGAATTCAGAAAAGTATGATAGAATGTTGTTAAAGTTTCAGGGCTCCAGCAGGCCAGACTAGCTTCGTGGCGGCGAACAGAGACAGAGGCGTGGGGACACACGGCTGGGCTGAGAAGCTGCAGTTTAATCTTTATCCATGAACGGGCAAATCACCACACCATGTGCTTCCCCATCAGTCTCTCTCCGCGGCTGCTGCTGGGACTCTGGACGTCCTTAGCATAGGGGGCGGGGAGAAAGTGGGGCAAGAAACTAGCAAGGGCCAAACCAATTCTCTCAGAGGTTGGGGGGAAGAGGAGCAAACCAATATGAAACATACCAACAATTCTCCCTTCTGTTTTTAACTAAATGACCACGGTATCAGGGGTGTGGGGTGAACAGAAACCTATGTCGTACAGGCATTTTCAAAAAAGAAACTGGCACAAACATGGAGAAACATGTAAGCGAGTAACAAGAACCAGTGTGCTGCCAAGGGAAGGCCCGAGGGGGCCATTTTTGCCTCTGTGGGCAAAGCTTTATCAGCTAAAGAACCTTTGCTGCCTCTGGGGGCTTTTGCCTAGATGGGCATTTTTTTTTCTCTGTGGGCATTACCTAGCATGGGGGCGGGGATATGGCCTAGAGTCACAAGGCAGCTAGCTGCAGTCAGTCTTTGAGAAACCCAGCAGCATAAGGGGAAGCTGCTAGTTTTGTGCAAAGTGTCCAAGAGTTGTACCAGTGAGTCTGATAGAAATGCGAGGCCAAAGCAGATGTCCACCGAAGAATTGCACGTCTGTCTCGATGGAGAATGTCAGCCATCAGAATTCTGCTTTTCTGTAGAGAACTTGACAGCTGCAATTCACTTACTTATGAAACAAAACTTGTAGCAGGTTAGAAGTTTACCACAATTGATAACTCTATTACAATTGGAAGTCCCTTCCAGCACGATTCCAAGGCTATTTAATGTTCAAACAATAAAATGTGGAAAGGCAAACATGAACCATGTTTGAAACCACTTTGAAAGCGGTGAAGCAGGTCTGTAGTTGTCTTTCTCTCCTCCTCTCTGTCTTCCCCTCCTCTCTCGATTTCTCTCTGTCTTATCCAACAACAAGGGAAACAAAATGGGAAAAATAGCCTCCAAGAAATAGGCTGGGGGTATGGATCAACTGGCCAATTTCCATGTGTAGCAAAGAAGCAATTAAGGAAGACCGAACTCCTACCTTCTGCACACCCCTCCCGACAATTTTTGGTCCATACTCCCAGAGTGGGGTAAATATTAGGGGTAAATGACCAGAAGTAACTGAACATTACACCTGGATTTCTTTTTTAACCATAGCACTGATCGGCCCTGGTTTATGTTGGTGTGGGGAATTCAACCTGGGACTGGACTTTGGAGCCTCAAGGCTCCAAACCGGTGGCTTACTGATGCTTGGTGAACAACCGGTGGCTTATTGATTAGGTCCTGTATCTAGAGGAAAGGGCAATGAATTTTCCATCTCACACTAAGCAGAAAAGCAACTATACTTAAAACTTTAAAACTACTGAATCTAACATTCCCCACTAGTCTTAGCTAAGAATCAAATCTTTGTTTCATCTTCTTCCTCTTCCTCTGTATAAGCTTCTATATACTCTGTCCTAAGGACCATTACCTTCTCAGATTTTCTCCTGATCAGGGAGATCAATGATGTTAATAGACAGGGTCCTAGGGTAAAGATTAGGAGTAAGTGATCAGGGCCCTGCCAATGAGCTGGCCAGTGTCGTCAAGCAAGGGGGCCAGGAGAATAAGTTTGTAAACCAGTTGCCCCAGTTGCTCAGCTCCTTCAGGCAGTCGCCCCTGTCCTCTATTCTTTTCTTCACTTCACTTAAAGTCTCCCTTATCATCCCCGAGTGGTCAGCATAAAAGCAACAAGCCTCATTTAGGGCCACACATAATTGTCCCTGTTTCATGAACAGCAAATCAAGCCCCCTACGGTTCTGCAGGACCACCTCGACCAAGGATGACAGCGACCCTTCAAGGGATTCGATGGTGCCCTCTAGTGTCGCCATATCCTGAGTGATCTGAGTGTCTAATTGTACTAGAGTGGTCTCTTTGGTTAAGCCGTAACGCCTATTGCTTTTGACCCCGCTATTCCTGCCACCACAAGTAGGGGGACCACTACTGGGGTGTGCTTCCTTCTTATTGGTCCAAGGTGTTCCTTCCCCTCGCCGTTCAAGGTACACCCACCCTACCTCACCATGGGAATAGTACACATGTGGCAGAATGTGGGTCAAAACACAGAGGTCCTCCTTACTCATTCCATAAGGGGTAATACAGGGAGACATGCCTGAAGTGCAAGCCCACCAGGTTCCCTCGGGGGACTTGAGGAGAATGGCCCACTCCTGGGTTTTACTAACTTTAATGGTCTGGTTGCAATTGCCCATATATGGGGAGGAGTCCAGTTTATAACTGGCTGTGGAAATACAAGTTCCTTTTCCCTGAATATCCCCCAGTGTCAGGTGAGGCTGCACTCCCCACTTACACTCCGGGCCTTTAGAGTTGCCAGAGGATAGAGTCAGTTTCCTGATGTCCCCCTTCTGGCTACCTATCCCAGCAGAAGCAGCCACACCTATATAATAAGGAGGCTAAGGGTGTAAACACAGCCAGCAGTCTCTAGTTATGTTGGGGTTAGACTCATTCAAGAGATGATACATTAATTCCACAGTCTCTACTAATGACTTCACCCTGGGATGCAGGGGCTCCATGTCAGTTGGCCTAGTGCCATTGGGTTTAGTGTCAGTTCTATTAGTATCAGTCCCATTCTTTCTCTCTGTCCCTGAGGACAGGGACGATGTTGGTCGGGGGTCCTTATCTAAGATGATTGGTCTCAATGGTGCAATAGGATTTTGAGTCCATGGCAGCATCCGCAGTCGGATAGTGAATAGCACACTAGAGTCTTTCCCCGTGAATGCTATCTGGATGCCCCACATCCTCCCGTTCACCCAGGAGTCAGTTTCATACCAAGTCTTAACCTTCACTTCCATAGGGTTACAGTCCCCTATGTTGCAGGTACCCGGTTCAGGTGGGGCGCCTGGGTGAAATACTCTTGAAACCTTCAAATGTTTATCTCTGTCCCTCAGCGGAGATGCTGTCAAGCATTCTCCCCTTAGTCCACAGAAAAAGTATGTCTCTCCTCTGCACTCGCTGGGGCGGCCTACCCTGGGGAAGACGTAGTAGGGTCTGTCCCAAAGGCGACTCTCTAGGGCGTAGGAGCCACACCCTCCGTCCGAAGAAACCTGGCTGGACCAGTTTGCACTGGACCATTTTGCACCAAACAAATCACACAAATCAAAAGAGAATATAGGCTGCCCAGCGGTTGGCTGGCTGACAATCACTTTCCCTTCCTTATTTGATAGTTCCCATATGATCAGTGGGGACACCTGGGGATGAGTGGCGTGAGAGGTCAAGCCGGAGCAGAGCAAAAGCGCAAGAGTCAACAGGAGACCAGCCGGACCTTCATTGGGTCTCTGGTAGGCATGGCACGCCATCCTCTTAGGTCCTCTGCTACCGGTGGGTCAGCAATGGATCTCTTCAGGCGAGTGTGATGAATCCAGTGGCGCTTCCCTGCGACCTTTGCGGCAGTCGGTGTACTCAGGATCACGGTGTATGGTCCTTCCCACCGGGCCTCAAGGTGGTTGGGATGCAGCTTCTTTACCAGTACAGAGTCACCAGGCTCAAACAGGGGGGCTCGGTCTCAGCTCTCCTCTCTCCGGGTTCCAGGCTTTGCATCCCGGACAGTGGCTCTGGCCTTCCCTTGCACCACCTGTAAGGCCTGTAAAGACTTAAGGAGACTGCCATGCAACACCTCAGCCAATTTCACAGCCTCAACCCGGGTTACAGGCTTGGTTGTTTGCCATACATAATTTCAAAAGGGGTGAATCCAGACACGCATGGGGTATTCCTACTTCTAAGCAAATCAAAGAGTAAAAGAGAAATCCAGTCCCCGCCAGTCTCCATTTTTAACTTGGTTAAACTTTCCTTAATAGTCCTATTCATTCTTTCTACTTGCCCCGAACTCTGGGGGCGGTAAATGCAATGTAACTTCCACTTAATTTTTAAAGTTTCAGCCAATTGTTGGGTGACCTTGGCAATGAATGCCGGGCCATTGTCAGACCCCAGTGTATAAGGGAGCCCAAACCTGGGGATAATTTCAAAGACCAATTGTTTCACCACTACCTGGCGAGTCTCTTTCTTAGTTGGGAAAGCTTCAGCCCATCCTGAAAAGGTATCTATCATGACTAAGAGATACTTATATCCTCCTCGAGTTCCAGGCATCTCAGTGAAGTCTAGTTCCCAGTGTTCTCCAGGTTCCTCTCCTCGCCACCGGGTTCCGTTCCTTCACTTGCACTGGATTAGCGTTGACTCTGGCACACGTAACACAGCGGCCTGCCACACTCTGGGAGATTCTATGCAAACCGACTATCAGATAGAATTTACTGATCAACTCAGTTAATTTGTTTCCCCCCACGTGGGTATCTTGGTGCGTCTGATTGACCACCTGTCTTCCCAGTGACTGGGGCAGTAGAATTCTCTCATCCGGGAGGATGATCCATCCTTCCTCGTTGGGTCTTCCCCCAAGCTTCTGGCTCAGCTTCTCTTCTTGTTTGGAATACTCAGGTCTCTTCTCTTTGGTAATTTCTTCTGGTGTGGCCACCAGCTACTGGGTCTTGGTCCCCACTAGTCTTTGGGCTGCCTCCCGGGCTGTCTGATCTGCCAACCAGTTGCCTCGCAAGACAGAATTCTGAGTCATCTTTCTGGTGTCCCTTAGAGTGGATGACAGCAAACAGCCGCTAGCAGGGCTAGTATTTCCTGGGCATGCTTGATAGCTTTTCCTCCAGCTGTCAGCAATCCTCTCACTTGGTACAGAGCCCCATGAACATGGACAGTGGCAAAGGCATACCTGCTGTCGGAATATATATTCATCTTCTTCCCTGCTCCCGACTTGAGTGCTTGAGTGAGGGCGATCAGCTCCACCTTTTGGGCTGATGTCCCTCGTGGCAAAGATTCAGCCCACAGGCCCTCCTGGCTTGTGACTACTGCAGTGCCTGCGCACCATACACTGTCCTCCACAAAGCTGCTTCCATCCGTGTAGAGGGTTCCCTGTGCATCCGGCAGTGGGACGTCCGTCAGGTCAGCTCTCAACGAGGTCCGGGCTTCCAAGATTTCTCCACAATCATGGGTGACATCTTCTTCTGGGTTGGGGAGCAGGGTGGCTGGATTTAAAGCTGCAGTCTGCTTAAAAGTAATGCGAGGTGGGTCCAGCAACAGTACCTGAAAATGGGTGACCCGAGAATTGGTCATCCACCTGTCCGGAGGGCAGTGAAGTAGGCTGGTCAGGTTGTGGGCTGTGGCAATTTCTAGGGTCTGCCCAAAAGTCAGCTTGGTAGTCTCTTTCACCAGTAGGGCAGCTGCTGCCACTGTCCTCAAGCACCCCGGCCAACCTGCTGTTACTGGTTCTATCTGTTTAGACAGGTAGGCAACAGGCCTCTTGCAGGGTCCCAGAGTTTGAGTGAGTACCCATTATCCACACCGGCACTTTCTTCTACAAATAACTGGAATGCTTTGTTAAGATCAGGGGGACTCAAGGCGGGGGCACTCACCAGAGATTTCTTCAGTGCCTGGAAAGCCCTTTCCTCTGTCTCAGTCCATCTCAAAGGTGTATCGCCTCCGCCGATGGCAGTGTAGAGGGGTTTTGCTAGCTTGGCGAACCCTGAGATCCATAGCCTACAGTAGCCCACCGCTCCCAAGAAATCTCGGAACTGTCTCTTTGAAGTGGGGGTCGGGATCTTCAAGACGGCCTGGATCCTTCACTCAGACAGGGCTCGTTGCCCCTCCTTGATCTGATAGCCCAGGTAGGTTACTGCCTGAGTACACAACTGAGCCTTTTTAGCGGATACCCTGTACCCCAAGTTTCCCAGTACCTCGAGCAGGTCTTTGCTGTTTCGCAGTCCTTCCTAGGGGGGCAGCAACGAGCAGGTCATCCATGTACTGCAGAAGGTTGCACTGGTGTGCAACCTTCTGCAGTAGTATTCCATTCCTTCTGAGTAGTAGTATTCCATTCCTTCTGAGTAGTATTCCATTGTGTATATATACCACAAGTAGCTCAACCACTCATCTGCTGTTGGACACCTGGGTTGCTTCCAGGTTTGGGCTATTACAAATTGTGCTGCCAAGAACATATGTGTACACAGATCTATTTGGATGGATGTGTTGGGTTCCTTAGGATATGTCCCCAGGAGAGGAATTGCAGGGTCATAGGGTAGGTCCATTTCTAGCCTTCTGAGAGTTCTCCAGACTGTTCTCCACAATGGTTTGACCAATTGACATTCCCACCAGCAGTTCAGGAGGTTTCCGTTGACCCCACACCATCTCCAGCATCTGTTACTGTTACCTTTTCTGATATATGACATTCTCACAGTATCCCCAATCTCTCTATCAAAATGATACAGTATCCCACTTTCTTTTTTTCCTTTATTGGGATATTAATGTTTTACATTCAATAGTAAATACAATAGTTTGTACATGCATAACATTCCCCAGCTTCCCATATAACAATACAATCCCCACTAGTTCCTCTGTCATCCTTCTTGGACCTGTGTTCTCCCCACCCCAGAGTCTTTTACTTTGGTGTGATACGCCAATTCCATTTCAGGTTCTATTTGTATGTTTTTTTTCTTCTGATCTTGTTTTTCAACTTCTGCCTGAGAGTGAGGTCATCCCATATTCATCCTTCTGTTTCTAACTTATTTCACTTAAGATGAATTTTTCAAGGTCCATCCAAGATCGGCTGAAAACGGTGAAGTCACCATTTTACAGCTGAGTAGTATTCCATTGTGTATATATACCACAAGTAGCTCAACCACTCATCTGTTGTTGGACACCTGGGTTGCTTCCAGGTTTGGGCTATTACAAATTGTGCTGCCAAGAACATATGTGTACACAGATCTATTTGGTTGGATGTGTTGGGTTCCTTAGGATATGTCCCCAGGAGAGGAATTGCAGGGTCATAGGGTAGGTCCATTTCTAGCCTTCTGAGAGTTCTCCAGACTGTTCTCCACAATGGTTTGACCAATTGACATTCCCACCAGCAGTTCAGGAGGTTTCCGTTGACCCCACACCATCTCCAGCATCTGTTGCTGTTACCTTTTCTGATATATGACATTCTCACAGGAGTGAGGTGGTATCTCATTGTCTTTATTTGCATTTTTCTGACAATCAGAGACTTGGAGCATTTTTTCATGTGTTTCTCAGCCTTTTGGATCTCTTCTGTGGTGAACATTCTGTCCATGTCCTCCCCCCATTTTTGGATGGGGTTATTTGTTGTCTTGTTGTTGAGTTTGGCAAGCTCTTTATATATGTTGGTTATTAAACTCTTGTCTCATGTATGGCATGTAAAGATCTTCTCCCATTCTGTGAGGGGTCTCTTGGTTTGGGTAGTCATTTTTTTTTGCTGTGAAGGAGCTTTTTAATTTGATGTAGTCCCATAGGTTTATACTTGCCTTAGTCTTCTTTGTAATTGGATTTGTTTCATTGAAGACGTCTTTAAAATATATGGGGAAAATTGTTTTGCCAATATTTTCCTCTAACTATCTGATAGTTTGTGGTCTAACATCAAAGTGTTTGATCCACTTGGAATTTACTTTTGTATTTGTTGAAATACAGTGCTTCAGTTTTATTCTTCTGCATCTTTCAAGCCATTGTTTCCAACACCATTTGTTGAAGAGACTCTGCTTTCCCCATTTAATAGTCTGGGCCCCTTTGTCAAAGATTACATGTCCATAGGTGTGGGGGCTTACATCCCACTTTCTTGCCAGACTTCTCGCTGAGCATTTAGCACTATTTGGCATACCACACCCTTTCCTTCTTTCTTTCTTTCTTTCTTTCTTTCTTTCTTTCTTTCTTTCTTTCTTTCTTTTCTTTCTTTCTTTCTTTCTTTCTTTTCTTTCTTTCTTTTCTTTCTTTCTTTCAACCAGAGCACTATTCAGCTCTGGCATATGGTGGTGCAGGGGATTGAACCTGGGACTTGGAGCCTCAGATATGATAGTATCTTTGCAAACCCATTATGCTATCTACCCTTAGCCCTCCACACCCTTTCTTTAGCCACAAGTTGACTGTTTAAAAATATAAACATGAAGGGAGTCGGGCGCACGTGGTGCAAACCGCAAGGACCGGGGTAAGGATCCCAGTTTGAGTCCTCAGTTCCCCACCTGCAGGGGCGTATCTTCACTGTGAAGCAGGGTCAGCAGGTGTCTTTCTCTCCCCCTCTCTGACTTCCCCTCCTGGCTCCATTTCTCTCTGTCCTATCCAACAACAACGACATCAATAATAACTAAAACAATGAAAACAAGGACAAGAAAAGGGAATAAATAAATATAAAAAATTTAAAAAATATATAAACATGATGAAAGCAGGAGTTATTGGTTATCCACCATTGTATTCTCAGTGTCCAGAACAGGGTCTGACACATAAGAAATATCTAATACATATTTATTAGATGAGTGACTCTCTTGAGTGTAAACTCTGCATTGTTCTCTCAGTGCTCAGCATGCTGCCTTTTTTTTCCCTTTCACCAGAGCACTGCTCAGTTTTGGATTATGGTAATGCAGGGGATTGAACCTGGGACTTTGGAGCTTCAGGCATAAGAGTTTGTTTGCATAACCATTATGCTATCTACCCCCGACCCCAGCATATTGCCTTGTATGCTGTAAAGCAGACAGTAAATATTTTATGTGTAGCGCTAATGGGGAGACTACCAATATTCTGCCCTGCAGTATATGTCCTTCTCCAAGGACATATATATATTCAAGCCCACATTAAATTCTGAATTCAGAAAAGTATGATAGAATGTTGTTAAAGTTTCGGGGCTCCAGCAGGCTGGGCTAGCTTCGCGGCGGTGAACAGAGACAGAGGCTCGGGGACACACGGCTGGGCTGAGAAGCTGCAGTCTAATCTTTATTCACGAACGGGCAAATCACCACACCATGTGCTTCCCCATCATTCTCTCTCTGCGGCTGCTGCTGGGACTCTGGATGTCCTTAGCATAGGGGGCGGGGAGAAAGTGGGGCAAGAAACTAGCAAGGGCCAAACCAATTCTCTCAGAGGTTGGGGGGAAGAGGAGCAAACCAATATGAAACATACCAACAATTCTCCCTTCTGTTTTTAACTAAATGACCACAGTATCAGGGGTGTGGGGTGAACAGAAACCTATGTCGTACAGGCATTTTCAAAAAAGAAACTGGCACAAACATGGAGAAACATGTAAGCGAGTAACAAGAACCAGTGTGCTGCCAAGGGAAGGCCTGAGGGGGCCATTTTTTGCCTCTGTGGGCAAAGCTTTATCAGCTAAAGAACCTTTGCTGCCTCTGGGGGCTTTTGCCTCGACGGGCATTTTTTTTTTCTCTGTGGGAATTACCTAGCATGGGGGCGGGGATATGGCCTAGAGTCACAAGGCAGCTGGCTGCAGTCAGTCTTTGAGAAACCCAGCAGCATAAGGGGAAGCTGCTAGTTTTGTGCAAAGTGTCCAAGAGTTGTACCAGTGAGTCTGATAGAAATGCGAGGCCAAAGCAGATGTCCACCGAAGAATTGTACATCTGTCTCGATGGAGAATGTCAGCCATCGGAATTCTGCTTTTCTGTAGAGAACTTGACAGCTGCAATTCACTTACTTATGAAACAAAACTTGTAGCAGGTTAGAAGTTTACCACAATTGATAACTCTATTACAATTGGAAGTCCCTTCCAGCACGATTCCAAGGCTATTTAAAGTTCAAACAATAAAATGTGGAAAGGCAAATATGAACCATAGAAAGAAAAAAGCCTCAGGCATGAGAATTATTAGCATAACCATAGCGCAATCTAACATTTCTAATTGAGAAGGAATTTGAGAGTTTTACATATCAACAGCGTCTTTCTAAACTTTTGTTACACCCATTCAAGATGGAGACACACCCTAGGTGTGCACAGGTTTTTTTTTTGACCAACTTAGTTAAAATATATTGATTTTTAACTAATTTTTACCTCAGACTTTAAATGTAAGTTAATTTTATCTTTATGAGAATTACGTTTAAAACCTTTTTCATTTAACTTTGCCTGGTAAGAATTTAGCCTTAAAGTTACGTTTTTAACCTTAAAGTTACTGTTTACCATACTTTAAACACACACATAAACATGGTCATTAATACACAAGTAGAGAAACCTTTGTTACGAAGACATGTCATTTTAAACACGAATTTAAATCTGTACTGTCTTAGCCTTTTGGGGAGTGCGTTGTCCAGAGGTGGCCTCTTGGGCAACTTCACTTCTAGGAATTGCAGGTGGCGATCTCTGGATGAATCTCTGTGTATTCTAGCTTGTCTGCCTTCAGACCCAAGCTGGAGATCTCGTCCAAGGAGGCCCAATTTTGGCAGGGAGCCCGCAGTCTCCAGGTGGTCCAGGATCTGCCCAGACTTCATAGCACGAGGGTGGGCGGGCCAGCCGTGCAGAAGGCGCGGGCCAAGGTGCCCTGGGGTGGCAGCCAGGATAGGCCGCCATGTCTGCTGCCCTGTTCCAAGCAGCCGAGCAGCGTGGAGGGAGCCCACGCCCAATGTCCTGTGCCACGTTTCGGAAAGCCGGCTCATGCAGGCTGGTGTTGGGCTCCTGCGGGCTGGCGTTGGGTGGAAACCACAGAGTGGTCCAGAGATAAATGTTCCAGAAACAGCTAAACAGTCTTGTGAAGAAAGGGCAGAGGCCTTTGGAGATCTCTTCACAAGCAGAAGAGAAGGCCATAGTACATACGGAGCCAAATTGTCTTCACTTATCTGAGAGAAGCGCAGGTCAGGTCCACATGAGCGCCATTTGTTGTTAAAGTTTAGGGGCTCCAGCAGGCCGGGCTAGCTTCGCGGTGGTGAACAGAGACAGAGACTTGGGGACACACGGCTGGGCTGAGAAACTACAGTTTAATCTTTATTCACGAACGGGCAAATCACCACACCATATACTTCCCCATCATTTTCTCTCAGCGGCTGCTGCTGGGACTCTGGACGTCCTTAACATAGGGGGCAGGGAGAAAGCAGGGCACGAAACTAGCAAGGGCCAAACCAATTCTCTCAGAGGTCAGGGGGCAGGGGAACAAACCAATATGAAACATAGCAACAATAGAAAGTTCAAAGAAATCCTCCATGTATGTCACTGAAAATGGTTGGAAGAGAAAACCAGGCTGCTAATGGGAGTATTTTCTGCCTTTGACACTTGGACAAAACCCTTCCATCTCTGAGCTAAGAATCACCATATGTAAAATGAAGCTAGTGACTAGATGATTGCCAAAGTCCCTTCTATTTTCACAGCTTGCACTGCGGTGAGCATGACTAAAATTGTTTGATTCTAAAATGGGAATTTTTTATTGTTACAGTTTAAAGTTGTAAGCTTTCCTCTTCAACTAACCCATCATCAGAAGATACTTAGTGGAAATGTGATGCAAGACTAATGGCCCTCAGAAAGGGAGACAACAGGGGTCTGGCGGTGGTGCAAAGTGAAAATGACTGGCGTAAGGATCCCGGTTCGAGCCTCCGGCTCCCCACCTGCAGGGGAGTCGCTTCACAGGCTGTGAAGCAGGTACGCAGGTGTCTATCCTTCTCTCCCCCTCTCTGTCTTCCCCTCCTCTCTCCAATTCTCTGTCCTATCCAGCAACGAACAACACCAACAATGGCAATAATAATAACCACAAGGAGGCTACAACAACAAGGGCAACAAAAGGGGGAAAAATGGCCTCCAGGAGCAGTGGATTCATGGTGCAGGCACCAAGCCCAGCAATAACCCTGGAGGAAAAAAAAAAAAGAAAGGGAGATAACACAGAATGCATGTCTGAAGGCCCAGAGGCTACAGGCTCACTCCCCAGAGCCACCCTGTGCCAGAGATGAGCATTAATCTGGACTTAAATATCTCATATTTTCTCTTTCATAATAACAATAAATGAATACATCTTTTAAAGGGGGGGGAGAAGGACTGGACTCTCTTTGGTCCAGCTTATAGTCATAGAAAAATAGTAAGACATGGTAAGTAAGGTTACATTTGCAGCATGCAGATGATAATACTGAGGTTCACGTGAAGCAAAGAGGACCAAAGCCATTTTTTCTCTCCTTCAGGACTGTTTATCTTAAGTCCCACAAGTCGATTATATTTGTTATCCTTCTCAAGGCTCAGTCAGACCTACATTGCCCAGTTATTTTGGAAAACGCTTCACTTGTTTTAAAATATTTAATTTCTTTATATTTATTTTTCCCTTTTGTTGCCCTTGTTGTTTTTCACTGTTTTTGTAGTTATTGTTGTTGTTATTGATGTCATCGTTGTTAGATAGGTCAGAGTGAAATGGAGGGGAGGGTAAGGCAGGGGGGGAGAGAAAGATATGTAGACCTGCTTCACCGCCTGTGAAGCGACTCTCTTGCAGGTGGGGATCCGGGGGCTCGAACCGGGATCCTTATGCCGGTCCTTGCTTTGCGCCACGTGCACTTAAGCCGCTACACTACCGTCAAACTCCCCTTAAAAATATTTTTTCTGGATGACTCAGGTGTTATGCCTTTAGCCACTTTCCCTTTGGGACTTGTCTTTCCAGGCAAATACAACACCACAGCTAAAGAGGGGCAAAGGAGCCCTTTAGATATGCCTGTGTTATGGGTGGTTGATGTGAAAGTGTTAAGTCAGCCTCGTTCTTACAAAGAGACAAAACCATGCTCAACATATGCAAGTGAATTCATGTTTAGGTCCCCCCAACCCCCCTTTCTGATCAACCGTGGCTGTCAACATTAAAACAAAAGAAAAAGGGAAAGGAAAGAAACTGTAGACTTGAGTCAGTCTTAACTTTCACGTTCTGGGAGGGAAGAAGGAGGAGGAGGAGGAGGAGGAGGAGGAGGAGGAGGAGGAGGAGAAGAAGAAGAAGAAGAAAGAAGAAGAAGGAAGAGGGGGAGGGGGAGGGGGAGAGGGGAGGGGTAGAGGGAGAGGGAGAGGGAGAGGGAGAGGGAGAGGGAGAGGGAGAGGGAGAGGGAGAGGGAGAGGGAGAAGCAGCAGCAGCAGCAGCAGCATGTCCAACTTCCCAGCTACTGGGAAAGATCAAGCCATACTTCCCACATAGATCCCTCCACCCCCATGGTAATGCAGATGGTCGACTTTACAAGATGTTCAATCAACCCAACTTCTTGGTATCATCCACCCTCAAACCCTCCAAGCCAATATTTGAGAGAGTCAGGAGGAGTTACCGCGAGAAACCGCCCCTCGCAACATGTCAACCAATCACAGTGTGAACATGTGTCCTCCCCCCCCACCCTCTGACCCCGCCTGCTTGGCACCAGGCAATTTAGAGCCGCGTGCCTGGCGGGAATGTAAGAAGGCAGAGTAGTGATCCTAGGCAGTTAGTACAGAATCTCAGGGGTCACTTCGGCTCACGTCTCCTCAGCAGGTGTAAAGTGCTGAGCGAGGAGTGTTTGGGGTACTTGGCCAGGATGCCGAACATCAAAATCTTCAGTGGTAGCTCCCACCAGGACTTGTCCCAGAAAATTGCCGACCGCCTGGGCCTGGAGCTCGGCAAGGTGGTGACTAAGAAATTCAGCAACCAGGAGATCTGGTAAGGGCGACGTCGGGACCCCAACTAACCTCATCTGCCGCGGCGGGACGGGGCTTGGACAGCAAAGGGCAGGGGGATGGGCCTGCCGCGGGATTTCACAGGGCCCTGGGCAGAGGCGGGGGAGCAGAGCAGGAAGGGACTGCTGTCTGGCGCGTGTGCCCCACGGGCTCTTTCCGTCATTATTATTACTATTTTCTCTTGCTTGAGGGTCACGTTCTCACCTTTGCAGTGGGGCAGTGTCCAGATGGAGCATGAGGGCCAAGCTGCGGATTTTGGATTTTTGAATTCAGGATAGTGGGTTACAAGGACCCGACGTGGCGATTGCGGCTGCACTGAGCGGCATGAGAGCAGAGAGAGCTTAGCTGGGGTCCTGCAGACACGTGGCTTTGTCGTTTCACTGTTGAGCCACCCAGGCCGGGCTGGCTTGCCTTTAGCTTTGGAGCCAGCTTGCATGGAAGATCCTACAGCTTACCTATTCCTCTCTGTTGTTTCTCCTGGAGTCTGGGAAACAGCTTTTGCATTCGGAACGGTTTTCAGTCGGGTTTGATGTTAAGAGAACCTGACATTCTTTTAAATTTTTTTTAAAATTTATTTCTTTATTGGGGAATTAATGTTTTACATTCAACAGTAAATACAATAGTTTGTACATGCATAACATTCCCCAGTTTCCCATTTAACAATACAACCCCCACTATGTCATTTATCATCCTTCATGGGCCTGTATTCTCCGCACCCACCCACCCCAGAGTCTTTTACTTGGGTGCAATTTGCCAATTCCATTTCGGGAACCTGACATTCTGTACTGAGGGCGCCAAAACTATTAGCAAACAACTACCCCTAGATTGGCGTGTGTCGATTTTTCACATCTTTCGAATCGGAGCCAGACTTAAATTTAGTCGATTGGATAACGTGATGCATTAAACTCTGCATCCCCATGGCCAGCATCTCGGTTGGAGCCGTCTAGAAAGTCTTAGGGAACCTGAATTCTGAAATCGTTGACCTTCCTCTGTGCTGCTGCTGCTGCTGCTGCTGGTACAGATAATAATACAAAAGCTTATTTTTCAGCAGAATCAGAGCTGTATGAGGGTATTTAGGAAGCTATTATTGTATTTTTTTCTCTTCTTATCTCTTTTTTTTTTTTTTTAGTCCAGAGCACTGTTCAGCTCTGGTTTATGGTGGTACGGGGGATTGAACCTGGGACTCTGGAATCTCAGGCATGAGAGTCTGTTTGCATAACCATTATGCTATCTACCCACCCGCCCTGTATCTTTGTATCTTAAGATAACTGAGGAAAGATAATGGAGTGAAAGGCTGCATCCCACAGTGCATTGCATCTCTTTTTTTTTTAATTGCCCTGTGGGTAATGCTTGCTTCCTCCCTCACTCTCAGTCCCTATTTCCTCTCCTCATGCACCTTGGGGCCATCTTACAGATAACTTAGCTGCCTGCTCTTTTTGATACCCCTTTCACCCCAACTGTAGACTTTTCTAGTTCTACAGTGCTCTCACACCCTGTTGATCAAATCAGAGCAGTGTCCACAATCTTATAGTCATCTATTAAGGGGAAAGTTTACAACAAACAGAAACACCATTACTTCCATTAGTGAAGATTCCTTTTAACATCTTTTCCCAAATATTTTTCTTTCTTTGGTTAGCCTGCCAAACTTTAGCTCTCCTTGTACTTTTTCAACTCTGCTGATCAAAAACCATTCACCCGAAGTAGACAGCTTACTTCTGGATCTTTTATTGTGTTAATGATTTTGATGGGAATGCTACTGCAAAGATGGATGCCTACAATAACCAGGCAATACCTAAATGGAAAGAGGCTAATTGAGCTGTTGTCTTAAGTTTTGACTGCACCATTAGGACTCTCGGACCATCATGAAACCAAAGCAGAGCCAGCAGATTTTGCAAGTGACAATATAGTTGAGGGGCAAGAGTAATTTTTATCGAAAGGGATCCCATCCACCCAGAGGTGATTCCAGTTTTATGAAATCCTCCTATGCTTCTAGAAAAAAAAAATCAGATTATTTCCTTTTTAACTCTCCCTCCTTTTTATAATGCAACACAGTGTCCTAATAGACTTCTGAGATTAGGCCTGAAAACATTGAATATTAAACTCAATGTGGAGTTTTGCTGACTGGTTAGGTTTCCTTTTTTATGGCTTAATCACTAGCTTTTGGGTTCCTTGGATGTTCGGAAATCTTCAGTGACAATGCCATTGGACACTAACCCACCCACACTCCTCCAATCACCCACAACTGTGACTTTTCTGTGCTGCAGAAATGGTCCTTGCTGTCCCTTCTTGCTCTCAAAGGGTGATGTGGGCCATCAAATGGGATCTGAAGAGCCAACCCATCCTCAGATGAGAAAGCTTTTATTTTAATATTTTATTTATTTATTAATTAGAAGGGTGGGAGGGGAGAAAGAAAGAACCAGACATCACTCTGGCACTTGTGCTGCTGCTGGGATTGAACTCTGGACCTATGCTTGAGAGTCCCAACATTGTATCTACTGCATCAGCTCCCAGACCACAAACTTGCTACCATGCTATGGGAACTATACATATGGCTGTATCTCACAGAAATATGTATAGGAAGGATCTTACAAACTTCAGGCTTATTGCTAGAAAAGCAAATTTGAATCCTTAAACTTTCTTTCACTTGATAACCTGATTTACAAAGGATTGTCTGCCCATATAGCTCCCCTGGGGATTAAGTAGGATAAAGTTCTTCTTTTTTGTTTGTTTGTTTTGTTTTTAGAAAAGGTATATTTATTACAAAATGTTAGGTACTAAAGCTAGAAATATATAAATCCAGGTCAGAATATATTAAAATACACACATACCCCTCTTTGCAAAGGTATTAGAGGTTAAATTAGACAGATACTTAAATAAAATAAAGTACATTTTTATTTAACTGTATCAGTGTAGTGTCATTTTTAAAATTACAGTTGAAAAGGGTAGCTGTCTTCAAAGTCAAACTTAACCAATGCAGTTTTCTAAGACTGCCCAATATGAAGCCACCATGCTGGCTCAGATGGGAAATTTCAGTCATGCCATTGAAGCCTATATGTTAGAAGTCTCTAGTCAGTCACCTGGAATATGAACACAGAATAGTCAGGCGTACATAAAGGGCTATATAAGGATAAAGTTCTTAGAACATTATTCTGGATGGGGTTAGATAACATAATGGCTATGCAGAAACTCTGTTATGGCCTGAGGCTCCGAAGTCCCAGGTTCAATCCCCCGCACTACCATAAGCCAGAGCTGGGCAGTGCTCTGGTAAAAAGAAAAAAAAATTACTCCGCATAATAAATTTTAAGAAACAGTGGTGGTGGTGATGTTGTTACATGGAATTGGGAAATTACAGAAGATGGGAGAAAAGAGACCTCATATAACTCCACTACCTGACATAAACACTTCACATTTTACTTATAACTTCACGGATGGTTATACATATTTGATTATTTAATTTGTCTAGTTTTACCAAAGCACTGCTTAGCACTAGCTTATGGTTGCCTGGGGAATTGAACCTGGAACTTGAGAGCCTCTTTGCATAACCATTATGCTGCTATCTACCCCCCACCCATGGCTGTGCATATTTGTATGTGTGTGTTTCTATACTTCTTTTTTTTTAAAAAAAGAGAGTTTTAGGCATCTTGTTTGTAGCTTTCATCACTCTGTGATGCATTCTGAATAGCTTCTCCCCTTAATATTTAGTCTATACGATTTTAAATAACTATGCTCTTTATGATTTTTAATTTCAAATGATCTCTCTTATCTCCAGCTTTCATGTTATATGAAAACGTTGGGACATAACTCTGCCCATTTATTGTGATTTCCTTGGGATAAATATACTCAGAAAAGCAAGGCAGTGCCTTGAATTAAATGTCCCACAGTGTATCATATGCATTTTTCTTTCTTTTTTATATTTATTTGTTCCCTTTTGTTGCCCTTATTATTTTTACTGTTGTAGTCGTTGGATAGGACAGAGAAATGGTGAGAGGAAGGGAAGACAGAGAGGGGGCGAGAAAGACACTTGCAGACCTGCTTCACCACTCGTGAAGCAACTCCCCTGCAGGTGGGGAGCCGGGGGCTGGAACCGGGATCCTTACAGGGGTCCTTGCCCTTTGCACCACGTGCACTTAATGCGTTGTGTTACCGCCTGAATCCTGCTTTTTTTTTTTTTTAATATTAATCCATAAGAGCAATTCACATGATACAGAACACCACTTTATGCATATATGTATGGAAATTGATTCAGCAACTTCAGACATACAAGTCCAACATTCTACCAGTTGAGCCATTTCTAAGCCACAAAACTGCCTTATTTTCATTACATTAAGATTACTCTCTTTTTTTTTTTTTTGCCCCTAGGGTTATTACTGGGGCTTCTTCTTCTTCTAGCTTTTGCCCTTCTTCCTTAGCCAGTCAACAACATCAGGTTGAGCCTGATGTAAAGTTTCGAACCTCCTTTGAATCTGGAGAGGTGGCAGTCGTTGACTATGTGGGTCATAGTCTGTCTGTAGCTGCAGGGGCAGTTCGGTTCGTCTCTGGCTCCCCAGCGATGGAACATAGCAGCTCACTGGCTGTGGCCTGTTCCATAGCGATTGAGGAGGGCCCAATCATAACGTGCTAGGTCAAAGCCGGGTTGACGCTTGCAGGGGTCTGTGTTGAGGTGTTTGTTCTTTACCTCAGCTGACTGCCAACTCTGTTTCCAAGAGACTGGAACAGAGAAGTTCAGTGTAGGCATAGGGGACCAGATTGGGTGACGAGACGTCAAGCGTCGGACAGGGTGGGCGAAGATATCCGCATATATTAATTAGCAGGTCCGGTCGAGGGAGACTGGGGCTCATTGGTGGTTATGGTCTCACTACAAATCCATTCCTCCTAGTGGCACTTTCTCCCCCCTCCCCCCATTTTATTGGATAGGACAGAAGTTGAGAAGGAAGGGAAAGAGAGGGAGAGAGAGAGCACCTGAAGACCTGCTTTACCACTCATGAAGCATTCCCGATGCAGGTGAGGAGTGGGGGCTCATAAGCTAGTCCTTAAGTAGAGTGCTGTGTGCTTCACTGGGTGTTCCACTACCAGCCCTCCCCCCTCTCCAGTTAAATGACTTTTCAAAGTTATTAGAAGCATATCCTGTCATTACATCTTCCTAGTCCTAAATGTGATTGTGGTAAATGATCATATCTACCAACAGTTGTTGTAACAACCCACACACAGGGGTTCTAGTGATTCTGTTGGAGGATGAACTAATTATGTTTTTAACAATTTCTCAAAACTTGTGATTCTTAAAGGAATTATGCCTTCTAAAACTATATATTTAAAAAGTGGTCTGATGTTTAAATTGACAGTGATCATTTTACTTTAGATTTAATGTCTCCGGGAGTTGGGCAGTAGTGCAGTAGGTTAAGCGCATGTGGCGCAAAGCACAAGGACTGGCGTAAGGATCCCGGTTCAAGCCCTCGGCTCCTCACCTGCAGGGGAGTCGCTTCACAGGCCATGAAGCGGGTCTGTAGGTGTCTGTCTTTCTCTCCCCCTCTCTGTCCTCTCCTCCTCTCTCCATTTCTCTCTGTCCTATCCAGCGACAACGACATAAATAACTACAACAATAAAACAAGGGCAACAAAAGGAAATAAATATTTAAAAAATCAAAGAGTGGTCTGAGAGGTGGCATAGTGGATAAGACATTGGACTCTCAAGGATGAGGTCCCGAGTTCAATCCCCAGCAGCACATGTATCAGAGTGATGTCTGGTTCTTTCTCTCCTATCTTTCTCATAAATAACTAAAGTTTTTAAAAAGAATGTGTTGATTCGGTAGAGGGATAGAGAATGGGAAAGCTACTGGGGAGGGTATGGGATATGGAGATTGGGTGGCGGGAATTGTGTGGAGTTGTATCCCCCCATCCTACGGTTTTGTTAATGTCTCCTTGCTTAAATAAATAAATAAATAAATAAATAAATAAAAGTATTAATGCCTCACCTACTTTCAGGTGAGGATTTCATGATAATCACAGGTACAAGAGGTTCATTAAGTAGATACATCAGATACCATATAGAACAAAGAACTATAGTTATTGTGCCAAGAATTTGGCATAAAATGATTGCTGGGGTTTAGTGCTACTTTACCTGTATCCCTTGATTGTCTGGCAGCCAGAGGAAAAAAGGCTTATGCAATGGCTTATGTAGTTATAATTTTCATAAAGCTGTTTAAGACGTAACATTTCTAAGAATTTTGTGAGCCTTAGGGCAACAAAAGTGGAAAAAAAATAAATCTTTTTAAAAAAAGATTTATGAAAGAGAAAGAGGTCAAACATCCTTTCATGAACAGCCAGAGATCATACCCGAGGTCTCGCTTGCCAGCCTTGTGCTCTACTCGCTAAGCCATCCCCTAGGCAAAAAAAAAAAATAATAATAATTTTGTGAGCAGCATTCCTTAAATAATGAGTACTGGGGGGTCGGGCGGTGGTGCAGCAGGTTAAGCAAACAAGGAGCAAAGCAAAAGGACCAGTGTAAGGATCCCGGTTCAAACCCCTGGCTCTCCACCTGCTGCGGAGTCGCTTCACAAGCGGTGAAGCGGATCTGCGGGTGTCTAGCTTTCTCTCCCTCTCTTTGTCTTCCGTTTCTCTCCATTTCTCTGTCCTATCTAACAATGATGACAACAATAAAACAGCAAGGACAACAAAAGGGAATAAAAAGATAAATATTAAAAAAAAATAGTACCATAATGAAGAATGTCAGTGACTACACAAGTATTTAAAATATATATTTATTTATTTATTCCCTATTGTTGCCCTTGTTGTTTTATTGTTGTAGTTATTGTTGTAGTTATTAATGTTGTCGTTGTTAGAGAGGACAGAGATAAATGGAGAGAGGAGGGGAAGGCAGAGAGGGGAAGAGAAAGACAGACACCTGCAGACCTGTTTCACCACCTATGAAGCGACTCCCCTGCAGGTGGGGAGCCAGGGGCTCGAACCAGAATCCTTACTCCAGTCCTTGTGCTTTGTGCCACCTGTACACAGGTATTTTCTATACTGACTGATGAGGCATTTGTAAAAAGAGAGAGAAGCTACCATATGTTGATAAGTATGTTTTCTGGTTTTGCTTGATAAATAAGGAAGCCAATACTGTCTTCAGATCAGTTTGTCAAACTGCTAGGCTCTAACTCTTAATCAAACCTCACTCTGGGTAAGTAAATGATTGGGGGGGGGCACATATGGTATTCTGTGATCTTGACTGAAACAAGAACTTCCAATACCATGTGTAAGAGATGTGGTTGACTTTTTATTTGAAATGGTGGACGTTATTGTGAGTGAGCGTATCTCACTTGGGTTCTAACCCAGGAGAACTTAACATTTCAGTCAAGGAAGAGGGAGTTATTGGGCAAACTTAAAACTTTTCTCAGTTTTTGAAGTTGCTCAGATCTGGCAGTATTTGGTCAGGACCCCAGAATTGTGTACCATAAAACGTAGAAGGGGCTCTTCTAGCACGAAATCTGTACGTAGTGGTAGTAAAGGAGGTGTGAGAAGCCCCACTAGAAGACACTAGCTTTCTCTGCCAGCCTCTATGGGTGACTTGGAGGTGTTATTTAGTCCTGTCTGTTTATCTTTTAAGACATTTTAATTGGATATTTGTCCCAATATATTTCACATATTATAATTTAAGCATGTACTCAACATAAAATGAGGCTTTTTCCTTTTTGAGATTTTATTTCTTAATGAGAAACATAGGAGGAGAAAGAACCAGACATCACCCTGGTACATGTGCTGCCAGGGATTGAACTCAGGACCTCATGCCTGAGAGTCCGATGCTGTATCCACTGTGCCACCACCTGCACCACGCTTTTTCCTTTTTTAATTGTACCGCCTTCATGATAAGTTATGTGTATAGCACATGTCATTTTTTTTGTTTGTTTTGTTTTTTAAGGCTTCCTTTCATTTCTTTCTTTTTCTTTTTCTTTTTTTTTTGGATAGGACAGAGAGAAATGGAAAGAGGAGGGGAAGACAAGAGAGGGAGAGAGAAAGACAGACACCTGCAGACCTGCTTCACTGCCTGTGAAGCGACTCCCCTGCAGCTGGGGAGCCTGGAGCTTGTACTGGGATCCTTAGGCCGCTCCTTGTGCTTTGCACCATGTGCGCTTAACCGCCTGCACTGCCGCCCTGACTCCCTTCGTTTTTATTTTTATGATGAGAGGGAAAGGGAGACAGACACCTGCTGCACTTCACTATTCGTGAAGCTTCCCTCCTGCAGGTGGGGATTGAGGGCTTGAACTCAGGTCCTACGTGTTGCTTCTGTTAAGATTTTTAGGTCACTTTTAGTAAGGTGGATAGGGTCAATACATAGATTGGAGATCTAAGAAATGAAAGAGCTTTAGGAAGAGCAGTCCAGGTAGTGGGAAAAAGTGTGAACTTTTGAAATGAAATGGGGTGTATTTGAGGAAAATAAAGGGAGACAGTGTGACTGCACGGTAAATTAAGAAGAGACTATTTCAAGAGGAGCTATATCTCAAAACTAAAAATAAGACTTTTAATGTCTTCACAGTTCTGAAGCTATGAAGTTGATTTGATAAGTCTTCGAGAGGTTTATCAGTTTTATTTATTTCCCACTCCATCCCTAAAACCAACTTTTTTGTTTCATTGATGTTTTGTCTCGTCTGAAGTTGCATCAGTTTCTGCTCTTAGAGTTATTTACTGTTGTTCTTGCTAAGTTTTATTTATGTTTAAAATTTTTATTATCTTTATTTATTGGATAGAGACAGCCATAAATCAAGAGGGAAGGGGTGATAGAGAGGGAGAGAGACAGGGAGACACGGAGACAGCTGCAGCACAGCTTCACCACTTGCAAAGCTTTCCCCCTACAGGCGGGGACCAGGGACTCGAACCCAGGTCCTTGAGCATTGTAATACGTTTGCTCAACCAGGTGTGCCACCACCCGGCCCCGCTAAGTTTTATTTTTGTTTATTTACTTTTATTATAAGAGTACTGCTTAGAGTGTGGTCCAGGGGGGTGGCGCAGTGGATAGGACATTGGATTCTCAACCATGAGGTCCTGAGTTCGATCCCCAGCAGCACATGTACCAGAGTGATGTCTGGTTCTTTCTCTCCTCCTGTCTTTCTCATGAAAAATAAATTCTTTAAAATAAGTAAGTAAATAAATAAATAAATAAATAAATAGTCTGTGTTGATGTATCAGGCAAGAAGAGTCTGCTTACACAACCATTAGCTATCTACTCCACCCAGCTACTGGTACAATAAGTGGCATACAAATGGTCAACATTTATGACAGGTATTGTCAATATAGCATATAGAGAAATCTCATTACAGAGTAGTGGTGTTTGACTCTGTTTTTCTTTTTCTTTATTTTTTTATTTTTATTTTTATTTATTTATTGGACAGACAGCCAGTAATCGATCGGGAAGGGGGCTGATAAGAGAGAGAGAGAGAGAGCAACGAGAGATGCCTGCAGCCCTGCTTCACCAGTCGTGAAGCTTTCCTTCTGCAGGTGGGGACTAGGAACCCCAGGACCTTGAACCCAGGACCATGTACATTGTTTTTTTTTTTTGTCAGTGATTTTTATTGGAATAGATGAAGGACCTTGTACATTGTAACATGTGCATTCAACCAGGTGCGCCACCACCCGGCCCCAGCTTGCTTTCTTTCTTTCTTTCTTTCTTTCTTTCTTTCTTTCTTTCTTTCTATCTATCTTTCTCTCTCTCTCTCTCTCTCTCTCTCTCTCTCTCTCTTTTTTAAACTAGAGCACTGCTCAGCTCTGGTTTACGGTGGTGCGGAGGATTGAACCTGTGACTTTGGAGCTTCAGGCATGAGAGTCTCTTTGCATCACCATTATGCCATCTGCCCCTACCCTGTGTTTGGAGCTTTTTTAAAAAATATTTTGTTACAGGAGTCACGTGGTAGCGCAGCGGATTAAGTGCAGGTGGCGCAAAGCACAAGGACCCCCCTTAAGGATCCTGGTATGAGCCCCCGGCTCCCCACCTGTACGGGAGTCGCTTCACAAGCGGTGAAGCAGGTCTGCAGGTGTTTTTCTCTCCCCCTCTCTGTCTTCCCCTCCTCTCTCCTTTTCTCTCTGTCCTATCCAACAATAACAGCATCAATAACAACAACAGTTAATAACAAGGGCAACAAAGGAATAAATAAGTAAATATTAAAATATTAGTGTTTAAATTTTTTTACATATGAATCGTGAAAGTCACAACTACTATAGGAAATTTATTTTCACATGTTAAAAACCTGAATGAAATGAGAAACAGTCTGCCTGCTGGAATTTTGATCCAATTACTTATACGTTGATCTCTTTCGTGTCATGTTACATGTAAAAACAGGTAATATTTATTTTCATAGTACACGTGAATAAACTGCTTCTGGTGTGGTAGACCTCCTTTAGGATCACCTAAAGTGAAAAGGGTGCAATGCCCATATGTAGTTGTTACCTATTTGTAATGTATTACTGTAGAGAAGCTATACTTTTTTTAAACATTTATTTCTTTATTTATTCCCCTTTTGTTGCCCTTGTTATTTTTTTGTTGTAGTTATTATTGATGTCGTTGTTGTTGGAGAGGACAGAGAGAAATGGAGAGAGGAGGGGAAGACAGAGAGGGGGAGAGAAAGACAGACACCTGCAGACTTGCTTCACCACCTGTGAAGCGACTTCCCTGCAGGTGGGAGCCAGGGGGCTGGAACCTGGATCCTTAGGCATTTCCTTGTGCTTTGCACCAAGTTAGCTTAACCTGCTGTGCTAACGCCGACTGACTCCCGAGAAGCTATACTTTTTAGACCTTACTTACTGTCTGTAGAAACATCATACATGGGTGGGGTGGATAGCATTATGTTTATGCAAACAGACTGTCATGCCTGAGGCTCCAAAGTCCCAGGTTCAATCCCCCACACCATCATAAGCAAAGCAAGAGTTGAGCAGTGCTCTTGTTAAAAAAAAAAAGAAAGAAAGAAAAGAAACATCTTACAGTGCTTTATTTATTTATTGTTCTTCCTTTCCTATAATAGTGTGGAAATTGGTGAAAGTGTACGCGGAGAGGATGTCTACATTGTACAGAGTGGTTGTGGTAAAATCAATGACAATATAATGGAACTTTTGATCATGATTAATGCCTGCAAGATTGCTTCAGCCAGTCGAGTTACTGCAGTCATACCCTGCTTCCCTTATGCCCGACAAGATAAGAAGGACAAGGTAAGACCAGTGTCTCCATTACAAATTTATAACCGGGGAAACAGAAACACTTGCCCAAAGTCATAAACATTTCTTAGTGATTGGAATTAACACACTTTCTTAGGGTACTGCTGGTCTTCAAAAACAGTAGGCTTGTGATAGAGTCATACAGTTGTGATGTTTAATTTATTTCAGTTCTAGTTGTGACCTCTTCATAGAACTTGAAGTCTGTTTTCTTTTTTTTTAATTTTATTATATTTTAAAATTTATTTTCCCTTTTGTTGCCCTTGTTTTTTTTTATTGTTGTTGTAGTTATAATTGTTGTTGTTGTTAGATAGGACAGAGAGAAATGGAGAGAGGAGGGGAAGACAGAGAGAAAGACAGACACCTGCAGATGTGCTTCACCGCCTGTGAAGCGACCCCCCTGCAGGTGGGGAGTCCGGGGCTCCAACCGGGATCCTCACACTGGTACTTGTGCTTTGCGCCACGTTCACTTAACCCGCTGTGCTACCGCCAACTTCCTTCTTCTTCTTCTAGCGTTTGCCGCCCGACTCCCTGAAGTCTGTTTTCTAAGTACTTGGTTAAGACACACCTTATTTATGTGTTTGAGCATGTGTACATTAAATCTAATAGGATTCTTTAAAAAAAAAGTTCCTGTTTTGGGGCCAAGTGGTGACGCACCTGGTTAAGTGCACATGTTACAATGTGCAAGGACCCAGGTTTGAGTCCCAGGTCCTCACCTGCGGGGGTAAGCTTCACGACTGGTGAAGCAATGCTGCAGGTGTCTCTGCCTCTCTTCCTCTCTATCTCCCCTTCCCTCTTGATTTCTGGTTGTCTCTATCCAATAAATAAATAAAGATAATAAAAAATTTAAAATTCCAGGCTTGCCTAGCAAATTGTACAGATTAAAATGTACCAGGAAAATATTTTTTGATGTTTACTAGTTGGAAAAGTGATGTTCCACTAATATTTATCGTAAGTTGAGATCTACTCATTCTCAATGACCATGTTACTGTTCATGATTTCCTGGTGGTGTAGTGCCTTTAAACATAGAATATGCACAACAAATAAATGTTTATTGAGCAAAGCAAATGTATTGTTTCTCAAATGTGACTTTTTTTTTTTTGCTTTCACTTCCATTTAGAGCCGGGCTCCCATCACAGCCAAGCTTGTTGCAAATACGCTGTTGGTAGCAGGCATAAATCATATCATTACCATGGACCTACATGCTCCTCAAATTCAGGTATCAGTGGAGGAGGCTAACTATGGGAGTTTAGAAAAGAAAACTGCCTTGAAAACCGCTCAAATAAAATTAACACTCTCAGTAGAATAAACATACTCGTCTCAGTCATAGTTCGTAGTTTGTGATCAAGAGAATTTAGCTTTGCTCATTTGCTTTGTAATCTTGGGCAGAATAAATAACCCATTGGGTGTCTGATAGTTACTTATTCCCCCTCTCAGACCACAGTTATTTAACTTCTTTGGACATACACTGGTTTGTTATTTTAATTTTTTTATTTCTTTATTGGGGAATTAATGTTTTACATTCAACAGTAAATACAATAGTTTGTACATGGATAACATTCCCCAGTTTCCCATTTAACAATACAACCCCCACTAGGTCCTCTATCATCCTTCATGCACCTGTATTCTCCCCACCCACCCACCCCAGAGTCTTTTACTTTGGTGCGATATGTCAAATCTATTTCAGGTTCTACTTGTGTTTTCTTTTCTTTAATTTCTTTATTGGGGAATTAATGTTTTACATTCAACAGTAAATACAATAGTTTGTACATGCATAACATTCCCCAGTTTCCCATTTAACAGTACAACCCCCACTAGGTCCTCTATCATCCTTCATGGACCTGTATTCTCCCCCCTACCCACCCCAGAGTCTTTTACTTTGGTGCGATACGCCAATTCCAGTTCAGGTTCTGCTTGTGTTTGCTCTTCTGATCTTGTTTTTCAACTTCTGCCTGAGAGTGAGATCATCCCATATTCATCCTTCTGTTTCTGACTTATTTCACTTAACATGAATTTTTCTTTTTTTTTTTTTGTTTTTTTTTTTGTTTGTTTTATTGTTTTGTTTTTTTTATTTAAGGAAGGATTAATTAACAAAACCATAGAGTAGGAGGGGTACAACTCCACACAATTCCCACCACCCAATCTCCATATCCCTCCCCCTCCCCCGATAGCTTTCCCATTCTCTATCCCTCTGGGAGCATGGACCCAGGGTCATTGAGGGTTGCAGAAGGTAGAAGGTCTGGCTTCTGTAATTGCTTCCTCGCTGAACATGGGCGTTGACTGGTCGGTCCATACTCCCAGTCTGCCTCTCTCTTTCCCTAGTAGGATGGGCCTCTGGGGAAGCTGAGCTCCAGGACACATTGGTGGTGTCTTCAATCCAGGGAAGTCTGGCCGGCATCCTGATGACACCTGGAACCTGGTGACTAAAAAGAGAGTTAACATACAAAGCCAAACAAATTGTTGAGCAATCATGGACCCAAAGCTTGGAAAAGTGGAGAGGAAGTATTAGGGAGGTACTCACTGCAAACTCTAGTATACTTCTGCTTTCTTACTTTGGTGCCATACTCCAAACTCAGTCAAGTTCTGCTTTGCGTTTCTACTTCTTTTTTTTTTTTACATGCATAACATTCCCCAGATTCCCATTTAGCAATACAACCCCCACTATTTCATTCATCATTTTTCATGGACCTGTATTCTCCCCACCCACCCACCCACCCTAGAGTCTTTTACTTTGGTGTAATACTCCAATTCCATTTCAGGTCCGACTTGTGTTTTCTTTTCTAATCTTGTTTTTCAACTTCGGCCTGAGAGTGAGATCATCCCATATTCATCCTTCTGTTTCTGACTTATTTCACTCAACATGATTTTTTCAAGGTCCATCCAAGATCGGCTGAAAACGGTGAAGTCACCATTTTTTTTTTTACAGCTGAGTGGTTGGTATTCCATTGTGTATATATACCACAACTTGCTCAGCCACTCATCTGTTGTTGTGTTGTTGGACACCTGGGTTGCTTCCAGGTTTTGGCTATTACAAATTGTGCTGCCAAGAACATATGTGTACACAGATCTTTTTGGATGGATGTGTTGGGTTCCTTAGGATATATCCCCAGGAGAGGAATTGCAGGGTCATAGGGTAGGTTCGTTTCTAGCCTTCTGATTATTTTAAGTTTTAAATAAGGTAGCAAATCCATAATAATTGATGGCTTATGACAGGTAGCTAAATGAGTTGCATCCAGCTGTTCCTTTGAATAGTCAAAGGTTTTAGATGTAAAACCAGAGCTATTAGAATCTATAGAATGCCCTTTGTATAAGGCCATTTCCTTCTACATCACTTTATTAAATGCCAATGAAAGAAAATTTTGGCCGCCATAGAAGGAAATGAAGTTTTCCCAGGACCTACTTTATATAAGATGCACAGTCATTTTCCAAGAATAACCAATAATGTTAGGTGAGGATTTGCCATACATTTATTATTTATTTATTTACTTATTTTGAGAGAGTAAAGCACAATTTTTAAAAGACTTTCGAGTCACCATTTAACATTATCATTTGATTAGTTCTATATTTATACAACAGTAAAGAATTTTAGGGCAGGGGTAGATAGCAAGCATAATGGTTATGCAAAGAGACTTAAGACTGAGGCTCCAAAGTCCCATGTTCAATCCCCTGTATCACCATTATCCAGGTTAAGCAATGTTCTGATTAAAAAAAAACATTATAAAAGAGGGAACAATTAGTTTGAGAACCTCAACATAACTCAAACAACTGGTATTTGAACATAGATCTTCTGACTTCTAGTCTCTTCTTCTCTCTGAACATTTACTATATTCTCCACTAATTTATGTACAATTTATGTATCTCCACACTAGTCAGCTTTTGCTTCTGCCAGCCCACCATTTAGTGGCATGAGGCAGTAAATATTGCTGAGGCAGTTCTGGTCTCAGCTGAACCCAGATGTTTTTCCCTAAGAATTTGTGTGTTTTGGTCAGGGCTCTGTTGCACAGCTCAGACTGAGGACTTCATTTTGCAATCTTCTACACAGGGAATGCCTTCTAATCCATTTGAATGTTGCAGTAAGGTATTCTTTGAACTAGCTGCTATTTTTATACATGGAAGAGGACAGTGAAACAACTCACCTTGCTTCTCCAGGGCTTTTTTGATATCCCAGCGGACAATTTGTACGCAGAACCAGCTGTTCTGAAGTGGATACGAGAGAACATCCCCGAGTGGCGGAATTGCACCATTGTCTCACCTGATGCAGGTGGTGCCAAGAGGTAATGGATGAAAACATTCCCAGTGTACTTCGAAAACCTTTTAGACAACTAGATCAGAAAGTGATGTTTCTTTTTTACACAGGTGACATTTTTTAAGTACTTAGAATGGATATACCAGCTGCTGAGAATAGAAACAATGCTTATTTATTTGCCTGAATCACTTCCTGATGAAGCAGATGATAGCAGAGAAGCATCCCTAAATGGTTATGATGCTATGGGCTTTGACCGTAACCCAATAGTTATTTTGCACTGCAAAGGTATTAATACTGTTATAAAGTTGTTGGGGATGGTTGGAAATTTGGTTTTCTAATAAGTGGCTTATTACTGAATCACTTGTTAGTGGACAAATACGATTTTACACACCTATAATGCTGTTGGCTAGATCATTTTAATTCTGGGATTGAACTATGAAGCGGGTAGAAAAATAATGCCTGGATAATTTTACTTAAACCTAAGATCTTAAGGACAAACTGATTGCCAGGGACAATCACAGTTTGAAAGCTCACATGGCTCTTGATTTCCTTAGTAGATCACTCATTAGTAATGCATTCAAAATATCACACAGGTTTTGTTGAGGGAAATGAAGAGCTAAAACTGAGATCATTAGGAAAAGCTAATTCAGACCCTTCTCAAAGTTACTCAAATCTTCAGTGACTGTTTCTCAACAACCCCATTATATCAGTAATTCAGAACTTATTGAGCATTTGTTTTATTACCCAGCCAGATGTATGGCTTTGTGAGTTCCATGTAATCACTAGTTACTATCAGTGATGGGGTAAAGGTCACACCTCATCATTATATGTCAGTACACCACCAGTTCGCCATTTCCTTCCCAATCTTCTGTCAATTAGAGGCAACATTCCCCCAATAACTCACTCTCTTCTTTTTCTTCTTTAACTTTTTTTTTTTTTTACCTGAGCACTGATCAGCTCTGGCTTATGGTGGTGCAGGGGATTGAATATGGAACTTTGGAGCCTCAGGCATGAGTCTCTTTGCATAACCATTATGCTATCTGCCCCCACCCCACTTCCTCCATCAGATAACTTTCTTCCTCCTTAGTGATAGGAGATCCACAGAGAGAGGCTAAAGGTTTGTCCACACTTGCTCTTCCATTTTTTTCTTTTAATTTTTAAAATTATCTTTATTTATTTATTTATTGGATAGAGACAGCCAGAAATTGAGAGGAGGAGGGAAGCTAGAGAGGGAGACAGAAAGACACCTGCAGACCCACTTCACCACTCACAAAGCTTTCCGCCTGCAGGTGGGGACCAGGGGTTCAAACTCGGGTCCTTGGGCACTGTAACATGTGCGCTCAACCAGGTGCACCACCAACCGACCGCCCCTTTTTTAAGATCCCCTTCAGTTCTTTGGATATTGTAGGAGAAAGCAAGATTTCATCTTCTCTTAAAAGTTAAGTAGTATTCCAGTGTTATGATGACAAGTCCTCTGTCTATTCACTTTTGGGTAGATAATCTTAGTACATAAGGATTTCGTTTTCTCCACCGCCTCCAGCATTTCTGTGGCTTTTTTTTAAATGGACATCAATGTAAAGCTTCTAAAGTAATTCATCAGTCTAACATCCATGATTTTGATATCCATAGATTCAGTTCAGTCAGCAATGGTCCAGAAATAGTATGTAAGATAAGACATTTTGAGGGGAAAATAACATTAATATGTTTGTTATGCCACAGAGCTGTGGTTATTTTAATTTGTTATTCATTATTATTAATATCTTACTGTGCCTAGTCTATAAATTAAACCTTATCATAGATGTGTGTGTATATATTTACTACAGGTAAAGAGGTGACTACTGTGTTAGTAAAATAACCAGGCATCACATTTAAAAATACAGTAAGTTTGTATTATTGCAGAATGTAATGTTGATCCAAGATCAAGGAATCTACCAATATAATCAATGACGGCCAAAAAAAACAATCCATGGAGAATTTTCTATTTTCCAGAGATATTGAAAAATTATGGAAAGAGTCCAACATCCATTCATTTTTTCCCTATCATTTTATTGGGGGGGGTTAAATGGTTTACAGTGCAGTTATTGACACATGGGTACCATTTCTCATCTCCCATGATAAATGTCTGTAAAACACTCTCACCCCCAAGGTAAGTCCTTTTTCACGATCATGCACCAGGACCTCAAAGCCCCTCCCCCCCCAGCTTCCTCTCTTCTATCCTTCCCCAGAGTCCTTTGCTTTGATGCAATATGCTAACACTAATCCAAGTTTGACTTTGTGTTTCCTTTTCTGGTATTGTGTCCTTTTGAATGTAGGCCTTCACAGAGTTGTATTGATTTGGATGTCCCTGATAAGTGATGAGCATTTTTAAAAAATATTTATTGTTTTTCCCTTTTATTGCCCTTTTTTCTTGTTGTCGTAGTTATTATTGATGTCGTTGTTGGATAGGACAGAGAGAAATGGAGAGAGGAGGGGAAGACAGAAAGGGGGAGAGAAAGATAGACACCTGCAGGCCTGCTTCACTGCCTGTGAAGTGACTTCCTTGCAAGTGGTGAGCCGGGGGCTCCGGGATCCATAGGCCAGTGCTTGTGCTTTGCGTCACATGCGCTTAACCCCACATGCGCTTAACCCCACATGCGCTTAACCCGCTACACCACCACCCGACTCCCAAGTGATGAGCATTTTATTTTTCTAGTGCATATTGTTGAATCACCTGTTCAGTTCTTTTCATTTTTTATATTTATTTATTTTCTCTTTTGTCGCCCTTGTTTTTTATTGTTGTTATTGAGGCCATTGTTAGATAGGACAGAGAGAAATAGAGAGAGGAGGGGAAGACAGAGAGGGAGAGAAAGACAAGACACCTGCAGACCTGCTTCACCACCTGTGAAGCAACTCCCTTGCAGTTGGGGAGCCGGGGACTTGAACCGGGATCCTTACGCTGGTCCTTGCGCTTGGCGCCATGTGTGCTTAACCAGCTGCGCTACTGCCCGACTCCCTGACTATTATTTCTATAAATATATATATACATATATGTGTATATGTATATATATATATACCCTTTTTCTTCTATGGTCCTGTCCTCTCTTCCTTTCTAAGACATACCTACATCTATTACTACTTCTGAAAGTCCTTTCTCCCACCCTCTTCTCTGGTCCTGATGGAATTGAGATTCAGAGCCCTCTGGCCATCTTCCCTCAGCATTTCTCCTCCTTTGGGAATATGGATCAGAATTCTTTTTAGGATGCAGAAGGTGGGAGGTCTGGCTTCTGTAGTTGCTTCTCTGCTGGACATGGATGTTGGCAGGTCAATCCATACCCCCAGCCTGTTTCTTCTATCTTTCCCTAGTGGGAATATTAGCTTCTTAATCAGATATGTTAAGTAAATATTCTCTCCACCCAGTAGGATAGATTTTTGTTCTAATGATAGTTTCTTTTGATATGCAGCCTTTTTGTCTGATGTATTCTCACTTGTTTATTTTTGTTTCCCTTGCTGTTGGAGTTGAGTTCCAAGTACATCTCTGAAGCTTATTATAGAGTGTTCTGCTTATTTTTCTTCCATGTATTTTATTTTTCCCTCCAGGGTTATCAGTGGAGCTAGGTGCTAGCACTACAGATCTGCCCCCAGCAATCAGTTTTCTTTTTCTTTTTTTTTTCTGTTCTGTACAAGAGAGAAAAAGTGAGGAGGGGGAGGCAAAAAGGGAAAAAAAGACACCTGCAGACCTGCTTCACCACTCATGAAGCGTCCCCATTGCAGGTAGGGAGCAGGATCTTGAACTCCTTTTGCATTATACCTTGTGCACTTAACCGGGGGTGCTTCACTGCCTGGCCCCTCTCAGTATGGTTAGGTGTCGCTGTAGGCCCGCAAAAACGACACGGACACCAGAGTCTCTTTCCTCAATTTCCTTAATTTCCTTCTTATGGCCTTAAGTACCTTTCAGTGTTACATAGTCAGCTAATGGGCATTAAGCAAGCATGCAGCATTCATAGATCATGCAGCTTTCTACCAATCATAAAACAGATCACCTGTACAGCACGCAGTCTGTTCAGTTGGATCCTCCAACTTCCGCAAAGTTGTTTACCACTTGACTGGTTTATCCACCACATGGCCGGCGCCATCTTAGGGGCATGATGTGCAGTGTCATTATGGCTCCCAACAGTTAGGGGTTCAACACCTAAGTTTTTGATCCATTTTGAGTTTACTATGTGATGTGAGGTGGTAGTCCCAGTCCACTTTTTTGCTTGTGGCTGTTTGGTTTTCATATTGAGACTTCCCTCTCTGTTTTATGTTCTTTACTCCATTGTCTATAGATGAATTGTCCTTATGTTTGAGGCTTTATTTCTTCTGAGTTCTCAATTCTATTCAATTGACACGTGGGTTTGCTTTCATTCGAATAATAGAGTATTTTGATTTTTATATCTTTGTAGTATAGTTTGATGGTCGACAACATGACTTCTCCATTCTAAATCTTTTTTTTTTTTTTTGCCCCCTTAGGACTACTTTGGGAATTCTGAATCTCTTGTAGTTCTAAGCAAATTCCAGTAATTGTTGTAGTTCCTTTCATTTGGATTTGAATAGGAATTATTTTGAATCTGTATAATGCTTTGGGCAGTATAGTTATTTTAATGTGAATTCTACCGTTCCATGAGCATGGGATATCCATTTCCTTTTGTCTTCTGCTTGTAACTGTCGTTTTTTGTTAATAATTAGGTATACAAATCGTTTGCTGCTTTGTTAGATTTATTTCATTACAGTTGTAATGGGGTTGTTTTCTTGACTTTTCTCGCATGTAAAAATTCCACCACTTTTGGATTTTTTTATAGCCTATTATTCTACTATATTTGGTTTACTGCTCCTAAAAAGATTTTAAGTTGAATCTTTTAGGTTTTCCATATTTATGTTATCTGCAAGAAGTGGAAGACTTCTTTCCCAGTTTTGATTCCTTATTTCTTTTTGTTAATTGCTCTGATTGGGACTGCAAATACTGTGTTAAATATGGACATCAAAGCTATACTTTTTATAGTAAGCACGTATTTTTTCCCCAATAGTGGACTATTTTTAAAATGAGTAGCTTTCATTTCTATCTTGGCAAGGTTTTTTTGTTTGTTTGTTTGTTTGTTTTTTAAGAATTTATTTATTTATGAGAAAGATAGGAGACAGAGAAAGAACCAGACATCACTCTGGTACATGTGCTACCGAGGATTGAACTCAGGACCTCGTGATTGAGAATCCAATGCTTTATCCACTGTGCCACCTCCTGGACCACTTTTAAAAAAATATTTATTTTCCCTTTTGTTGCCCTTTTTTTTTCATTGTTGTTGTAGTTATTATTATTGGTGTCATCATTGTTAGATAGGACAGAGAGAAATGGAGAGAGGGGGGGAGACAGCGGGGGAGAGAAAGATAGGCACCTGCAGACCTGCTTCACCGCCTGTGAAGTGACTCCCCTGCAGGTGGGGAGGTGGGGGCTTGAACCAGGATCCTTACGCAGGTCCTTGCACTTTGCGCCATGTGCGCTTAAACCGCTGTGCTACCGCCTGACTCCCCTTGGCAAGGTTTTGAGTGTGTAATTGTAACTCGCACATAGTTCTCAAGAAGTTGTAGGGAATGACTTTCTCCTGGCCTTTTATGCTTCATCTAGCACCATTGGCCATTTTACATGAACAGTTTGGGATCTTAATCAAGTGTTTGCCTCAACTAAACAGATTTGATTATGTGCCCATTCAATAATAGCGGAGAGTACAGGGTCTGATTCATTTAGATCAGAGTACAAATACATGCCCGTTTCACAGTTCAAGCTTACATATTCTGTATTATATGGTCACAGGCTCTCTTCAAGCCAGTAAACTCAGATACATGGCTATAGTTACCAGGGGAATAGGACATAATGCTGTAGATCAGTATTACATTTCGAAAAACACCACAAAGTGCAGGTCTCTCCACACATGAGTATGGACAGATGTCACTAGGACACACAGTCATTTACATTGTTTCAGCAAATTTTGATGCATTTTTGTTTGAATGAATATGGCAAATATGGTCAAATACGGCAGTTTGTCACCAAACATATGTGCCTCCTATTCCACCTTCCAACCGGGGTTGTTTTATTTGACAAAAAAGGAAAAAAAAAATTAGAGATACTTTGGGTTCTACGGAGAGGCTCAACTTGCCTGGTTAATTAAATTTTTTTCCTGACATTTATAAAAGGAATCCCCAAAGTGGGTACAGTTGACATTGGCAGTTGGTAGATTACGATGGGGGGAGTTTATAGTGGAATGGGCTAGGTATTGCTTCTCCTGTTAGATTCAATTTCTCTCATGTCTACATCTGCATGTCAAATTGGGTTGATCAGCACTCTAGTTAACTATTTTTTTGTGCTGCTAGCAATACATTAAGTGAAATGGACCTTAGCATTGCTGCTTCCTCATACTGGTGAGGACATCTGTCAGTTACTATAACCCTAAGTGAATTATGATCTGAGTTTGACTAACATTCACAGTCTGCTTTCAAAATATGAAAGCATTAATCTCTAAGATTCAGTTTGTGATATAGGTCAAATTTGCATTTTTTCCAGCCCTGGAACTATTTGTTCCAAGGTATAGTCTCCCCTAAAAACAGACCCATTATTTAGTCCATTTCTTTTGCTTTAAGATCCCGACACACAGGTTTAACCGAACACCTTGTTTTGCAGAGTGACCTCCATTGCAGACCGGTTGAATGTGGACTTTGCTTTGATTCACAAAGAACGAAAGAAGGCAAATGAAGTGGACCGCATGGTGCTGGTGGGGGATGTGAAGGATCGGGTGGCCATTTTGGTGGATGACATGGCCGACACTTGTGGCACAATCTGTCATGCAGCTGACAAGTGAGTGCTGAGTAATTGGTACTTAGAACTAACAAGCTGGAGGATTGGGAGAGAGCATAATTTTTCTGCAAAAAAGACTCATACCTGAGGCTCTGAAGTCCTATGTTCAACCCCAAGCACCATTACAAGCCAGCGCAATGCTGTCGGTTCTCTTTCTTTATCTCATTAAAGTAAAATATTTTTTAAATCTGATTTGAATCCTTGTATTTATGAGGTATGAAAATTGCGATAGCTGATCAACTCCTTAAAATGTCAGTGTCTTAACACAGCTTCTCATAGCTTAACATAACTTCTATGTTAAGATACTGTGTTCCAATGGCAGCATTCACATTTAGTCTAGTGCTGTATTTTTAATGGATTTTTAATTTTTAATGTATAGCTCTAAGAAATTTCATTTTGGCCATGCAGAAAGGGAGGAGAAGATAAAGAATCAGTCATGGAATATATTTATAAACAACCAACAAGTAGTATATACTGAAAGTAGTGCTTACATATTTTCTTTAATTGCCACCAGGGCGAGCACAATTCCTCTGTTCCCTACAGATTTTTTTTTCTTTCACTTTCAAGACTGGTGGGGGGGAAGATAAACCACAGCTGGGACCTTGAAAATGGGTAAAGTGTGCATTCTACTAGCCTTCTTATCTCCTTGACCCTCTGCCTATATTTCTATGGTTAATCAAGTCACATATCCTCATCTAACTCTGCAAGGGCTAGTAAGAAATGATTTATTTATTCATGAGAGAGATAGGAGGAGAGAAAGAACCAGACATGCCTCTGGCACATGTGCTGCTGGGGACAGAACTTGGGACCTCATGGTTGAGAATCCAATGCTTTATCCACTGTGCCACCTCCCGGAACACAGGGATAGTAAAAAATATAATCAACTATGAGCCTCGGAAAAAGAGGAGTTAGATTTTATTGAGGAAAGTAGTCTGTGTTCACTAATTTGTGTGAATCCAAATCTATTCTGATTTTTCTCCAATATGAATTCGTATGTTGATACTAACCCATTATGATGGTATTTGGAGGTGAAGGCTTTCAGAGGTAGATTTGAATGAGGTCTTGATAATTTGCCCTCATGATGAAGAGATACCACGGTTGGAGAGATAGCACAGTGGTTGAGGTCTAGACTTTCATGCCTTAACGGCCACAGATCCCAGGTTTGAACTCTTATCAGCTGCAGATGAGTAGTGCTCCGGTCTCTCGCTCACTAAAATTAAGTAAATCTCCAGAAGGAAGAAACACCAGAGAGCTTACTGATTCCTGCTTGTTTCTTGTGTCCACACATGTAAGCACACAGCCAGATCGGTGGCCAACAGTAAGGCGAAAGATAATTCCTTTGGAATAAGCTTCCCAAATAGGCACCTTGATCTTAGACTCCTAGCCTCCAGAATCATGAGGAATAAGACTCTTGTCATTTCGTTATGATATCCCGAGTTTACGAATGTATTCCTTGCCGGGCTAACGTGGGGGTGCCTCTCCCTGGGTGCATACTTTGGGTTGGAGAGAACTCACAGCCAGCCTGGGCTGCTACTCACTCAGTGACTCAAGGGAGATGACTCAGGAACAGTCACATGGTGGCGAGACAATGCAATGTATTTATTGATCAGAGAGCCCAGGCTTTTTAAAGGGCAGACCCGGAAGTGGCAAGTCAGAAACAGAAATCACTAGGAAAGGGGCAGAGAAAGGCAAAAGGGCCTGAGAAGGTAGACACTTCCTTAGCAACTGTTGCAAGGGTTTTAACTGGTAGGATTAATATTACCCTGCAGGTAGGGAGAGTTTCGAGGTTACAGAGAAAATAGATCAAAAGAATGGAATGGGTTGGGATCTTTCAGGCAAAACAGTGATTATGTAGATAGGCCATAGTATCAGGAATGCAGGGTGCTTTGTGAGGCTCCTCACAATTTCCTGACAATTCCTAAATTGCATTCTGTAGTGACAGGTAAGATCAATCCAGATTAACTGTTTTGTTTCCCCCCCCCCAGACTTCTCTCAGCTGGAGCCACAAAAGTTTATGCTATCTTGACTCATGGAATTTTTTCTGGTCCTGCCATTTCTCGTATCAATAACGCATGCTTTGAAGCAGTAGTTGTCACCAACACCATACCTCAGGAGGATAAGATGAAGCATTGCTCCAAAATACAGGTGAGCATGAGATTCTTGCAAAAACTCTAGTCTGAATATTTAGCCAGTGGTTTTTTAATGTTGGGTCAGGTGTCTGAGTTCACGTTTAGTCTGTCTTCAAGGTCTCTGGAGGTTGGAATTCTGTGTTCTAGATTTTTTTTAATACAAAATAACATTTTTATTTCTAAAAAGGAAACATTGACAAAACCATAGGATAAGAGAGGGGGACAACTCCCCACAATTCCCACCACCAGAACTCCGTATCTCATCCCCTCCCTTGCTAGCTTTCCTGTTCTTTATCCCTCTGGGCATATGGAGATAGAGCATATGTTCACAAGTATCCATAAATTAGGGCAAAATATATACCTGAAAGCAAAAGTACACAATAGTCTGCAGTGAGTCAGTATAAAGTTCAAAATAAAATAGTGTCTACTTACATACCCTCCTCACCTACCTCCTGTTATACCTCACTCACTCACTCCAAAGCTAATCTTATCAAAGTAAGGGCTGCAAAAGCTGAATAAGGATAAGAGACTGGCATACTTTAACGATGACTTTTTAGTCACTATCAGGCCACCATGTCAGCTGGAGCCCTAGTCAGGGAGTCATGAGTTTCCCAAACATACATGATGGGCCTAGACCTAGAATAAATCCCTCTCCCCAATATTACCAGTCATCTCTATCAGGAACAACACAATAGACCCCTTTGTGGGCCCCCATAGGACCAGGCGCTCAACTTGGATCAACAACGGTAGAGAATATTCCATCCTTTGAAAGGAGAATGGACAACATACTCTGGGTTCTAGATCTTAACAGATACTCCCAGTCCTTGTGTTACACTCAGGTTTCCAAGTCCACACTTCACAATAAATGAAAAAAAAAGTGTGTTCTGGAAACTGCCTGTAAAACCGGAGACCCTAGGACCAGTACGTTAGAGGAATCCCTCAAACAATTCCTAGGCACTAAAATGTAAGTGCTGTTTCTAATTCAAGGCATAATCCTTTTTTGATGAATAATGTGTACACAATAGATGGTTCAATAGGTAGAGCTCATGTCTCAGGCCTCAGGTTTGATTCTTGGCAAACATAAGATCCATGGACACCATACCAACGGAACTTTTTTTTTTAAGATAGATGAAATGAGAAATTGAGGTGAGGGGGGAGAAAGAGGAAACACCTGCACACCTGCTCTACCACTCATGAGGTTTCCCCTTGTGGGGACAAGGGTCTTGAACCTGAGTCTTTGTGCGTTGTGACTTGTACACTCAGACAGGTGCACCACCACCTGACGCCCCACTAGGACCTCTTGCATGCTGAATAGATCAATTTTTATTCTGTTTTTTTATTGGGGGGTAGGCAAATATACTAAAGTATCAGTGGAGTTCCACTGGTGTTGCCCATAGTATTCCCATGTGGTATATCTAATCCAGGGCCCCACCTGTGATAGGTGTGTGTTTATTATTAGCTTGACCATCTTCTAGACTCTAATTCAAGCGATCATAGACAGGGCCTCATGAATATAAGACTTGCACTCTATTCCTAAGTCACTCTGCCTGCCCCTCATCCCTAAGAATTTGTATGTATATGATTTTAGTGAGTTACAAGGGTCATAAGGAATAGCTCCACATTTTGCCTCCACCTTCACAATGATAACCACTATAGTTGTCACAAAATGTTAAGAAGTTTAATTGCTTCTTCTGTTTTAGGTTTGTTTATATGTTTGAGTTCTCTAGATTCCATATATGAGTGAGATCATCTAGTATTTCCTTTCATCTCTTCACTTATTTCATTAAGCATAATCACCTCCAGTTTCATCCATTTTTATACCAATGGACACAATATCATATATATATTTTTTATCACAAAGGAGTATTGCACGGACTATATCCTATAAGTTTTTTTTTTTTTCAGTTATCCATCAGTGGACATTTAGGCTGCTTCCACTCTTTGGCCATTGTAAATAATGCAGCTATGAACCTAGGGTTGGATATGTCCCTTCAAATCCATGATTCCCTGCCTAAGAGTAGTACTGCTGGGTCATAAGATATTGTCAGGCTAGCGATGTGCGAGAGAGAGATGACCCAGGAACCAAGCTCGTGGCGGTGAGGCAGTCCTAATCTTTATTTATGCGAGCGCCCCAGAGTCCGGCGGTAGTACACTTGGTTAAGCCATGTGGCGCAAACCCGCCCGCTTCTCCAGGTTGGAACAGGGAAGAGCCAAGTTGGAAACGGAAGTGGCTTGACAATACCATACATGGTTAGGAAAGGAGCAGAGAGAGGTGAAAAAGGTAGGAACTTCCTTAGCAACTGCTGCCAGGGTTTTAACTGGTAGGATTAATAATACCCTGCAGTCTTGAGAGTAGAAAAGGAATATATTAAATGAGCAGAATGGGTAGGGGAATAGGGTAGAGGACTTGTCATTTGTTAGACAAAGCAGAAGGTTGATAATGTAGATAATAAAAGGAGGGGCTATAGTATCAAGGAATGCAGAGTGGAGCAGGGGGAGTTGGCGTAATGTTTTAAGGAATGCCGGGCTCCTGGAGGCAGAAAAATGCAGGATGCTTTGTGAGGCAGGAAGTCTGATAAGAAAGGGAAACCTTTAGGGTCCTTGTGTCCTTCTTGTTCAACTTCTCGGTAGAGAGAGAGACTGACAGGATAGTCGCACCCCTCAGGTCAAGCCTTGCCAGGCTCTACTACATCCTCACAATTTTCCTACAGATATTTCCAGTTTTGTTTGCTTAAGATCTCTATACAATCTTCCAAAGGGGCTTCAGTAGTTTGCATTCCCACCGGCAGTGTAGTAGAGTCCTTGTTTCTCCACAACATTGTCAACAACTGTAGTTTCCTGTTTTGTTGATGTAGGCCATTCTCTCAAGTGTGAGGTGAAATCTCAGTGTAGTTTTAATTTGCATTTCTCTAATGATTGGTGAAGTGGAACGTTTCTTCACATATCTCCGAGCCATGTGTGTATCTCTTGAAAAATCTTTTTTTAACACCAAAACACTGCTCAGCTCTGGGTTATGTCGGTATCAGGGAATTGAACCTGTGACTTTTGAAGACTTGAGCATGAAATACTCTTTGCACGACAGTTATGCTATCTACCACTCAGGTCTTCTTCCCTTTTTTGAGCCATGTGATTTAATAGATGTTTGATATCAAATCATTGTTGGATGTGTGGTGTGCAAACATTCCTAGGATTTTTTGAATGCTACTCTGTCTCCTTGGTGAGCTTGAGTCAGGATTGTTTTTCTTTCTCTTTCTCTACTCCCCCTCTCTTTCTTTCCTTGTTTCTTCCTTTCTTTCCTTCTCTCTTTCTTTCTTTCTTTCTTTCTTTCTTTCGATTTGGGTACTAATGAGAGAGGGAGAAAAGAGCACCAGAGCTTTACTTTGGTGGATGCAGTAGCTGAAATTAAACTCGGGACCTCATGCTTATGTATCCAATGCTTTATCCATTATACCATTTTGTGGGATACCCATTATAGTACTTTTGACTCCTAAGTGGTTCATACTAAAAAACATGAAGAATGGAGGGGGGGTAGGACCTTGGTGCACGGGGCTAAGTACATGTGGCACAAAGCGCAAGGACCAGCATAAGGATCCCGGTACAAAGTGCAAGGACCTGTGCAAGGATTCCGGTTTAAGCCCCCTGCTCCCCACCTACAAGGGGTACGCTTCACAAGCAGTGAAGCAGGTCTGCAGGTGTTTGTCTTTCTCTCCCCCTTTCTGTCTTGCCCTCCTCTCTCCATTTCTCTCTGTCCTATCTAACAGTGATGGCATCAGTAACAATAATGACAACTACAACAGTGAAAAACAACAAGGGCAACAAAAGGGAAAATAAATAAATGAATATTTTAACAAGGAGAAAAAAATGGCCGCAGGAACAGTGGATTCATAGTGCAGGCTTGATCAAGCCCCATTGATAACCCTGAAGGCAATGAATAAATAAGAATATCTCAGTGTAGGACCCTGAAGAGAAATTGCACAGTGTAATGGTTTTAAAAGGAAGAATCTTTGTTGGGCTGTTCATCAGTTTCTACAGGTTTCCCGGTCAGTCCTGTCCATATGATACTAACCTGATGTCCTTCCTTCTTTTCTAGGTCATCGACATCTCCATGATCCTTGCAGAAGCCATCAGGAGAACTCACAATGGAGAATCCGTTTCCTATCTGTTCAACCATGTCCCTGAATGATAGTATAATTTCTGAGGAGTTTAAAAGATACAGTAAGCCCCATCCCTTTTTTCCGCTATTTGACTCCACCTGACCCCTTGTCTTCGTTTAAAAAGTTCAGCTTGCTCCAGTGTAGTTTACCCACAATGAGGTATTATATAACATTTCTCCTAAATTAGGGAAAGGCAGATTGAGACTAAGTGCTGGAATTTCCTATGGCATTGTCTCAGCTCAGTTGCAGTAAAGATTCAGAGGGCATTATGTAGAGGAGTTGTGTATGGGGAAGCTCAGATGATTTTTGCATGTAAATGCTTTAGGGTTTCCTTGGCTCAAAACTACTAGCTAGAAAGCAAACCCAATCCCCACTTTCCCACTTTCGACAAGTTCTGTAAGGTCTATGATAAATGACTACAGGAGCCCTGTTGTGTAGCCCCTGTTAGGCAGGAGCTGGCAACTCTCAGCTCAAATACCTCTCAGGCTAATGTCTGAGAGGAGATTGTACACAGTGCAGCAAATTCTTCTTGGGAGGAAAAAGCCTGATCCGTCACCCTCTGCTTGGGGACTGTGTTACATGGATTCTTCTTTGTACCCATTCCTTTCCATTTGGCTGGAATTTCAGCCATCTCACCCTTTTCCTGGCCAAATATCTCCTTGAGCCCAAATATTCATTGCTACCTTTGTCTTCTGGAAAGCAAAATTCTGCTAATCTCCAACATTTGTATGAGATGAGTCCTGTAGTGTATTCTCAGCCTATTACCACTGTGGTTGTAGGTTTTTAAGTGTTGGCATAGTGCCTTTTGATTAATTTAAGTATTTAATTTTTACCTTCTTGGGAATTATTTGGCCTCTCATGATCTGATATTTCTGTTAAAAAGATTATTACTGTCTTGTGTAGAAGTGACTAATAAAGTGTGTGTGATGATGAGTCTTATAATATACTGGTATCTGTACTGGTCCTTCCAAAGATTTGGCTTGGGTGTCTTGCTATGATAGCTTTTGGTTGCATTGTTGAGTCAAGAAAAGACATTAGTGGGGGCTGGGCAGTAGCGCAGCAGGCTAAGCTCACATAGCATGAAGCGCAAGGACTGGTGTAGGGATCCTGGTTCCAGCCCCTGGCTCTCCACCTGCAGGAGTCACTTCACAAGCAGTGAAGCAGGTCTGCAGCTGTCCATCTTTCATGCCACCTCTCTGTCTTCTCTCGATTTCTCGCTGTCCTATCCAACAATAACAATGATAAACAACAAGGGCAACAGAAGGGAAAAAGCAGCCTCCAGGAGCAATGGATTCATACTGTAGGCACCGAGCCCCAGTGATAACCCTGGAGGAAAAAAAAAAGACAGTAACATTTTGAAATAAACATCAATTTCTGGGGTCCACTGAGACACAAATGAAATATAAATCTGGCGGTAGCGCAGCGGGTTAAGCGCACATGGCGCACAGCGCAAGGCCCGGCATAAGGATCCCAGTTCGAGCCCCTTGCTCCTCACCTGCAGGGGAGTCACTTCACAGGCGCTTTCTCCTCTCTGTCTCCCCTCCTCTCTCGATTTCTCTCTGTCCTATCCAAGGATAGCAACAACAATAGTAATAATTACCACAACAATGATTTAAAAAACGAGGGCAACAAAAGAGGAAAAAAAAGGTCTCTAGGAGCAGTGGATTCATGGTGCAGGCACTGAGCCCCAGCAATAACTCAGGAGGCTATATATATATATATAATTCTGTGCATTTAGGGTGAAAAATGCTTGCTGGATCTCTCATTCTTATTTCTGAAGTTACATAACATGGGAAGACTAGTCTCTATAACATTCCCATTGAATCAAATTTGGCAAATGTGACAATTCCCACTCACCAGGAAATAGATTTGGCATTTAATTTTCAGCACTTCTCATCAGAAACTATTTGGAAAAGAAAAATGTGCAAAACTTAAAAGGGAGTTAGAAAGCATTGTGGAAAAATTTTTTTTTAAGATTATGAGATCTGAGAGAACCAGCACCGGGGCATATGATATGGCTCAAACTGAGGACTTCATTGCTTGCTTTTTTTTTTTTTTGCCTCCAGGGTTATCGCTGGGGCTCAGTGGCTGCACTATGAATCCACTCCTCCTGGAGGCCATCCCCCCCTTTTGTTTTTTGTTGCCCTTGTTATTTATTGTTATTAATGTTCTTGTTATTGCTGTCATTGTTAGCTAGGACAGAGAGAGATGGGGAAGACAGAGGGGGAGAGAAAGATAGACACCTGCAGACCTGCTTCACCACTTATGAAGTGATTCCCCTGCAGGTGGGGAGCCGGGGGCGCGAACCGGGATCCTTAGGCTGGTCCTTGCGTTTTGCGCCACATGCACTTAACCCGCTGCGTTACTGCCCGGCGCCCTACATTGCCTTTTTTCCATGGCACTACTTCCCAGGTTGCCTAATGGATTTTAAACCCCTTTATAATGCAGTGCCTGGGAATGAGCCCAGAAACTTGTATTTGGACAGTACTGTTGAAATGCTGTGGGAAAAGCTACATGAAGCCAGTAACTTGCTGATTAACTAGTTCCTAATAGGCTATAAGGTTTTGAGTTATTCAGGTTATGCACATTATCCCATCTTTGAACTGCCTTGGTATAGGTCAATATTTAGTTCCCTGTGATTTTCTCAACATGTCATAAGCACCTCCACGTGTGCTCCATTTTTCTTCCAGTAGGAGAGATCTAAGTGTCCTGAATGACAAATGACTCTTGACTGGGACCGGGTGACAGGAACAGACCTGGTGGGGCTGAATGCCGTTGCCATCAGAGCAACTAACTACCTGTGGTAGCTGTAAAGTCTATTCTGAGTCAAAGGCCACCTTTCTGTCCACCTTATCTAGAGAAAAAAAAATTAGTTGGACCAAAGCTAAACTAGTCACTCCCCCAAGCGATTTCATCTGAAATTGGAGCAGCTGGTCTTTCCAGATTTGGAATAAAACTTTTTTTTCTTTTGCAGGGTTTATAAACTGCTCGTTTCTACCATGACCTTAAAGTTAAAGTAGATTAGAATCATGTGAAGTTTAAAAAGCACACCGGGTCCTTCCTTATTCACCCATCATGCCATTTCCCTCTTAATAGCTTTTTGGTTGTGAGGGGGAGGGGAAAGGGAAGTCCCCAGAAAAGAGTCTGGTTGCTGGTATTAACTCACACACGACAAAGAACTCTGAAAGGAAGCTCTTGCCATTGCTCCCAGGCCTACAGCATAAGAGATCACTGATGGAGCAGATGCCCTATTTGTGAAAGTCGTTGGGGCTGTGCCTCCACTCTTGAATCCAATCGACTGACTGGCTTCTGGAGTCTAGTGCATCAGCTGCCTCCACCTTTACCCTCATTTTCTTTCTTTCCCTGTCTTTTCTGTTTTATTTGATAGAACACAGAGAAGTCGAGAGCAGAAGGAGGAAATAGAAAGACACTTGTAGATCTGCTTCACTGCTCTGGAAGCTTCCCCCCACCTGCAGGTGGAACCAGGGGCTCTAACCTGGTTCCTTGAGCATGATGACACGTGTGCTCAACCATGTGCACTACCACCCAGTCCCTTTCACCCCTCCCCATTTCCACTTCTGCCAACTTTACTGCAGATCTGCCTGCACTACCCATTCTTATTCTTTTGCAACCTGTGTATATATAGTAAGACAGAAAGAGGTTTGAATACAGGGAGGTCAGATGTCTGGGGTTCTATAGCTATGTCAGGATGCAGTCCTCACCATCCCATGGTAACAGATCATCTCAGCTGCAAGTGGGAGGAGGGGGATTGGAATACACATAATTGTTGACCAGAATTACATTCAAGTTAACACAGTAAGTACATTGCTATCTCAAGGACTGACTAAACCACCTGTCTGTTATCTTTGGCCAACTATGGACTTAAACACTAGGTCTGTTTTCAAAGACTCAGCCTTTTGTAAATGAGTCTCCCCAAAATTGTTGGTACCCCCTGATGTTTTTGTCACAAGATCGTGGCTTATAGGCAAGGGTAGTTTATAGCTATGGATTCTTTGCTATGTTTGAGACCTGTTTTTCATTTGCAGAGCCTTATTTTGCTGGTCTCCTTATCTGAGGATAAAGCAACAGCTTGGGAAGTGGCTTTTTTAATTTTAATATTTTATTTATTCATGGGAGAGACAGAGAAAGAAAACCAGGGGCCGGGTGGTGGCATACCTGATTGAGCACACACGTTACAATGTACAAGGACCCGAGTTCAAACCCCCAGTCCCCACCTGCAGTGGGGAAAGCTTTGCAAGTGGTGAAGCAGGGCTGTAAGTGTCTCTGTGTCTCTCTTCCTCTCTATCACCCCCTTCCCCCTTGATTTCTGGCTGTCTCTATCCAATAAATAAAGATAATTTAAAAAATTCTAAAAAAGAAAGAGAACCAGACTTCAGTCTGGTACATGTGCTGCAGGGGATCAAACAAGGGACCTCATGCTTAGGGGTCCAAGGCTTCACCCACTGCACTGCCTTCCAGTCCATTTCTTGCTACTTCTTTCTCGTCAACAAATCTTTCAGCAAATTCAGAGAAAGTTACGTATCTGGTAGAGCACATGGATACATTCTCATGCTCCAGGGCATGGGTTCAAGCCCCACACCCCCAAATTGGGGTAGGAAAAAGCTTCATGAACAGTGAGGTGAGGCTACTTGTGTCTCCCTTTCCCTTTGACTCTCAATCTTCATTTAGAAATGGCCACCAGGAATGGTAGAGTTGTGTAGGCATCAAGCCGCAATGATAACCCTGGTCATAATAATAATAATAATGGATTATAAAGCAAATTCTCCCAATTATAGAATCTTAGGGACTGGGTGGTAGAATCCTTGGTAGAGCACATATATTATAATGTGCAGGGACCCAGGTTCTGCTGCAGAGGTCTCTCCAAACCTCCCCACATCCCTATCAATTTCTCTGCCTCGATCCAATAAATAAATAGCATATTTTTTAAGAAGGATCTAAATAATGGTGGGGATAAATAGCATAATGGTTATGCAAAGGGACTCTCATGCCTGAGGTTGCCGAAGTCTGAGGTTTAGTCCCCCGCACCACCAGAAACCAGAGCTGAGCAGTGCTCTGGTTAAAAAAAAAAAAAAAAAAAAAAAAAGTCCTAAATCATCTTTCAAAGTCATGTGGAATTTGTTGTAGAATAACTGCTTAGGGTATTTGGGGGCCCCTTCAGATCCCTTGTACTATATGCATGGTAGGGTTCTGCTCAACCTTGCCATTGGTTCTTGGGTTGTACTTCTGCAATGATGCAGCTGCCCAAGGTCTTCCTCAGAAGACCACTATGAAGAACCTATGTTTAAAAAAAAGGAGAGGGGAGTCGGGCAGTAGCGCAACAGCTTAAGTGCAGGTGGCGCAAAGCACAAGGATCAGCACAAGGATCCCAGTACCATTCCTTGGCTCCCCACCTGCAGGGGAGTCCCTTCACAAGCGGTGAAGCAGGTCTGCAGGTGTCTATCTTTCTCTCCCCCTCTCTGTCTTCCCCTCCTCTCTCCATTTCTCTCTGACCTATCCAACAACAACATCAATAACAACAATAATAACTACAATAAAACAACAAGGGTGACAAAAGGGAATAAATAAATAATTAAAAATAATTTAATTAAAAATAATTAAATATTAAAAAAGGGAGAGGTCAGGCAGTGGCACACCCAGTTAAGTGCACAAAGTATCAAGCACAAGGGCCCAGGTTCAAGCTCCCAGCTCCCTACCTGCAGGGGGGATGTTTCACAAGCAGCAAAGCAGATCTGCAGGTGTCTGTCTATCTCTCTCTCTCTCTGTTTTCCCCTCCCCATCTCTCTCAATTTCTCTCTGTCCTATACAATAAAATAGAAAGAAAAGGCAGGGGAGGTGGTGATGCACTTGGTTAAGCACACATAGTAGTGCAAGGACCCATACAAGGATCCCAGTTCGATCCCTCATTTCCCTACCTGTGGGGGACTGAGGTGGAGGTGAGTTGCTTCACAAGTCGTGAAGCATGGCTATAGATGTCTGTCTTTCTATGTCCCCCTCTTTCAATTTCTGTCCTATCCAATTAAAATGGAAAAAAAATGGCCACCAGGAGCCGTGGATTCATAATGCTGACACCGAGACCCAGTGACAACCTTGGAGGCGAATGAATGAATGAATGAATAAAAATGGAAAAAAAAATGGTCACCAGGAGCAGGGGATTCATAGTGCTAGCACCAAGCCCTAGTAACCCGGGAAGCACACACACAGAGACAAAAAAGCAAACCTTATTTCCAAACTAAGATTAAATGTAAGATTAGATACTGTCAAAATCCAAAGGAAATTCCTGAAGTTCAGTGTCCCCGGAACAGAATGTCTTGAGATGGGGCGGAAGCCACCACTGTTTTCGTTTGAGTGTTTCTTCTTGTGGGGAATGACACACAAAATAAGTGAACAGCAAATAAGCAGCAGGCGGGGGCAGTGGTGGCACACCCAGTTGAGTATGTGTTACCATGTGCCAGGGCCTGGTTGAAGCCCCTTCCACTGTCCCCACTTGCAAGGAGGGAGCTTCAGGAGCAGTTGATGCAGTGCTGCAGAACTCTGTCTACCTATTTCTCTATATCTATCTCCCCTCTCAATTTCTCTCCGATCAAAAGAAAAAGAAAAATGTTTTTACCAGAAGCTGTGGATTTTGTCCTGTAGGCATTAAGTCCCAGTGATAACCCTGGTGGCAAGGAAAGGGCCAAGGAGAAGCAGTAATAGCCCTTTCCTTAAAGATCCAGGAAGTTGCATTAGACTAAAAAGATGGCCCATGGTAATGGCATAGTTGTTACTCTCTCGGAGGCCCCTAAGACTGCCAAGGTTAAGTAAGGGCTTAAAGGGACTGACTTGTTTCTTTCTGATGGCCTTGCCCTTCCTGAGGCTGCTTAATAGTGTCAGCACAGAAGCCTCCGAGGATGTCCTTCCTGACTACCACTTTCTTCTTTAAATTTCTTTATTAAGGAATTAATGTTTTACATTCCACAGTAAATACAATAGTTTGTACATGCATAACGTTTCCCAGTTTTCCATATAACCGTACAACCTCCACTAGGTCCTCTGTCATCCTTCTTGGATCTGTATTCTCCCCACCAACCCACCCCAGAGTCTTTTACTTTGGTGCAATACGCCAATTCCAGTTTTTTTTTGGTTTGTTTCTACCCCTTCTGGGTTATCGCTAGGGTTCAGTGCCTGCACTACAAATCCACTGCTCCTGGAGACCACTTCCCCGTTGTGTTGCCCTTGTTTTTATTGTTGTCATTGCTGTTGTTGTTGGATAGGACTGAGAAATAGAGAGAGGAGGGGAAGACAGTGGGGGAGAGAAAAACAGACACTTGCAGACGTGCCTCACAAGTGGTGAAGCGACCCACCCCCCCATGGAGAGCCGGGGCTCGAACCGTGATTCCTGCGCTTTGTGCCATGTGCACATAATCTGCTGTGCCACTGCCTGGTGCCCCCCGCCCTATACCACTTTCTTTTTTTAATATTTTATTTATTTATGAGAAAGATAGGAGAAGAGAGAAAGAACCAGACATCACTGGCACATGTGCTGCTGGGGATCAAACTCCGGACCTCATGCTTGAGAGTCCAAAGCTTTACCACTGCGCCACCTCCCGGACCACCCCATACCACTTTCTATACTGCTCTTCCCAACTGCTTCTGCCTAGAAGCCTGGATGTCTTTCATGTTACTTGTTCTTAGTGTAGGCGTAGGGGACCAGATTGGGTGATGAGATGTCAAGCGTTGGACAGGGTGGGAGAAGATATCCGCGTATATTGGCAAGTTTGGTCGAGTGTAGACGTGGGAAATGAACTTAGATGATGCCGCATCCCGACAAATATCTGGCGGGGCGATGTTGCTAAGAACTGGCAGCCATGGAACCGGGGTGGAATGGATGGTTCCAGAAATTATCCTCATGGAGGAGTATAATTTGGAATCGACCAAGTGGACATGGGGCTTACGGAACCATACTGGGGCACAGTATTCTGCAGTGGAATAGCATAATGCCAGAGATGATGATCGTAGTGTGGAAGCACTCGCGCCCCTTGAGGAGCTGGCCAGTCTTGCAATGAAGTTATTCCTCGCGCCCACCTTTGCTGCAGTTTTTATGAGATGTTCGTGAAATGACAGAGTGCGATCGAGAGTAACGCCAAGATAGACTGGCTGGGCTTCGTGCCGGATTCTCGTATCGTCAAGCTGCACAGTAAGTTCACGTGAGGCCGAGGCATGGTGTAGATGGAAAACAGATGATACTGTTTTTACAGTGCTAGGGATTAGTAGCCATCTTTTACAGTAATCAGATATCAGAGACATGTCTTTCGTGAGTGTTTCCTCGAGGATGTCAAACTTGGATGCCTGAGTTGCACAGCAGATGTCATGGGCATAGATGAACTTCCTTGAAGAAGTTTCTGGGAGGTCATTGATGTAAATATTAAATAGCGTAGGAGCCAGAACAGAGCCCTGGGGGAGGCCACTTGAGACAGGTCTCCATCTGCTAGCCTTGTCACCCAGATGCACCCGGAATCTTCTGTTTTGGAGAAGAAACGATATAGTGTTGGCCACCCATGGAGGCAGGCATCTTGAGATCTTGACTAGGAGACCACGGTGCCAGACCGTGTCATAGGCTGCTGTGAGATCAACAAAGACAGCATCCGTCTTTAAATTCTTCTGGAATCCATTTTCAATGTAAGTGGAGAGGGCCAGGACTTGTTCGCAGGTAGATCTTCCTGGGCGGAAACCAGCTTGGGTGGGTGATAGGAATTTCTCTGTAAGAGGAGAAATACGTGACAGAAGCAGCCTCTCAAGGAGTTTGTGACACACGGAGGCCAGAGAAATTGGTCTATAGCTGGCGGCCAGTGTTGGGTCTTTCTTTGGTTTCAAAACTGCTATTATTTTCACACGACGCCAAATTTTGGGCATAGATTCGGATTCCAAGATGTGGGACAGGAATGTAGTGAGCCACTTCTTTGCCACGGGGCCCAAGTTAAGGATGATGTTATCATAGCCAGCAGCCGTTCCCGGTTTAACCCTCTTCAAAGCGTCTTCCAGTTCAGACAGTGTAAAGGGAGAGTTTTGGAGATGGACAAGATAAATGGAAGTGGGATGACCACTCATGGGAAATTTCTCTTTTCCAGACTGGGTCGATCTTAGCACATCCAACTTGAGTTAGGTGACTGGCCACTGAGTTTGGAGATACGGGAGGATGGGAGACGGGAGGGGGTTGGCTACCGGCACCCAGTCTGTGAAGAAGCTTCCAGGCCTTCCTACTTGAGTGGGTGAAGTTCAGACTTTCCGTGAGTTGTTGCCAGCGGGCTTGGCGTGCTGCATCCAGGGAGGCAATGAGATGGTCAGCCACATCTGTGTCGCCCGACTCATCATACTGCTTTAGTAGTTGCTCGCATTCAGCATCAAGGCAAGGCATATAGTTAGCACGTCTCCACGAGGAATAGCTTGGGAAGCTGCTTTGAAGATGGCTTGGTGGAAGCGCCTGTAGGAATCTTCAGAGGGGATAGAGTTAATTGGAATTGCAGGAATAGATTTGTTGGAAAGATCACTGAACAGACGCCAGTTTGCTTTCCGAAAGTTCCATCTTAGTTTCTCCGAGCACAGAATCAGTGGGAGTTGGAGACCAATGTGGATGATAGCTGGGCGGTGATGACTGTGCAGGAAGATCTTGAGAATTTGTCTCATAGCGGGAAAGGCTTGGCCTTTGACTGAACTTCTCTGTTCCAGACTCTTGGAAACAGAGTTGGCAGTCAGCTGAGGTAAAGAACAAACACCTCATCACAGACCCCTGCAAGCATCAACTCGGCTTAGACCTAGCACGTTATGATTGGGCCCTCCTCAATCGCTATCGAACAGGCCATGGCCAGTGCGTCGCTATATTCCATCGCTGGGGAGCCAGAGATGACCCGAACTGCCCCTGCGGCTACAGGCAGACTATGACCCACATAGTCAAAGACTGCCACCTCTCCAGATTCAATAAAATAAAAATAAAAACACCTAAGGCCACATGGAGGGCAGGGAGTTACATTTATTTATTTATTTATTTATTTTGGTGTAATGGCATGTGTTCTAAATATTTTAAATTTATTTTTATTTTTTTATCTATTTTAAAAAAGATAGGATGAGAGAGAAAGAACCAGACATCGCTCTGGCACATGTGCTACGGGGGATCGAACTCAGGACCTCATGCTTGAGAGTCCAAAGCTTTACCACTGCGCTACTTTCCGGACCACAAGCCTATAGATTATTTAAAAATAATAATTATCTTTATTTATTTATTGGATAGAGACAGCCAGAAGTCGAGAGGAAGGGGGAGACAGAGAGGGAAAGGACAGAGAGACATCTGCAGCCCTGCTTAACCACTTGCCAAGCTTTCCTCCTCACAGGTGGGGACCGGGTGCTTAAACCTGGGTCCTGGAGCATTGTGACATGTGCGCTCAACCAGGTGCTCCACAGCCCAGCCCCTAGAATTTTCATTTCACCTAAAATAGACTTCCTAGCTTCGTTCCACCCCAAGATCCCTATTCCAATCTGCTCTATTCCTACTTTACGATTCCTGTTTGTTAAACATTTTGTCCTGCTTTATATCTTACTGCATTTCGGCCATCCAAGCTGTGAATGCTACTATAATTTCATTCTAAACTCCCTGGGCAGAAAACCTCATCAGTTGTGTCCTGGAAACTCTCCTCTCCAGAGCCCTACCACACTAGGGAAAGATAGAAACAGGCTGCAGGAATGGATCAACTTGCCAATGCTCATGTCCAGTGGAAAAGCAATTACAGAAACCAGACCTTCCTCCTTCTTCACCTCAGAAAGAATGCTGGTCCATACTCCCAGAGAGGTAAATGTTAGGGGAAGAAGACCAGAGGGCTCTAAACTCTATTTTCGTCAGGACCCAAAGTGAGAAAGGGATGGGTAGGAGGGGGGAAGAAGGACACTCAGAAGTAGTAACAGGTGTAGGTGTGACTTAGAAACGAAAAGGCAGGACCATAGAAAAAAAAAAGAGTAAATATGTATAAATATAGACAGATAGCTATAGAAATGATAGTCAACCCGTATCTGTGACCTTGGGAGAACTATTGCAGTTTCCAATGGAGGGAATGGGGACACAGTACTCTGCTGCTGGAAAAGGTGCTGAATTATACCCCCTGCTATCTTATAGTTTTATCGATAAATATTAAATCACTAATAAAAAATTAAGGCTTTCATGCCAGAGACTCTAAAATTCCAGGTTCAAGGCTGGGAATATGGATCAACCTGCTAACACCCAAATCCAGTGGAGAAGCAATTAACAGAAGCCAGACCTCCTATTTTCTGCACCCACAAACTAACTTTGATCCATACACCCAGTGGGGAAAAGTAATAGGAAGAAGAGGATAAGAGGGCTGTGAACTCCAGCTCTGTCAGGTCCCAGAGAGTGGGGATGCAAAGGGGAGAGATATTTGGATGTAGTAATCGGGTATGTGTAGCTTGGAGGGGAAGAGAGGATTGGACCTGGGAGAAAAAGGGGGCAATGATGTACAAATGTAGACAGTTGTAGAGATGACAGTTAAATCAAGTCTGCAACCTTGGGAGAACCGCAGAGGTTTGCAACGGAGGGACTTGGGACTCAGAACTCTGGTGGTGGGAATAGTGTGGAATTATATCCCTGTTGACATGTAATTTTGTAAATCAATACTGAATTGCTAATCAAAATAAAAGTGTAAAAAAGAGGGAGTCAGGCAGTAGCGCAACAGGTTAAGCGCACATGGCGCCAAGCATAAGGACCAGCATAAGGATCCTGGTTCCAGGGTTCCAGTCCCCACCTCCCCCCCCCATTGCAGGGGAGTTGCTTCACAGGCAGTGAAGCCCGTCTGCAGGTGGTCTCTCTTTCTCTCCCCCTCTGTCTTCCCCTCCTCTCTCCATTGCTCTCTGTTCTTTCTAACAATGACATCAATAACAACAACAATAACCACAACAATGATAAAACAACAAGGGCAACAAAAAGCAGAAAAATAGCCTCCAGGAGCAGTGGATTTGTGGTGCAGGCACCAAGCCCCAACAATAACCCTGGAGGCAAAAAAAATTAAAAACTATAAAAAAGAAACTATAAAATACTATTAAAGCAAATTAGAAAAAAAATCTTGAAAAAGAAAATCCCAGATTCAGTCCCACATACCATCATACACTAGAGCTAAGCAATGCTCTGTTTAAGGGAAAAAAAAAAAAAAAAGAGTAGGGCGGTACCGCAGCGGGTTTAAGCACATGTGGCTCAAAGAGCAAGGTCCTCTGTAAGGATCCCGGTTTGAGCCCCCGGCTCCCCACCTGCAGGGCTGTCACTTCAAAAGCAGTGAAGCAGGTCTGCAGTTATCTCTCTTTCTCTCCCCCTCTCTGTCTTCTCCTCCTCTCTCCATTTCTCTCTGTCCTAGCCAACAACGATGACATCAACAACAATAATAACTACAACAACAATAAAAAATAACAAGGGCAACAAAAAGGAAATAATAAAAATTAAAAAAAAAAAAAGATAACCGGAATTGGTGTATTACACCAAAGTAGAAGACTCTGGGGTGGGTGGGTGGGGGGAGAATACAGGTCCAAAAAGGATGACAGAGAACCTAGTGGGGGTTGTATTGTTATATGGAAAACTGGGAAATGTTATGCATGTACAAACTATTGTATTTACTGTTGAATGTAAAACATTAATTCCCCAATAAAGAAATGAAAAAAAGATAAAAGTACAATATTGGGTCTGGGGGGGACCACTCAGTACTATCGTGCATGTATGAGGCTGTGAGTTCATTCATTCCCCAGTGCCACATTAAGAAAAAAAAAAAGCGAGTCAGGCGCTAGCGCAGCGGCTTAAGCACACGTGGCACAAAGCACAAGGACTGGTCTAAGGATCCCAGTTCGAGCCTCTGATTCCTCACCTGCAGGAGAGTCGCTTCACAAGTGGTGAAGCAGGTCTGCAGGTGACTCTCTTTCTCTCCCCCTCTCTGCCTTCCCCTCCTCTCTCCATTTCTCTCTGTCCTATATAACAATGACGACATCAGTAACAACAACAATAATAACTATAACAACAGTGAAAGACAACAAGGGCAACAAAAGGGAAAATAAATAAATAAACAAATAAAAAATTGCAGGGCTGGCAGGTGCCTCACCTGGTAGAGCCACACAGGTAGCCCCTGTGTGAGGACCTAGGCATTAGTACTACAACCCTACCACCACCACTTGAGAACACCTGTTAGAAGCAGGACAAAGCTTCGAGGACAGCGAAACAATGCTGCATTGCCGCCCTTCCTCCTATTTCTCCTCTTCCTCCACTTCTTCCTTTTCCTTCTCTTCCTCCTCCTTCCCCCCGCCCCCTCCCATCTCCTGTTCCCACTCCCCCTTCCCCCTCCTCTTCCTGCTCCTTCTCTCTATCTCTCTGAAAGAAAAAAATAGGGGGTTCAGGAGGTGGCACAGCAGGTTAAGCACACGTGGCAAGCTCAAGGACCGGTGTAAGGATCCGGGTTTGAGCCCCCAGCTCCTCACCTGCACGGGGCAGGGGTCACTTCAAGGAGGTGAAACAGGTCTGCAGGTGCCTTTCTCCCCCTCTCCGTCTTCCCCTCCTCTCTCAATTTCTTTTTGTCTTATCCAACAACAACATCATCAATGACAATAATAATAATAACCACAACAGGGAGCCGGGCGGTAGCACAGCGGGTTAAGCGCAGGTGACACAAAGCCCAACGATCCATGTAAGCATCCCTGTTCGAGCCCCCGGCTCCCCACTTGCAGGGGAGTCGTCGCTTCACAGGTGGTGAAGCAGGTCTGCTGGTGTCTTTCTCTCCCCCTCTCTGTCTTCCCCTCCTCTCTCCATATCTCTCTGTCCTATCCTGCAACAAGGACAACAATGATAACTACAACAAAAAAACAAGGGCAACAAAAAGGGAAAATATATTTATATTTAAAAATATAAATATTTATATTTTAAAATATATTAAAAATTAAAAAAAATAACCACAACAATGATAAAACAACAAGGGCAACAAAAGGGAAAAAATAGCCTCTAGGAGCAGTGGATTCGTGATGCAGGCACCGAGGCCCAACAATAACCCCGGAGGTCAAACAAAATAATAGTAAAAATATAAATAAAAATAATAAAATAGGCCACTGGGAGTAGTGGACTCTTGTAGGGACTGAGTCCCAGTAATAACTGATGGCAAACAAACAAACTGGCATTGCTAGCAGCATCCACGTGCAGAATTTTCTGTGCATGCAAGTTTCCATTTCTCTGGAACAAATGAGCAGAAATACAGTTGCTGAGTTGATGGCAAGTGCATGTTTAGCTCGATTAACAAACGGAGAATTGGTCTCCAAAGTAGCTGCGGCATTTTAAGACCCCACCAGCAACTGCTCTGTTGTTCCTTCCGGTCATTCTGACAGGTGTACAGTGATGTCTCCTTGTGGTTCTCTTTCTCCTCCTTTTCCCCTTCTTCCTCCTCCTCTAACCCCATCAGGGATTTGCACCTGTGCAATTCCACCATTCCTGGAAAAGTTTTTTCTTTTTCTTCAGGTGGGGGGCACTTAAGCACTGCTTTGCCACTCATGAAGCTTCTCTCCGTTCCTATTGCACCATGTAGTGAAGATGCCTTGAGCCCTGTCCTTGCACACTGTAAAGTGTGTGCTCTGCTGGGCGAGCTAACTCCCAGTCCCTTTTTGTGCTTTTCCTTTGCCTCTCTCTAATAGCTAATGAGGTTGAATGTCTTCTTATGTGCTTATTTGTCACCATAATATTGTGTGTGTGTGTGTGCGTGTGTGTGTGAAAGAGAGACAAAGAGAGAGAGAATAGGGACTCACCTCATTCATGTAATGAACTTTTTATTTTTCCTATTCCATTTGCTTTTTTAAAATTTATTTATCAGAGCACTGCTCAACTCTTGCTTCTGGTGGTGTAGGGGATTAAACTTGGGACCTCATAGCTTCAAGCTATGAATATCTGTTATGGGACCAAGTAGTGACACACCTGGGTTCAAAACTCTGTTCCCACCATCGGGGGGTGGGGGAATCTTCATAAACAGTGAAGCAGGTGTGTCTCTCTCCCCCGGTAGCTCCCCATTCCCTCTCAATTCCTCCTGCTGCTATCAAAAAGAAGGAAAAGAAAAAAGAAAGAGGAAAGGCAAGAAAAGAGCCACCAAGAGCAGTAGATTCATTGTGCTGGCACCAAGACCCAGTGCCAAAACCCTCTTCCCCTCTGTTCCACTTATATTGAGAGAAACACAGAGAGATGGAAAGATACCACATCTTTGGAGCTTCCCCAAGGGCTGTGGCACTCCCTTATAGTGCCAACACTTGAAGCCAGGCTATGAACTGTGGCAAGGCACCAGCCCTATCTGCGGAGCCACCTCCTGGCTGCCTTATAAACTCTTTGCTTAAGTCTTTTTTGGATTTCATTGTTGTTGTTGTTTTTTCCTTTTACCAGAGCACTTCTTCTTCTAGCGTTTGCCCTTCTTCCATAGCCAGTCAACAGCATCAGGTTGAGCCTGATGTAAAGTTTCGAGACCTCCTTTGAATCTGGAGAGGTGGCAGTCGTTGACTATGTGGGTCATAGTCTGTCTGTAGCTGCAGGGACAGTTCGGGTCGTCTCTGGCTCCCCAGCGATGGAACATAACGGTGCACCGGCCATGGCCTGTTCGATAGTGATTGAGGAGGGCCCAATCATAACGTGCTAGGTCAAAGCCGGGTTGATGCTTGCAGGGGTCTGGGATGAGGTGTTAGTTCTTTACCTCAGCTGACTGCCAACTCTGTTTCCAAGAGACTGGAACAGAGAAGTTCAGTGTAGGCGTACGGGACCAGATTGGATGACGAGACATTAAGAGTTGAACAGGGTGGGCGAAGATATCCGTGTATATTGGCAGGTCCGGTCGATCGTAGACGTGGGAAATGAAATTAGATGATGCCGCATCCCGACGACTGCTCAGCTCTGGCTTATGGTGGTGCTGGGGATTGAACCTGGGACCCTTGGTGCCTTGGGCATGAAAGGCTTTTTGCAGAACCATTATGCTATCTCCCCAGCCCTATTTTAATGATTTTATTGGCAGTACTGCAGAGCTCCAGCTTTAGGTAGTGTTGGGGATTGAACCTGGGACTGGGGAGACTCAGGACAGGAAGTCATTGTCAGAACCATTATGTTGTCACCCCAGACCCCTTTCTGGCTCTTATTTAAGCCTGCTTTAGCTGGCTCCCTCTGCTTCCTCTCCAGTGCTCCAGTGTATGAAGGGGGACAGGGAGCCCTGCCTGACTGCCAACTGACAGTCAAGGTCAGCCTCTGTTGACAACTGAGAGGGGAGGTTCCCATTACTGCTGGGCAGGACCAGGAGTCTGGGGCTCCTCCTCCAAAACCTCCAGGCTAGGAGGGGTGAGAGTTCCTCTTTCCTGGGCTCTTGGAGGCCTTTGCTGCTTTACGCCACCTAGTGGGGAGGAAGCGCAGTGCAAGGCTTAGCCAGAGATGTACCAGCTCTGACCACATCCAGCCAGGTAGGGTAGGGACAGGGAAGGGTTGTGGAGCCTGGCCATAGCATGGGGTTTGGTGTTTGCTGCTCAGCTCTGGCTTATGGTGGTGCGAGGCATTAAACCTAGCACTTTGAAACCTCAGGCATGAAAATTTCTTTTACAGGGACCAGGTGTGGTGCACTGGGTAGAAAGCACGTGTTACAATGCACACGACCCAGGTTCAAGTCCCAGGTCCTCACAAGCAGTGAAGCAGTGCTTCAGGGGTCTCTTCTTCCCTCCCCCTTTCTTCCTCCTTCTCTCTTGGTTTCTCTGTCTCTAGCCAATAAAGAGGTAATATATATATATATATATTAATTTTTAAAATTTTTATTGGAGCATTAATGTTTTACACTTGACAGTAAATACAATACTTTATACATGTATAACATCTCCCAGTTTTCCATATAACTATACAACTCCCACTAGGTCCTCCACCATCATGCTCCAGGACCAGAACCCTCCCTGCCACTCACCCCAGAGTCTTTTACTTTAGTGCAATACACCAGATAAATATATATATTTAAAATAAACTCTTTTTAAGAGTCGGGCTGTAGCGCAGCAGGTTAAGCGCAGGTGGTGCAAAGCTCATCTACCGGTGTAAGGATCCCGGTTAGAGCCCCTAATTATTAACATGGGAGAAAGAGATCCAGAGCATCTCATTCTAACACAAAACTAAAAAAAGAAAATAGAGGAACTCTGTCTAGAAAGTACATAAGGTTTTAAAGCCATGGGGGAAAAATTTTTCCTATTGCTGGTAGAAATTTCCAAGTCTGACTTGGGCGCTGTTGAACGAAATTGTAGATTCCCCTCTCCTCTGCATCACCTTAGCACATACAGTGCCAGGGATTGAACACGGGACTTCATGCTGGAGAGTCCAATGCTGTATCCATGGCTCTACCTCCCAGCCTGCTCTATAATTTTAAAATATTTATGTATTCACTAATGAGAGAAAGACAAGGAAAGAAAGAGAACCAGAACATCATTATGGCGCATTCTTCTTCTAGCGTTTGCCCTTCTTCTGTAGCCAGTCAACAGCGTCAGGTTGAGCCTGATGTAAAGTTTCGAGACCCCCTTTGAATCTGGAGAGGTGGCAGTCATTGACTATGTGGGTCATAGTCTGTCTGTAGCCGCAGGGGCAATTCGGGTCGTCTCTGGCTCCCCAGCGATGGAACATAGCGGCGCACCGGACATGGCCTGTTTGATAGCGATTGAGGAGGGCCCAATCATAACGTGCTAGGTCAAAGCCGGGTTGACGCTTGCAGGAGTCTGTGATGAGGTGTTAGTTCTTTACCTCAGCTGACTGCCAACTCTGTTTCCAAGAGACTGGAACAGAGAAGTTCAGTGTAGGCATAGTGGACCAGATTGGGTGACGAGACATCAAGCGTTGGACAGGGTGGGCGAAGATATCCACATATATTGGCAGGTCTGGTCGAGCGTAGACATGGGAAATGAACTTAGATGATGCCGCATCCCGACAAATATCTGGCGGGGCGATGTTGCTAAGAACTGGCAGCCATGGAACCAGGGTGGAACGGATGGTTCCAGAAATTATCCTCATGGAGGAATATAATTTGGAATTGACCAAGTGGACATGGGGGCTACGGAACCATACTGGGGCACAGTATTCTGCAGTGGAATAGCATAATGCCAGAGAAGATGATTGTAGTGTGGAAGCACTTGCGCCCCATGAGGTGCTGGCCAGTCTTGCAATGATGTTATTCCTCTTGCCACCTTTGCTGCAGTTTTTATGAGATATTCGTGAAATGACAGAGTGCCATCGAGAGTAATGCCAAGATAGACTGGCTGGGCTTCATGCCAGTACCGCCAAGCTGCACATTAAGCTCATGCGAGGCCAAGGCATGGTTTAGATGGAAAACAGATGATACCGTTTTTGCAGTGCTAGGGATTAGTCGCCATTTTTTACAGTAATCAGATATCAGAGACATGTCTTTCGTGAATGTTTCCTCGAGGATGTCAAACTTGGATGCCTGAGTTGCACAGCAGATGTCATGGGCATAGATGAACTTCCTTGAAGAAGTTTCTGGGAGGTCATTGATATAAATATTAAATAGCATAGGAGCCAGAACAGAGCCCTGGGGGAGCCCACTTTAGACAGGTCTCCATCTGCTAGACTTGTCACCCAGATGCACCCGGAATCTTCTGTTTTGGAGAAGAAATGATATAGTGTTGGCCACCCATGGAGGCAGGCATCTTGAGATCTTGACTAGGAGACCACGGTGCCAGACCGTGTCATAGGCTGCTGTGAGATCAACAAAGACAGCACCTGTCTTTAAATTCTTCTGGAATCCATTTTCAATGTAAGTGGAGAGGGCCAGGGCTTGTTAGCAAGTAGATCTTCCTGGGCGGAAACCAGCTTGGGCGGGTGATAGGAATTTCTCTGTAAGATGAGAAATACGTGACAGAAGCAGCCTCTCAAGGAATTTGTAACACACAGAGAGGAGAGAAATTGGTCTATAGCTGGCAGCCAGTGTTGGGTCTTTCTTTGCTTTCAAAACTGCTATAATGGTGCATTAATGCCAGGGATCAAATGCAGAATACCATGCTTGAGAATCTAGCACTGTACTTACTGTGTTACCTCCTGCTGGACTTGAATTTGGGTTTTGAGTCTGGCAAAGCAGTTACACTATCCAAGTGAGCTATTTTGCAACCCCTCTAGCTTTAAGTTTTTAAATATCTTTTCTTTTGATATTTTTTGAGGGGGGGAAGTGAAGTTAGTTTATCTTTATCCTTTAGATATTGTATAGGATTGTATAATTCTTTTTTTTTTTGTCTCCAGGGTTATTGCTGGGGCTCGGTGACTGCACTACAAATCCAGTGTTCCTGTGGCCATGGAGAAATTGAGAGGGGAGGTGAAGATAGAGGGGGAGAAAGATAGACACACCTGCAGACCTGCTTCACAACTTGTGAATGGACCCCGCCCTCCCCCAACCTGCAGGTGAGGACCCAAGGACTGGAACCAGGATCCTTTTGTTGGGCCTTAGGCTTTGTGCTATGTGCACTAAACCTGGTACACGACGACCTGGCCCAAAATCCAGATTTTTTTTTTACTGTCACCAGAGTTATTACTGGAGCTCAGAGCCAGCACTATGAATCTATCACTCCTGGCATCCATGAGGGGAAATAGTGAGGAGAGACCTGCTTCACTGCTTGTAAAGTGTTTCCCCCTGCAGTCAGGAACAGGGGCTCAAACCCAGGTCCTTGAGTTTGGTATTATGTGTACTTAACCCAATACTCCACAACCCAGCCCAAATCCAGATTTGTAACCTGTGCATTTAAAATATTTTCTCCTTTTTTCATTGTCCCACAGCCCTCCTCTTGCATAACATATCCGTTAAAAAATATTTGCTGCTGGTGGTAATGAAAATTGCTTCAGCTCCTGTGAAAATAGTCTGGAGGTTCCTCATAATGTTAGTAATGGACCCACCTTTAAGATTCAGCTGTTTCAAAAAAAAAAAAAGATTCAGCAGCTCCTCTCCTAAGGATTTAGAAAAAAAAAACACTTCTATCCAAAGAGATCTTTGAGAATTTCTAGGAGGTGTGGCCATGCAATAACAGGGTACATGGAGCCTCTCTCCCAAAATAACAAGGATTGATAATTATTAAACTTAGCACACCTCACCAAACTACAGCTAAGACATCTGCAGAAGCACTGTAGCTTCAGTTACCAAATTCCAGATTATTAATCTACTGCAATCGCATCCTGAACTCCCTGGGCAGATGACCTCACCAGTGTGTACCAGAATCTCACCTCTTCAGAGCCCTACCCCCACAAGGGAAAGATAGAAAGATGGGGGCGGGGGTTGGCCGGTGATAGCACAGTAGGTTAAGTTCAAGGGCCAGCATAAGTATCCAGGTTCGAGCCCCCCAGCTACCTGCCTGCAGGGAGGGCCACTTTGAAAGCGGTGAAGCAGGTCTGTAGTTGTCTTTCTCTCCTCCTCTCTGTCTTCCCCTCCTCTCTCGATTCTCTCTGTCTTATCCAACAACAAGGGAAACAAAATGGGAAAAATAGCCTCCAAGAAATAGGCTGGGGGTATGGATCAACTGGCCAATTTCCATGTGTAGCAAAGAAGCAATTACAGAAGCCCGAACACCTACCTTCTGCACACCCCTCCCGACAATTTTTGGTCCATACTCCCAGAGTGGGGTAAATATTAGGGGTAAATGACCAGAAGTAACTGAACTTTACACCTGGATTTCTTTTTTAACCATAGCACTGATCAGCCCTGGTTTATGGTGGTGTGGGGAATTAAACCTGGGACTGGACTTTGGAGCCTCAAGGCTTGAGAGTCTCTTTGCATAACCATTATCCTATATACCCCCAGGGACCTGAAATTTTTGTTATCAGAAACCTTTGTTTTTACACCCTCACAGAGGGAAGAGAATTGAGAACACGTGAGGAAGTCAATTACTGTTTCTCTTATCTGAGAGGGAAGAGAAAAAATTAAAATAGGCTTAGGTGTGGCTTAGAAAGCAAATGAAGGGCCTTAGAAGTGAATAAAAATGGGGATCATCTTCCACATGGCATCTTTTCCCAAATGGTTCACTTGCTTCTCTAGTATGTGGCTTTTCATTTTTCCTGATGAAAAAAAAAAAAAATACTGAGGGAAAGAAAACACTATGAGAATACTTAGTGTTGATTGGGGAGACTATAAATTCAAAAAAATGTAGGCGGTCAGGAGGTAGTGCAGCAGGTTAAGCGCACATGGCTCATAGCTCAAGGACCGGCATAAGGGTCCCAATTTGAGGCCCTGGCTCCCCACCAACAGAGGGGGTCACTTCACAAACGGTGAAGCAGGTCTGCAGGTGTCAATCTTTCTCTCCCCCTCCTCTCTCCATTTCTCTCTGTCCTGTCCAGCAAGGATGGCAGCAATTACAATAACAAAAATAATAAAGAGGGCTACAAAATGGAAAAATGGCCTCCAGGAGCAATGGATTCGTACTGCAGTCACTGAACCCCAGCAATAACCCTGGAGGCAAAAAATAAATTAATAAATGTATGGGACATATACTCAATGGAATACTAATTTTCGTTTTAAAAAAGACTATCATGTATTCTTTTTTATTTTTATTTAATGTATTCTTTTAAAAATATTTATTTATTCCCTTTTGTTGCCTTTGTTTTTTTATTGTTGTTGTTATTAATGTTGTGGTTGGAGAAGATAGAGAGAAATGCAGAGAGGAGGTGAGGCAAAGACAGAGAGGAGGAGAGAAAGAGAGACACCTGCAGACCTGCTTCACCGCCTGTGAAGCAACTCCCCTGCAGGTGAGGAGCCTTGGGTTCGAACCGGGATACTTATGCTGGTCCTCCATAGGCTTTGCGCCATGTGCGCTTAACCCACTGCACTACCACCGGACTCCCTATCATTTGGAACAGAATGAATGGGGCTGACAGTGAAAATGAGTAGTGAAGTAAGGAATTGAAGGACAACTACAGGATTATTTCAATAATAAGTAGAATATAGAGAATTGAAACACATGAAAAAAAAGGAAAAGATATGTAGTCAACCCCTATCTATAACTGGGAGAACTATGGTAGTTACTGTTGGAGAGGGGTGGGGACACAGAGCGTTGGTGATGGCATGGTGTTGAATTATATCTTACAATCCTATGAACCACTATTGCATCACCATATATAGATAATGTTATGGGGTATATACTCCATGGAATATACTCTGCCATCCATAAAGATATTGCATCCTTTGGGACAAAAATGGATGGAAGTGGAGGTGATTATGCTTTGTGAAATAAGGAAAAAACGTTGAAAGACAACACTGTTTCTAAACTTTGTGAGAACTATGGTCTGTTTCTTTGGGAGAAAGAAAGGTGGGGGACACAAAACCCTGGTTGTGGTTGTAGAACTAGACATTATAAGCTTACACTCTTGTAATCAGCTTTCAATCATAAATTTAAAAAAGGGTTGGTGGGAATGGTGAATTGACTGTGTATGGTCCAAGTCCCAGTGATAAGCCTGGTGGCAATTAGACAGAGGGAGAGAGAGAAAGGAAGAAAGGAAGGAAGGGTGAGAGAGAGAGAGAGACAGAGAGAGAGAGAGAGACAGGTAGCTTCAGACAGAAGACAAAGAATAGAAAAAGAAAGACTTTGTGAGAGCTAATGGATGTTTTGGGCATGGAGAAGGGTACACCAAGCTTTGATGATGGATGTGGATCTATACAGCTGTCATCTTATAATCTTGTAAACAAACCAATATTAGTTCACTAACAAAAGCAAATAAAAATCCTTTGTGATGTAGTCTCACCAGCCCTCATTATGTTTCCTCTATCCTTCCCCAAAGTTCATAGCTCAATCACATTCTTTTGAGGTCCCAGGTAAACACATACTGTTCCATCTGCTAGAAATATTCTGCATACTACCTCCTTGGTCAACTTTGAATCAACTGCTTTAAAAGTCAAAATGGTGTCCCAGGAGATGGTGCAGTTGATAGTGGCATTGGAGGTTCAACTTCAAACCCTAGTATCACATGTGCTAGAGTGATGCTCTGGTGCACTCTTGCCTTCTCATTAGTAATTTTAACATTTATTTTATTTGATATGACAGAGAGAAATTAAGGGAGGAGAGATATCGAAGGGGAGAGAAAGAGAAACACCTGCAGAACAGCTTCACAGCTCAAGATAGGGACTCGGGGCTTGAACCCAGGTCCTTGTACATGGCAACTTGTGTACTCAGCTAGGCATGCCATTGCCTGGCCCATTAAACAAACAAACAAAAAAAGTCAAAATAATACTTTTGTGTGTGTGGTGCTGGAGCCTGACACATATGTGACATATGCATGGGCTGTTATATTTTACTTTGTGATTCAGACAGAGACCAGAGACCGAGAGCATTAAGACACCATAGCCCTGCTCCACCTCTGATAGCTTCCCTTAGTGCTGGGGCATTCCTATGGTGTACTTGGGTTTGAACCCAGAGCCTCACAAATACATATGCTTTACCTAGTGAGCTATGCCCCAGTCCCTGACAACCATTTTCACCAGGAAGTCTTACCTCAGCCTTACACTGGCTGAGATGGCCTTTTTAACATTCCATTCAAAATAGTACTTACCAAACCTACTTGTAATCACTTCCTAAATTATCCCGTTTTCCCTAAATGCGAGCACCCTGGGGATTAGAATTATTGGAGGCTGGCTTCTGTGTTTCCAACATTGTACACAGTACTTGTTTAGTGGAAAAGCCGGGGGCTGTGCACTAGTACTCTGTTCACTCTCCTCTCTGCTCACAGTGGGACTTGGGTATCATGGGGTCGCTATTGATGCTGTTTTGGAGACACAGAAAGGGGAAGGGGGCCAGATGTGTGATAAGGCTGCAGTCCCAACTATACCACTCCTGGAGTCCTCAGCCGTTTCCCCAGTGTCCTTCCCACCAGCTGGGGATTGGCATCCCTGGTGGCTGCAGGAAGGGACAGGAGTAGCAGCAGTGTGACAGTGACAGGCCCTGTGGGCTAGCTGGTGGCTGCAGGAAGGGACAGGAGTAGCAGTAGTCCACAGCTAAAAGCAGCTTAGCAGCCACACACCTGGAAACAACTGCATCAAGGCCTCCACCTCCACACACACACACACACACACACACACACACACACACACACACACACACACACACACACACACACACCTGCTCCCTGCAGCTCCTCATGCACCAAGTCCTCATGCAGTGTGTGACCAGAAACTCCACCTCTAGAATGTGGAGGTGATGGCTGAAGTTAGCTCCAGACTTCCGTGTCAGGGCTTTCCCTGATCTCTACTTAGTGTGTTGCCCAGGCAAAATGCTTCATTAGGCTTGGCTGTCTTGGGTTTCTATTTACCCTGATCCCAGACCGCATGGTGTGAGTGACATTACTGTGATGAAACTGAAGAAAACCCAAACAAACAAGGGAACAAAGGGCCGCGAGAAGTTGGAGTGGTAGGTGTTAGCGAGCTAAAATCAAACCACCATCCACTGCAAGGAAGCAAAAGACGTTTATTCACGAATTCGAATCCAGGCCGAGAGGTGACTGACAGCAGTCCACCAGCTTGACCCCGAACAAGGCTCAAACCACACAATTTATAGGCATTCAGACTATACTCAGGGAGGGGGAACACATCACCTTATCAACCTATATCCAATAACAGGCTATAGAAAACGCAAAATCCAATCATTTCAAACTTAGCAAAAGCATGATCCATTCAAAGCAAAGCACGGGCTAGTTTCAAACATTGCAAAATCACACAACCAATAGAATATAGCCAGGTAGGGGCACCACATCCTCCTGCCATCAGCTGCCCCTTCCTAGAAGATAATTTCCTTGTGCAAAGGCCCTGATAAGCCTTGCCTGTTTGCGGGGTCTTGGTAAACTACCGGTGGCTTACTGATGCTTGGGAAACAACTGGTGGCTTACTGATTAGGTCCTGTTTCTAGAGGAAAGGACAAGGAATTTTCCATCTCACACTAAGCAGAAAAGCAACTATACTTAAAACTTTAAAACTACTGCATCTAACATTCCCCACTAGTCTTAGCTAAGAATCAAATCTTTGTTTCATCTTCTTCCTCTTCCTCTGTATAAGCTTCTATATACTGTGTCCTAAGGACCATTACCTTCTCAGATTGTCTCCTGATCAGGGAGATCAATGATCTTAATAGACAGGGTCCTAGGGTAAAGAGTAGGAGTAAGGTGATCAGGGCCCTGCCAAGGAGCTGACCAGTGTCGTCAAGCAAGGGGGCCAGAAGAATAAGTTTGTAAACCAGTTGCCCCAGTTGCTCAGCTCCTTCAGGTGGTTGCCCCTGTCCTCTATTGTTTTGTTCACTTCACTTAAAGTCTCCCTTATCATCCCCGAGTGGTCAGCATAAAAGCAACAAGCCTCATTTAGGGCCACACACAATTCTCCCTGTTTCATGAACAGCAAATCAAGACCCCTACGGTTCTGCAGGACCACCTCGACCAAGGATGACAGCGACCCTTCAAGGGATTCGATGGTGCCCTCTAGTGTCGTCATATCCTGAGTGATCTGAGTGTCTAATTGTACTAGAGTGGTCTCTTTGGTTAAGGCCGTAACGCCTATTGCTATTGACCCTGCTATTCCTGCCCCCACAAGTAGGAGGACCACTACTGGGGTGTGCTTCCTTCTTATTGGTCCAAGGTGTTCCTTCCCTCGCCGTTCAAGGTACGCCCACCCTACCTCACCATGGGAATAGTACAAATGTGGCAGAATGTGGGTCAAAACGCAGAGGTCCTCCTTACTCATTCCATAAGGGGTAATACAGGGAGACATGCCTGAAGTGCAAGCCCACCAGGTTCCCTCGGGGGACTTGAGGAGAACGGCCCACTCGGTTTTACTAACTCTAATGGTCTGGTTGCAATTGCCCCTATACGGGGAGGAGTCCAGTTTATAACTGGCTGTGGCAATACAAGTTCCTTTTCCCTGAATATCCCCCAAGGTCAGGTGAGGCTGCACTCCCCACTTACACTCCGGGCCTTTAGAGTTGCCAGAGGATAGAGTCAGTTTCCTGATGTCCCCCTTCTGGCTACCTATCCCAGCAGAAGCAGCCACACCTATATAATAAGTAGGCTTAGGGTGTAAACACAGCCAGCAGTCTCTAGTTATGTTGGGGTTAGACTCATTCAAGAGATGATACATTAACTCCACAGTCTCTACTAATGACTTCACCCTGGGATGCAGGGGCTCGATGTCAGTTGGCCTAGTGCCATTGGGTTTAGTGTCAGTTCTATTAGTATCAGTTCCATTCTTTCTCTCTGTCCCTGAGGACAGGGACGATGTTGGTCGAGGGTCCTTATCTAAGATGATTGGTCTCAATGGTGCAATAGGATTTTGAGTCCATGTCAGTTGGCCTAGTGCCATTGGGTTTAGTGTCAGTTCTATTAGTATCAGTTCCATTCTTTCTCTCTGTCCCTGAGGACAGGGACGATGTTGGTCGGGGGTCCTTATCTAAGATGATTGGTCTCAATGGTGCAATAGGATTTTGAGTCCATGGCAGCATCTGCAGTCGGATAGTGAATAGCACACTAGAGTCTTTCCCTGTGAATGCTATCCGGATGCCCCACATCCTCCCGTTCACCCCGGAGTCAGTTTCATACCAAGTCTTAACCTTCACTTCCATAGGGTTACAGTCCCCTATGTTGCAGGTACCCGGTTCAGGTGGGGCGCCTGGGTGAAATACTCTTGAAACCTTCAAATGTTTATCTCTGTCCCTCAGCGGAGATGCTGTCAAGCATTCTCCCCTTAGTCCACAGAAAAAGTATGTCTCTCCTCTGCACTCGCTGGGGCGGTCTACCCTGGGGCAGACGTAGTAGGGTCTGTCCCAAAGGCGACTCTCTAGGGCGTAGGAGCCACACTCTCTGTCCGAAGAAACCTGGCAGGACAAGTTTGCACTGGACCAGTTTGCACCAAACAAATCACACAAATCAAAAGAGAATATAGGCTGCCCAGTGGTTGCCTGGCTGGCAATCACTTTCCCTTCCTTATTTGATAGTTCCCACATGATCAGTGGAGACACCTGGGGATGAGTGGCGTGAGAGGTCAAGCCGGAGCAGAGCAAAAGCGCAAGAGTTAACAGGAGACCAGCCGGACCTTCATTGGGTCTCTGGTAGGCATGGCACGCCATCCTCTTAGGTCCTCTGCTCCCGGTGGGTCAACAATGGATCTCTTCAGGCGAGTGTGATGAATCCAGTGGCGCTTCCCTGCGACCTTTGCGGCAGTCGGTGTACTCAGGGTCACGGTGTATGGCAGTCGGTGTACTCAGGGTCACGGTGTATGGTCCTTCCCACCGGGCCTCAAGGTGGTTGGGATGCAGCTTCTTTACCAGTACAGAGTCACCAGGCTCAAACAGGGGGGCTCGGTCTCAGCTCTCCTCTCTCCGGGTTCCAGGCTTTGCAACCCGGACAGTGGCTCTGGCCTTCCCTTGCACCACCTGTAAGGCCTGTAAAGACTTAAGGAGACTGCCATGCGACACCTCAGCCAATTTCACAGCCTCAACCCTGGTTACAGGGTTGGTTGTTTGCCATACATAATTTCAAAAGGGGTGAATCCAGACACGCATGGGGTATTCCTACTTCTAAGCAAAGCAAAGGGTAAAAGAGAAATCCAGTCCCCGCCAGTCTCTATTTTTAACTTGGTTAAACTTTCTTTAATAGTCCTATTCATTCTTTCTACTTGCCCCGAACTCTGGGGGCGGTAAATGCAATGTAACTTCCACTTAATTTTTAAAGTTTCAGCCAATTGTTGGGTGACCTTGGCAATGAATGCCAGGCCGTTATCAGACCCCAGTGCATAAGGGAGCCCAAACCTGGGGATAATTTCAAAGACCGATTGTTTCACCACTACCTGGCAAGTCTCTTTCTTAGTTGGGAAAGCTTCAGCCCATCCTGAAAAGGTATCTATCATGACTAAGAGATACTTATATCCTCCTCGAGTTCCAGGCATCTCGGTGAAGTCTAGTTCCCAGTGTTCTCCAGGTTCCTCTCCTTGCCATCGGGTTCCGGGTTCCTTCACTTGCACTGGATTAGCGTTGACTCTGGCAGACGTAACACAGCGGCCTGCCACACTCTGGGAGATTCTATGCCAAACAACAATCAGATAGAATTTACTGATCAACTCAGTTAATTTGTTTCCCCCCAAGTGGGTATCTTGGTGCGTCCGAATGACCACCTGTCTTCCCAGTGACTGGGGCAGTAGAATTCTCTCATCCGGGAGGATGATCCATCCTTCCTCGTTGGGTCTTCCCCCAAGCTTCCGGCTCAGCTTCTCTTCTTGTTTGGAATACTCAGGTCTCTTCTCTTTGGTAATTTCTTCTGGTGTGGCCACCAGCAACTGGGCCTGGGTCCCCACTAGTCTTTGGGCCGCCTCCCGGTCTGCCAGCCGGTTGCCTCGCGAGACAGAATTCGGAGTCATCTTTCTGATGTCCCTTAGAGTGGATGACAGCAACTTTCTCTGGCCCCCAAACAGCCGCTAGCAGGGCTAGTATTTCCTGGGCATGCTTGATAGCTTTTCCTCCAGCTTTCAGCAATCCTCTCTCTTGGTACAGAGCCCCATGATGATGGACAGTGGCAAAGGCATACCTGCTGTCGGAATATATATTCACCTTCTTCCCTGCTCCCGACTTGAGTGCTTGAGTGAGGGCGATCAGCTCCGCCTTTTGAGCTGATGTCCCTCGTGGCAAAGATTCAGCCCACAGGCCCTCCGGGCTTGTGACTACCATGGCACCCACGTACCATACACTGTCCTCCATAAAGCTGCTTCCATCCATGTAGAGGGTTCCCTGTGCATTCGGCAGTGGGACGTCAGTCAGGTCAGCTCTCAACGAGGTCAGGGCTTCCAAGATTTCTCTACAATCATGGGTGACATCTTCTTCTGGGTTGGGGAGCAGGGTGGCTGGATTTAAAGCTGCAGTCTGCTTAAAAGTAATGCGAGGTGGGTCCAGCAACAGTACCTGATAATGGGTGACCCGAGAGTTGGTCATCCACCGGTCCGGAGGGCAGTGAAGTAGGCTGGTCAGGTTGTGGGCCGTGGCAATTTCTAGGGTCTGCCCAAAAGTCAGCTTGGTAGTCTCTTTCACCAGTAGGGCAGCTGCTGCCACTGTCCTCAAGCACCCCGGCCAACCTGCTGTTACTGGGTCTAACTGTTTAGACAGGTAGGCAACAGGCGTCTTCCAGGGTCCCAGAGTTTCAGTGAGTACCCCTTAGCCACACCGGCACTTTCTGCTACAAATAGCTGGAACGGTTTGTTAAGATCAGGGGGACTCAAGGCGGGGGCACTCACCAGAGATTTCTTCAGTGCCTGGAAAGCCCTTTCCTCTGTCTCAGTCCATCTCAAAGGTGTATCGCCTCCGCCGGTGGCAGTGTAGAGGGGTTTTGCTAGCTCGGCGAACCCTGAGATCCATAGCCTACAGTAGCCCACCGCTCCCAAGAAATCTCGGACCTGTCTCTTTGAAGTGGGGGTCGGGATCTTCAAGACGGCCTGGATCCTTCCCTCAGACAAGCCTTGTTGCTCCTCCTTGATCTGATAGCCGAGGTAGGTTACTGCCTGAGTACACAACTGAGCCTTTTTGGTGGATACCCTGTACCCCAAGTTTCCCAGTACCTCGAGCAGATCTCTGGTTGCTGTTTCCCAGTCCTTCCTAGAGGGGGCAGCAACGAGCAGGTCATCCACATACTGCAGAAGGCTGCACTGGTGTGTTCACCTCGGAATGCCAGCAAGTCTTTGCTAAGAGCTTCATCGAACAAGGTGGAAGAGTTCTTTAAACCTTGGGGAAGTCGGGTCCAAGTTAATTGTCCTGACTCACCTTCTTCGGGGTCTGTCCATTCAAAGACAAAGATAGGCTGACTCTGTGGGGTTAGGGGAAGACTGAAGAAAGCATCCTTCAAATCCAAGACACTGTACCATGTTCGATCGGGAGGCAGGAGACTGAGGAGAGTGTAGGGGTTGGGGACTGTAGGATGAATAGTCTCTACCCTCTTGTTTACCTCATGCAGGTCCTGCACCGGTCTGAAGTCATTCGTCCCAGGCTTTCGAACAGGAAGGAGGGGCGTGCTCCATGCCGATTTGCAGGGTACCAAGATGCCAGCCTCCCTCAGGCGTCGAATATGACTCCTGATACCATCCTGGGCCTCCCAACTCATGGGGTACTGTGGGACGCGGACCGGGGTAGCTGAACTGATTAGTTGGACTACTATGGGAGTCACATGCTTAGCCAGCCCTGGGCGGTTGGCCCATACTCTCGGGATTTCCTGCTTCCACAGTGCTAACAAGTCCTGATTACCTGCATCCTTTGGGGTTTCTTAGAGGCGGTATTCTTCCTTTGTGGGCATGGTAAGCAAGATCCGCCCGCCTGCTTATACTGTTGGTCCATCGTTGGCATCAAAGGAAATGGTGGCCTGTAGTTTCTGTAGGAGATCCCTCCCCAGCAGTGGCTTAGGACATTCAGGAATTACCAGGAAGGAGTGGGTGATGGTCTCTAGACCGGGCCCAGCGATCCGTCCTATGGACTTTGGATAACTCTTTGCTTCCCCGGTGGCCCCTATCATTTTAACCTTGTCTTTCCCAGTGGGTCCAATTGGTTGCTGAAGTACTGAATGGGTGGCCCCGGTATCCACCAAAAAGTCAATTAATTTTCCCCCTACCGAGAGTTTTACCCTAGGCTCCCGGGGTTTGGAGGAGCCTTGACTTCCTCAAGCCAATTCAAGCAGCAGAGGTGCTTCCTCCTTCCTTCTTCTTTCTTCTTCCCTCAGCTTTGGGAATTCCTTCTTCCAGTGCCCCTCTTCCTTACACAATGCACACTGATTCCTTCCTTGCCCTCCAAGGGGCTCACCTCTGCCTTTTATCTGCCCTCTCTCTCTCTCTTGGGTCCTCTTCTGTCCTCCCTACGTCCTGTTTCCCTGGCCAGGAGGACCTTTGCCATCTTCTTGTTCAATTCTAAAGTGGCTTTCGCCGGGTCTTCCCTATTTTCAAGAACTTTCTGGGCTACTGCCAACAATTCAGAGACAGACTTCCCCTCAAAGCCTTCTAACTTCTGTAACTTCTGTCTAATGTCGGGGGCTGATTGGGCCACAAACTGGAGGGTGACTGCCTGTGCATTCTCCAGGGCTTTGGGATCTATGGTCGTCCAGGTCTGATACACCTGGCATAACCTCTCCAAAAAGGCAGTCGGACCCTCGTCTGTGCCCTGCCTACACTCGGTCACCTCAGATAAATTAGTGGGTTTCCGGGCTGCGGCTTGGATACTCCTTAATAGAGTCTGGCGGTACCTGGTGAGGGCCTCATAACCGGCGCTCGTGTTGGGGTCCCACTTTGGTCGGGATTGGGGGAATACCTCCTCCACCACGTCCTGGTCAGTGGCAGGTTCTCCCCTGTAAACCAGGACCTGCTTCTTTCCCTCTAATTTGATTCTCTCCCTTTCCTCTAGGGTGAATAGGGTATTCAGCAGTTGCTGACAATCATCCCAAGTGGGTTGATGAGTATAAAAAACTGACTCAAGTAGGGTTGCCACCCCCTCTGGGTCCTCAGAAAAAGGAGGGTTCTGGTTCTTCCAATTGTACAAATCAGAAGTGCTAAAGGGGACGTAAGTCCTCAGTGGCCGTCCTCCTACATCTAATTCCCCTACTTCCCGCAAAGGAAAAGTCCCGACCTGCGCAGGCCCTGATCCAAAAGAAGTCCCTGCTCTAGTATGAGGTGGGCTCAGAACTCCTGGTGGGGACCCAGAGGTGGAATCAGGCACCTGGAGGGTCCCCTCAGGGGCTGTGTCCCTTGGGGAGCCGGCATAAGGAGGAGGGGTCTCGTTCCTCCACTTCCTTAGTCGCGGAGGGGATTCGTGGCCTCCGGGGAGGACGGGAGCGGTAGCTCTCCTGGGAAGCCTGCCTCTTTGCTTACTCTCGACCACAAACACTCTCGATCTGCTCTTAGCCTTCTCCTTCCCTCTGGGGTCACCCCCGGCACTCCCGCAAGTACTTTGGCTGGTCCTGAACAATACCCATCCAGATCTCAATGTATGGCATCTGGTCTGGGTGCCCAGGGTCCCCAAAGATCACACCGTGCACTTCCGCCCACTTTCCCAGTCCCCGTCTCAGGCCAGCTGACCTTAAAGGTTGGCCACTCCCTTTCACAGAACTTCCTCAGTGTGAAGGCATCCCCCTGGGCTCTGTAACCAGCGGCTCTCTTCGAGAAATCTGAAAAATTCTTAAACATTCAAGGGGGGGTGACTTGGCAGTAATTGGACTGACTCTGCCCCATCTTTTCGTCAAAATGAGACAAAAGAAAGACAAACAGTACAAAACTGCCTCCAGCAATCAACCCCAGGACCCCTTTCACTCTTGTCCTTACCCGCACCATACACTTTCACAATCCCTCTCACTCCCCGCACTTTAACAACTAAACCAAAGGGTGTCCACTCAGGACCTTCTCCTTTACTGGGGTTGCACAGAGCCTCAGTCATTGAGGACTACAGCTTGCTGGGCGCTTAACTACATGGACACACAAACACAGATTCAAAAAAATTTATTAGAAATTGGAAAAAGAACTGTCCCCCCTGTGGGGGGGACAGGCAATCAGCTGTGCTCGCCTGGCCGGGCCCCTCACGGAGCCTTAAGGAATTTTAGCTTAGGAGTAGCCGTATTATCACCAGCCCTGGTCTCAATAAATTGAGAATCTCCACTGAGCTGAAATGACGGGTAAGACGGAAGGCTGATCCCCAACCTAAGACAGGCACAGTCCACCCTGCCACAAAACAAAGTCCGTCAAACATCAAAACATGATATAACACAGGGGGACATGTGGGGAGCCACATGTGCCTTCAAGGTTGCCATTGGTATGGCCATAATTTATGTTAAAATATAGTTCCTGGGAATCGGGCGGTGGCGCAACAGGTTTAGCACAGGTGGCGCTAAGTGCAAGAACTGGCTTGAGGATCCCAGTTTGAGCCCCCAGCTCCTCACCTGCAGGGGAATCACTTCACGGGCGGTGAAGCAGGTCTACAGGTGTCTTTCTCTCCCCCTGTCTTCCCCTCCTCTCTCCATTTCTGTCTGTTCTATCCAATGACCACAATATCAGTAATAACAACAATATAATTACAACAATAAAACAACTAGGGCAACAAAACGCAAAATACAAAAGAGGGATAAGATAGTTCCTGCTTCCCTACAACTTAGAGTCTTTGTTAAAAGATAAGTTCTTTTTCCCCATGAATCACCCAGGACCTTCCAGATAACGGTTGACTACCAAGACAAATAATATAAAATATAATCATAAATGAATAGGAAAGATACATGTCCCAATACTCAGTTGGTCAAGGCGCCAAACCTCTTTTTCTATAAAGCATTCAAATCAGATGCCCTGCTAAACACGAGAAGCAGATTGTGTTTCTTCCACAGGAATTCCAGAAAAAAACATCTGGACCCCTGCACACCCTGACATCACCCACTAGATGGCACGACTACAGTGGCACACCCCCCTGAAACCCTAGATGTCACCTAATGCGTTCTGAAGAACCTAGTTCACAGACTCCAAGGACAGAACCTTTTTACTGCCTGTCTACCTTTCTTGCTTTTGCTTTGACCTGTCACGTTATGGCGGTTCCAGCTCACTTTCTACAGAAAAGCAGAATTCCAGAGGCTGACCTTCCTCATGCAGCATTTCATCCCCCTAGTCGCCTACTTTGGACTGAGACTTTTATCGAACTTGCTGGTTATACCCTTTGGACACTTTAGACAATTTTACAGCAGCTTTCTTCCCTTCACGTTGCTGATTTTTCATAGACTGACCCTGAGTAGTTCACAGACTTTACACACTGTTGCCCTAGGCATTAGATAAAAGGAAAGGGGGAGATGCTGGGAAATTGTGCAGATGCATTCACATCTGCCATGTTTTCCCCTCAGCCTACTAGTGCCCGTGAGAGTTGGGACATTCTCGGAGTGCCTGTTCTGCCATGTTATGCCCTCAGGACATTGTCTATATCCCCGCGACATTTGGAGTGCTTTGGTTACTCCTCCCCCTTCCCATTCTCACGAGAGTTATCATCCTATCCTGGAGTGCTATGGTTACTACTCCTCCTTCCCATTCTCACGAAAGCTGCTCCTATAGAAGCCTTTCTTCTTCTGCACCTTGCTCTCTTGCCAGCGCTTCACTCCAGTGTTCAGACGCAGGAAAGGTTCCTGTGAGAGGCGGCTATTTTCGCTACCTCCACGTGGCCCAACCTGCTTCTCTAGCACCCAACTCTGAGGTGCCAGCGCAAATAAAGATTTGTGTTTCCTCTTCGCTCCGGACCCCTCCTCTTTCTCTTCTCCGCGGCCTGCGCTCAACAACACGTTGCAGCCCTTGTTGGCGGCTGCAATACTGTCGAACCTGCGCCTGACCTCAGACCCCTGACTGAGTGAGGGGTCTGAGTTGGCGGCTGCAATACCGTCGAACCAGCGCCTGTCCTGGTAAGGTGCTGGTGCCTGACCTGTCAGTCCGCAGCCCTACAATCCGTCAAACCTCAGTCCTGGGCCTCACCCAGATATACACATTCTTCAGGGCCCTATTTCAGACCCTGACTCTCGGACCCTGTTTCAGATCCTCATCAGCACCCTGTTTCAGATCCCGGACCCAAGCAGCCAGGAAGTCTTCACTTCCCATTGCTGTGGTCTGGGATTTCAACGCAGCGTCCCACAATCCACAGACCCCCAGGCCCCACGGGGACACACAAACGGTACCGTGCACAAAAAAAAAAAAAAAAAAAAAATCAGGCCTGACTTAGCGGCGCCGGGCAAAGGCTTCCAAGGCTTCCTTGGATCCGGACCCGGTAAGGGTGTCCTCAGGAATCCTCGATCATTCGAGGAGATCTCGCTGAGGCCTCCAAATGTTAGTGAGCTAAAATCAAACCACCATCCACTACAAGGAAGCAAAAGATGTTTATTCACGAATTTGAATCCAGGCCGAGAGGTGACTGACAGCAGTCCACCAGCTCGATCCCGAACAAGGCTCAAACCACACAATTTATAGGCATTCTGACTATACTCGGGGGGGGGGGGGACACATCACCTTATCAACCTATATCCAATAACAGGCTATAGAAAACGCAAAATCCAATCATTTCAAACTTAGCAAAAGCATGATCCATTCAAAGCAAAGCGTGGGCTAGTTTCAAACTTTGCAAAATCACACATCCAATAGAATATAGCCAGGTAGGGGCACCACATCCTCCTGCCATCAGCTGCCCCTTCCTAGAAGATAGTTTACTTGTGCAAAGGCTGTGATAAGCCTTGCCTCTTTGCAGGGTCTTGGTAAACTACCGTTGGCTTACTGATGCTTGGTAAACAACCGGTGGCTTACTGTTGCTTGGTAAACAACCAGTGGCTTACTGATTAGGTCCTGTTTCTAGAGGAAAGGGAAAGGAATTTTCCATCTCACAATAAGCAGAAAAGCAACTATACTTAAAACTTTAAAACTACTGCATCTAACAGTAGCACAATGCATAAGATGTTAAGACTCAGCTTGAGGTCCCAAGACTGAGATTCAGACTCCATTTCTGTATTGGTCAGAATGATACTCTGGTTATTATTCTCACTAATGAATATGAAAAACAATGGAGGGAGGGAGGGACTAAGAGGCTTCATGGCAAGAGATGTTTAAGAACAAGCTCTTCCTCTACTTCTAGCGTTTGCCCTTCTTCCGTAGCCAGTCAACAGCGTCAGGCTGAGCCTGATGTAAAGTTTCGAGACCTCCTTTGAATCTGGAGAGGTGGCAGTCGTTGACTATGTGGGTCATAGTCTGTCTGTAGCCACAGGGGGAATTCGGGTCATCTCTGCCTCCCCAGTGATGGAACATAGCGGCAAACCGGCCATGGCCTGTTCGATAGCGACTGAGGAGGGCCCAATCATAACGTGGTAGGTCAAAGCCGGGTTAACGCTTGCAGGGGTCTGTGAAGAGGTGTTTGTTCTTTACCACAGCTGACTGCCAACTCTGTTTCCAAGAGTCTGGAACAGAGAAGTTCAGTCAACTGCCTTCAGTCAACGGCCAATCCTTTCCCGCTATGAGACAAATTCTCAAGATCTTCCTGCACAGTCATCACCGCCCAGCTATCATCCACATTGGTCTCCAACTCCCACTGATTCTGTGCTCGGAGAAACTAAGATGGAACTTTCGGAAAGCAAACTGGCGTCTGTTCAGTGATCTTTCCAACAAATCTATTCCTGCAATTCCAATTAACTCTATCCCCTCTGAAGATTCCTACAGGCGCTTCCGCCAAGCCGTCTTCAAAGCAGCTTCCCAAGCTATTCCTCGTGGGAGACGTGCTAACTATACGCATTGCCTTGATGCTGAATGTGAGCAACTACTAAAGCAGTATGATGAGTTGGGCGACCCAGATGTGGCTGACCATCTCATTGCCTCCCTGGATGCAGCACGCGAAGCCCGCTGGCAACAACTCACAGAAAGACTGAACTTAAACCACTCAAGTAGGAAGGCCTGGAAGCTTCTTCATAGTCTGGGTATCGGTAGCCAACCCTCTCCCATCTCCCATCCTCCCATATCTTCAAACTCAGTGGCCAGTCACCTAACTCAAGTTGGATGTGCTAAGATCGACCCAGTCTGGAAAGGAGAAATTTCCCATGAGTGGTCATCCCACTTCCATTTATCTTGTCCATCTCCAAAACTCTCTCCCTTTACACTGTCTGAACTGGAAGACGCTTTGAAGAGGGTTAAACCGGGAACGGCTGCTGGCTATGATAACATCATCCTTAACTTGGGCCCCGCGGCATAGAAGTGGCTCACTACATTCCTGTCCCACATCTTGGAATCCGAATGTATGCCCAAAATTTGGCGTCGTGTGAAGATAATAGCAGTTTTGAAACCAAAGAAAGACCCAACACTAGCTGCCAGCTATAGACCAATTTCTCTCCTCTCCGTGTGTTACAAATTCCTTGAGAGGCTGCTTCTGTCACGTATTTCTCATCTTACAGAGAAATTCCTATCACCCGCCCTAGCTGGTTTCTACCCAGGAAGATCTACCTGCGAACAAGTCCTGACCCTCTCAACTTACATTGAAAATGGATTCCAGAAGAATTTAAAGACGTGTGCTGTCTTTGTTGATCTCACAGCAGCCTATGACACAGTCTGGCACCGTGGTCTCCTAGTCAAGATCTCAAGATGCCTGCCTCCATGGGTGGCCAACACTATATCGTTTCTTCTCCAAAACAGAAGATTCCGGGTGCATCTGGGTGACAAGGCTAGCAGATGGAGACCTGTCTCAAGTGGCCTCCCCCAGGGCTCTGTTCTGGCTCCTACGCTATTTAATATTTACATCAGTGACCTCCCAGAAACTTCTTCAAGGAAGTTCATCTACACCGATGACATCTGCTGTGCAACTCAGGCATCCAAGTTTGACATCCTCGAGGAAACACTCACGAAAGACATGTCTCTGATATCTGATTACTGTAAAAAATGGCGACTAATCCCTAGCACTGTAAAAACAGTATCATCTGTTTTCCTTCTACACCATGCCTCGGCCTCGCATGAACTTACTGTGCAGCTTGACGATACGAGAATCCGGCACGAAGCCCAGCCAGTCTATCTTGGCGTTACTCTCGATCGCACTCTGTCATTTCACGAACATCTCATAAAAGCTGCAGCAAAGGTGGGCGCGAGGAATAACATCATTGCAAGACTGGCCAGCTCCTCATGGGGTGCGAGCGCTTCCACACTACGATCATCATCTCTGGCATTATGCTATTCTACTGCAGAATACTGTGCCCCAGGATGGTTCTGTAGCCCCCATGTCCACTTGGTCGATTCCAAATTATATTCCTCCATGAGGATAATTTCTGGAACCATCCATTCCACCCTGGTTCCATGGCTTCCAGTTCTTAGCAACATCGCCCCGCCAGATATTTGTCGGGATGCGGCATCATCTAAGTTCATTTCCCACGTCTACACTCGACCGGACTTGCCAATATACGCAGATATCTTCGCCCACCCTGTCCAATGCCTCATGTCTCGTCATCCAATCGGGTCCCCTACGCCTACACTAAGAACAAGTAACATGAAAGACACCCAGGCTTCTAGGCAGAAGCAGTTGGGAAGAGCAGTATAGAAAGTGGTATGGGGTGGTCCGGGAGGTGGCGCAGTGGTAAAGCTTTGGACTCTCAAGCATGAGGTCCGGAGTTTGATCCCCGGCAGCACATGTGCCAGTGATGTCTGGTTCTTTCTCTCTTCTCCTATCTTTCTCATAAATAAATAAAATATTTAAAAAAGAAAGTGGTATAGGGTGGGGGACACCAGGCAGTGGCACAGCAGATTATGTGCACATGGCACAAAGAGCAAGAATCATGGTTCGAGCCCCGGCTCTCCATGGGGGGGGTCGCTTCACCACTTATGAGGCAGGTCTGCAAGTGTCTGTTTTTATCTCCCCCTCTTTCTTCCCCTCCTCTCTCCATTTCTCTGTCCTATCCAACAACAGCAATGACAACAATAACAACAAGGACAACACAATGGGGAAGTGGTCTCCAGGAGCAATGGATTTGTAGTGCAGGCACTGAACCCTAGCGATAACCCAGGAGGGGTAAAAACAAAACAAAACAAAACTGGAATTGGCGTATTGCACCAAAGTAAAAGACTCTGGTGGGGAGAATACAGATCCAAGAAGGATGACAGAGGACCTAGTGGAGGTTGTACGGTTATATGGAAAACTGGAAAACGTTATGCATGTACAAACTATTGTACTTACTGTTGAATGTAAAACATTAATTCCTCAATAAAGAAATTTAAAAAAGAAAGTGGTAGTCAGAAAGTACATCCTCAGAGGCTTCTGTGCTGACACTATTAAGCAGCCTCAGGAAGGGCAAGGCCATCAGAAAGAAACAAGTCAGTCCCTTTAAGCCCTTACTTAACCTTGGCAGTCTTAGGGGCCTCCGAGAGAGCAACAACTATGCCATTACCATGGGCCATCTTTTTAGACTAATGCAACTTCCTGGAGCTTTAAGGAAAGGGCCATTACTGCTTCTCCTTGCCCCTTTCCTTGCCACCAGGGTTATCACTGGGACTTAATGCCTACAGGATAAAATCCACAGCTTCTGGTAAAAACATTTTTCTTTTTATTTTTTTCTTTTGATAGGAGAGAAATTGAGAGGGGAGATATAGAGAAATAGGTAGACAGAGTTCTGCAGCACTGCTTCAACTGCTCCTGAAGCTCTCTCCTTGCAAGTGGGGACAGTGGAAGGGGCTTCAACCAGGCCCTGGCACATGGTAACACATACTCAGCTGGGTGTGCCACCACTGCCCCCGCCTGCTGCTTATTTGCTGTTCACTTATTTTGTGTGCCCTTCCCCACAAGAAGAAACACTCAAACGAAAACTGTGGTGGCTTCCGCCCCATCTCAAGACATTCTGTTCCGGGGACACTGAACTTCAGGAATTTCCTTTGGATTTTGACAGTATCTAATCTTACATTTAATCTTAGTTTGGAAATAAGGTTTGCTTTTTTGTCTCTGTGTGTGTGCTTCCAGGGTTACTAGGCCTTAGTGCCAGCACTATGAATCCCCTGCTCCTGGTGACCATTTTTTTTTTCCATTTTTATTCATTCATTCATTCGCCTCCAAGGTTGTCGCTGGGGCTCGGTGCCAGCATTATGAATCCACGGCTCCTGGTGGCCATTTTTTTTCCATTTTAATTGGATAGGACAGAAATTGAAAGAGGGGGACATAGAAAGACAGACACCTATAGCCATGCTTCACGACTTGTGAAGCAACTCACCTCCACCTCAGTCCCCCACAGGTAGGGAAATGAGGGATCGAACTGGGATCCTTGTATGGGTCCTTGCACTACTATGTGTGCTTAACCAAGTGCATCACCACCTCCCCTGCCTTTTCTTTCTATTTTATTGTATAGGACAGAGAGAAATTGAGAGAGATGGGGAGGGGAAAACAGAGAGAGAGAGAGATAGACAGACACCTGCAGATCTGCTTTGCTGCTTGTGAAACATCCCCCCTGCAGGTAGGGAGCTGGGAGCTTGAACCTGGGCCCTTGTGCTTGATACTTTGTGCACTTAACTGGGTGTGCCACTGCCTGACCTCTCCCTTTTTTAATATTTAATTATTTTTAATTAAATTATTTTTAATTATTTATTTATTCCCTTTTGTCACCCTTGTTGTTTTATTGTAGTTATTATTGTTGTTATTGATGTTGTTGTTGGATAGGTCAGAGAGAAATGGAGAGAGGAGGGGAAGACAGAGAGGGGGAGAGAAAGATAGACACCTGCAGACCTGCTTCACCGCTTGTGAAGGGACTCCCCTGCAGGTGGGGAGCCAAGGAATGGTACTGGGATCCTTGTGCTGATCCTTGTGCTTTGCGCCACCTGCACTTAAGCTGTTGCGCTACTGCCCGACTCCCCTCTCCTTTTTTTTAAACATAGGTTCTTCATAGTGGTCTTCTGAGGAAGACCTTGGGCAGCTGCATCATTGCAGAAGTACAACCCAAGAACCAATGGCAAGGTTGAGCAGAACCCTACCATGCATATAGTACAAGGGATCTGAAGGGGCCCCCAAATACCCTAAGCAGTTATTCTACAACAAATTCCACATGACTTTGAAAGATGATTTAGGACTTTTTTTTTTTTTTTTTTTTTTTTTAACCAGAGCACTGCTCAGCTCTGGTTTCTGGTGGTGCGGGGGACTAAACCTCAGACTTCGGCAACCTCAGGCATGAGAGTCCCTTTGCATAACCATTATGCTATTTATCCCCACCATTATTTAGATCCTTCTTAAAAAATATGCTATTTATTTATTGGATCGAGGCAGAGAAATTGATAGGGATGTGGGGAGGTTTGGAGAGACCTCTGCAGCAGAACCTGGGTCCCTGCACATTATAATATATGTGCTCTACCAAGGATTCTACCACCCAGTCCCTAAGATTCTATAATTGGGAGAATTTGCTTTATAATCCATTATTATTATTATTATGACCAGGGTTATCATTGCGGCTTGATGCCTACACAACTCTACCATTCCTGGTGGCCATTTCTAAATGAAGATTGAGAGTCAAAGGGAAAGGGAGACACAAGTAGCCTCACCTCACTGTTCATGAAGCTTTTTCCTACCCCAATTTGGGGGTGTGGGGCTTGAACCCATGCCCTGGAGCATGAGAATGTATCCATGTGCTCTACCAGATACGTAACTTTCTCTGAATTTGCTGAAAGATTTGTTGACGAGAAAGAAGTAGCAAGAAATGGACTGGAAGGCAGTGCAGTGGGTGAAGCCTTGGACCCCTAAGCATGAGGTCCCTTGTTTGATCCCCTGCAGCACATGTACCAGACTGAAGTCTGGTTCTCTTTCTTTTTTAGAATTTTTTAAATTATCTTTATTTATTGGATAGAGACAGCCAGAAATCAAGGGGGAAGGGGGTGATAGAGAGGAAGAGAGACACAGAGACACTTACAGCCCTGCTTCACCACTTGCAAAGCTTTCCCCACTGCAGGTGGGGACTGGGGGTTTGAACTCGGGTCCTTGTACATTGTAACGTGTGTGCTCAATCAGGTATGCCACCACCCGGCCCCTGGTTTTCTTTCTCTGTCTCTCCCATGAATAAATAAAATATTAAAATTAAAAAAGCCACTTCCCAAGCTGTTGCTTTATCCTCAGATAAGGAGACCAGCAAAATAAGGCTCTGCAAATGAAAAACAGGTCTCAAACATAGCAAAGAATCCATAGCTATAAACTACCCTTGCCTATAAGCCACGATCTTGTGACAAAAACATCAGGGGGTACCAACAATTTTGGGGAGACTCATTTACAAAAGGCTGAGTCTTTGAAAACAGACCTAGTGTTTAAGTCCATAGTTGGCCAAAGATAACAGACAGGTGGTTTAGTCAGTCCTTGAGATAGCAATGTACTTACTGTGTTAACTTGAATGTAATTCTGGTCAACAATTATGTGTATTCCAATCCCCCTCCTCCCACTTGCAGCTGAGATGATCTGTTACCATGGGATGGTGAGGACTGCATCCTGACATAGCTATAGAACCCCAGACATCTGACCTCCCTGTATTCAAACCTCTTTCTGTCTTACTATATATACACAGGTTGCAAAAGAATAAGAATGGGTAGTGCAGGCAGATCTGCAGTAAAGTTGGCAGAAGTGGAAATGGGGAGGGGTGAAAGGGACTGGGTGGTAGTGCACATGGTTGAGCACACGTGTCATCATGCTCAAGGAACCAGGTTAGAGCCCCTGGTTCCACCTGCAGGTGGGGGGAAGCTTCCAGAGCAGTGAAGCAGATCTACAAGTGTCTTTCTATTTCCTCCTTCTGCTCTCGACTTCTCTGTGTTCTATCAAATAAAACAGAAAAGACAGGGAAAGAAAGAAAATGAGGGTAAAGGTGGAGGCAGCTGATGCACTAGACTCCAGAAGCCAGTCAGTCGATTGGATTCAAGAGTGGAGGCACAGCCCCAACGACTTTCACAAATAGGGCATCTGCTCCATCAGTGATCTCTTATGCTGTAGGCCTGGGAGCAATGGCAAGAGCTTCCTTTCAGAGTTCTTTGTCGTGTGTGAGTTAATACCAGCAACCAGACTCTTTTCTGGGGACTTCCCTTTCCCCTCCCCCTCACAACCAAAAAGCTATTAAGAGGGAAATGGCATGATGGGTGAATAAGGAAGGACCCGGTGTGCTTTTTAAACTTCACATGATTCTAATCTACTTTAACTTTAAGGTCATGGTAGAAACGAGCAGTTTATAAACCCTGCAAAAGAAAAAAAAGTTTTATTCCAAATCTGGAAAGACCAGCTGCTCCAATTTCAGATGAAATCGCTTGGGGGAGTGACTAGTTTAGCTTTGGTCCAACTAATTTTTTTTTCTCTAGATAAGGTGGACAGAAAGGTGGCCTTTGACTCAGAATAGACTTTACAGCTACCACAGGTAGTTAGTTGCTCTGATGGCAACGGCATTCAGCCCCACCAGGTCTGTTCCTGTCACCCGGTCCCAGTCAAGAGTCATTTGTCATTCAGGACACTTAGATCTCTCCTACTGGAAGAAAAATGGAGCACACGTGGAGGTGCTTATGACATGTTGAGAAAATCACAGGGAACTAAATATTGACCTATACCAAGGCAGTTCAAAGATGGGATAATGTGCATAACCTGAATAACTCAAAACCTTATAGCCTATTAGGAACTAGTTAATCAGCAAGTTACTGGCTTCATGTAGCTTTTCCCACAGCATTTCAACAGTACTGTCCAAATACAAGTTTCTGGGCTCATTCCCAGGCACTGCATTATAAAGGGGTTTAAAATCCATTAGGCAACCTGGGAAGTAGTGCCATGGAAAAAAGGCAATGTAGGGCGCCGGGCAGTAACGCAGCGGGTTAAGTGCATGTGGCGCAAAACGCAAGGACCAGCCTAAGGATCCCGGTTCGCGCCCCCGGCTCCCCACCTGCAGGGGAATCACTTCATAAGTGGTGAAGCAGGTCTGCAGGTGTCTATCTTTCTCTCCCCCTCTGTCTTCCCCATCTCTCTCTGTCCTAGCTAACAATGACAGCAATAACAAGAACATTAATAACAATAAATAACAAGGGCAACAAAAAACAAAAGGGGGGGATGGCCTCCAGGAGGAGTGGATTCATAGTGCAGCCACTGAGCCCCAGCGATAACCCTGGAGGCAAAAAAAAAAAAAAGCAAGCAATGAAGTCCTCAGTTTGAGCCATATCATATGCCCCGGTGCTGGTTCTCTCAGATCTCATAATCTTAAAAAAAAATTTTTCCACAATGCTTTCTAACTCCCTTTTAAGTTTTGCACATTTTTCTTTTCCAAATAGTTTCTGATGAGAAGTGCTGAAAATTAAATGCCAAATCTATTTCCTGGTGAGTGGGAATTGTCACATTTGCCAAATTTGATTCAATGGGAATGTTATAGAGACTAGTCTTCCCATGTTATGTAACTTCAGAAATAAGAATGAGAGATCCAGCAAGCATTTTTCACCCTAAATGCACAGAATTATATATATATATATAGCCTCCTGAGTTATTGCTGGGGCTCAGTGCCTGCACCATGAATCCACTGCTCCTAGAGACCTTTTTTTTCCTCTTTTGTTGCCCTCGTTTTTTTAATCATTGTTGTGGTAATTATTACTATTGTTGTTGCTATCCTTGGATAGGACAGAGAGAAATCGAGAGAGGAGGGGAGACAGAGAGGAGAAAGCGCCTGTGAAGTGACTCCCCTGCAGGTGAGGAGCAAGGGGCTCGAACTGGGATCCTTATGCCGGGCCTTGCGCTGTGCGCCATGTGCGCTTAACCCGCTGCGCTACCGCCAGATTTATATTTCATTTGTGTCTCAGTGGACCCCAGAAATTGATGTTTATTTCAAAATGTTACTGTCTTTTTTTTTTCCTCCAGGGTTATCACTGGGGCTCGGTGCCTACAGTATGAATCCATTGCTCCTGGAGGCTGCTTTTTCCCTTCTGTTGCCCTTGTTGTTTATCATTGTTATTGTTGGATAGGACAGCGAGAAATCGAGAGAAGACAGAGAGGTGGCATGAAAGATGGACAGCTGCAGACCTGCTTCACTGCTTGTGAAGTGACTCCTGCAGGTGGAGAGCCAGGGGCTGGAACCAGGATCCCTACACCAGTCCTTGCGCTTCATGCTATGTGAGCTTAGCCTGCTGCGCTACTGCCCAGCCCCCACTAATGTCTTTTCTTGACTCAACAATGCAACCAAAAGCTATCATAGCAAGACACCCAAGCCAAATCTTTGGAAGGACCAGTACAGATACCAGTATATTATAAGACTCATCATCACACACACTTTATTAGTCACTTCTACACAAGACAGTAATAATCTTTTTAACAGAAATATCAGATCATGAGAGGCCAAATAATTCCCAAGAAGGTAAAAATTAAATACTTAAATTAATCAAAAGGCACTATGCCAACACTTAAAAACCTACAACCACAGTGGTAATAGGCTGAGAATACACTACAGGACTCATCTCATACAAATGTTGGAGATTAGCAGAATTTTGCTTTCCAGAAGACAAAGGTAGCAATGAATATTTGGGCTCAAGGAGATATTTGGCCAGGAAAAGGGTGAGATGGCTGAAATTCCAGCCAAATGGAAAGGAATGGGTACAAAGAAGAATCCATGTAACACAGTCCCCAAGCAGAGGGTGACGGATCAGGCTTTTTCCTCCCAAGAAGAATTTGCTGCACTGTGTACAATCTCCTCTCAGACATTAGCCTGAGAGGTATTTGAGCTGAGAGTTGCCAGCTCCTGCCTAACAGGGGCTACACAACAGGGCTCCTGTAGTCATTTATCATAGACCTTACAGAACTTGTCGAAAGTGGGAAAGTGGGGATTGGGTTTGCTTTCTAGCTAGTAGTTTTGAGCCAAGGAAACCCTAAAGCATTTACATGCAAAAATCATCTGAGCTTCCCCATACACAACTCCTCTACATAATGCCCTCTGAATCTTTACTGCAACTGAGCTGAGACAATGCCATAGGAAATTCCAGCACTTAGTCTCAATCTGCCTTTCCCTAATTTAGGAGAAATGTTATATAATACCTCATTGTGGGTAAACTACACTGGAGCAAGCTGAACTTTTTAAACGAAGACAAGGGGTCAGGTGGAGTCAAATAGCGGAAAAAAGGGATGGGGCTTACTGTATCTTTTAAACTCCTCAGAAATTATACTATCATTCAGGGACATGGTTGAACAGATAGGAAACGGATTCTCCATTGTGAGTTCTCCTGATGGCTTCTGCAAGGATCATGGAGATGTCGATGACCTAGAAAAGAAGGAAGGACATCAGGTTAGTATCATATGGACAGGACTGACCGGGAAACCTGTAGAAACTGATGAACAGCCCAACAAAGATTCTTCCTTTTAAAACCATTACACTGTGCAATTTCTCTTCAGGGTCCTACACTGAGATATTCTTATTTATTCATTGCCTTCAGGGTTATCAATGGGGCTTGATCAAGCCTGCACTATGAATCCACTGTTCCTGCGGCCATTTTTTTCTCCTTGTTAAAATATTCATTTATTTATTTTCCCTTTTGTTGCCCTTGTTGTTTTTCACTGTTGTAGTTGTCATTATTGTTACTGATGCCATCACTGTTAGATAGGACAGAGAGAAATGGAGAGAGGAGGGCAAGACAGAAAGGGGGAGAGAAAGACAAACACCTGCAGACCTGCTTCACTGCTTGTGAAGCGTACCCCTTGTAGGTGGGGAGCAGGGGGCTTAAACCGGAATCCTTGCACAGGTCCTTGCACTTTGTACCGGGATCCTTATGCTGGTCCTTGCGCTTTGTGCCACATGTACTTAGCCCCGTGCACCAAGGTCCTACCCCCCCTCCATTCTTCATGTTTTTTAGTATGAACCACTTAGGAGTCAAAAGTACTATAATGGGTATCCCACAAAATGGTATAATGGATAAAGCATTGGATACATAAGCATGAGGTCCCGAGTTTAATTTCAGCTACTGCATCCACCAAAGTAAAGCTCTGGTGCTCTTTTCTCCCTCTCTCATTAGTACCCAAATCGAAAGAAAGAAAGAAAGAAAGAAAGAAAGAGAGAAGGAAAGAAAGGAAGAAACAAGGAAAGAAAGAGAGGGGGAGTAGAGAAAGAGAAAGAAAAACAATCCTGACTCAAGCTCACCAAGGAGACAGAGTAGCATTCAAAAAATCCTAGGAATGTTTGCACACCACACATCCAACAATGATTTGATATCAAACATCTATTAAATCACATGGCTCAAAAAAGGGAAGAAGACCTGAGTGGTAGATAGCATAACTGTCGTGCAAAGAGTATTTCATGCTCAAGTCTTCAAAAGTCACAGGTTCAATTCCCTGATACCGACATAACCCAGAGCTGAGCAGTGTTTTGGTGTTAAAAAAAGATTTTTCAAGAGATACACACATGGCTCGGAGATATGTGAAGAAACGTTCCACTTCACCAATCATTAGAGAAATGCAAATTAAAACTACGCTGAGATTTCACCTCACACTTGAGAGAATGGCCTACATCAACAAAACAGGAAACTACAGTTGTTGACAATGTTGTGGAGAAACAAGGACTCTACTACACTGCCGGTGGGAATGCAAACTACTGAAGCCCCTTTGGAAGATTGTATAGAGATCTTAAGCAAACAAAACTGGAAATATCTGTAGGAAAATTGTGAGGATGTAGTAGAGCCTGGCAAGGCTTGACCTGAGGGGTGCGACTATCCTGTCAGTCTCTCTCTCTACCGAGAAGTTGAACAAGAAGGACACAAGGACCCTAAAGGTTTCCCTTTCTTATCAGACTTCCTGCCTCACAAAGCATCCTGCATTTTTCTGCCTCCAGGAGCCCGGCATTCCTTAAAACATTACGCCAACTCCCCCTGCTCCACTCTGCATTCCTTGATACTATAGCCCCTCCTTTTATTATCTACATTATCAACCTTCTGCTTTGTCTAACAAATGACAAGTCCTCTACCCTATTCCCCTACCCATTCTGCTCATTTAATATATTCCTTTTCTACTCTCAAGACTGCAGGGTATTATTAATCCTACCAGTTAAAACCCTGGCAGCAGTTGCTAAGGAAGTTCCTACCTTTTTCACCTCTCTCTGCTCCTTTCCTAACCATGTATGGTATTGTCAAGCCACTTCCGTTTCCAACTTGGCTCTTCCCTGTTCCAACCTGGAGAAGCGGGCGGGTTTGCGCCACATGGCTTAACCAAGTGTACTACCGCCGGACTCTGGGGCGCTCGCATAAATAAAGATTAGGACTGCCTCACCGCCACGAGCTTGGTTCCTGGGTCATCTCTCTCTCGCACATCGCTAGCCTGACAATATCTTATGACCCAGCAGTACTACTCTTAGGCAGGGAATCATGGATTTGAAGGGACATATCCAACCCTAGGTTCATAGCTGCATTATTTACAATGGCCAAAGAGTGGAAGCAGCCTAAATGTCCACTGATGGATAACTGAAAAAAAAAAAAAACTTATAGGATATAGTCCGTGCAATACTCCTTTGTGATAAAAAATATATATATGATATTGTGTCCATTGGTATAAAAATGGATGAAACTGGAGGTGATTATGCTTAATGAAATAAGTGAAGAGATGAAAGGAAATACTAGATGATCTCACTCATATATGGAATCTAGAGAACTCAAACATATAAACAAACCTAAAACAGAAGAAGCAATTAAACTTCTTAACATTTTGTGACAACTATAGTGGTTATCATTGTGAAGGTGGAGGCAAAATGTGGAGCTATTCCTTATGACCCTTGTAACTCACTAAAATCATATACATACAAATTCTTAGGGATGAGGGGCAGGCAGAGTGACTTAGGAATAGAGTGCAAGTCTTATATTCATGAGGCCCTGTCTATGATCGCTTGAATTAGAGTCTAGAAGATGGTCAAGCTAATAATAAACACACACCTATCACAGGTGGGGCCCTGGATTAGATATACCACATGGGAATACTATGGGCAACACCAGTGGAACTCCACTGATACTTTAGTATATTTGCCTACCCCCCAATAAAAAAACAGAATAAAAATTGATCTATTCAGCATGCAAGAGGTCCTAGTGGGGCGTCAGGTGGTGGTGCACCTGTCTGAGTGTACAAGTCACAACGCACAAAGACTCAGGTTCAAGACCCTTGTCCCCACAAGGGGAAACCTCATGAGTGGTAGAGCAGGTGTGCAGGTGTTTCCTCTTTCTCCCCCCTCACCTCAATTTCTCATTTCATCTATCTTAAAAAAAAAAGTTCCGTTGGTATGGTGTCCATGGATCTTATGTTTGCCAAGAATCAAACCTGAGGCCTGAGACATGAGCTCTACCTATTGAACCATCTATTGTGTACACATTATTCATCAAAAAAGGATTATGCCTTGAATTAGAAACAGCACTTACATTTTAGTGCCTAGGAATTGTTTGAGGGATTCCTCTAACGTACTGGTCCTAGGGTCTCCGGTTTTACAGGCAGTTTCCAGAACACACTTTTTTTTTCATTTATTGTGAAGTGTGGACTTGGAAACCTGAGTGTAACACAAGGACTGGGAGTATCTGTTAAGATCTAGAACCCAGAGTATGTTGTCCATTCTCCTTTCAAAGGATGGAATATTCTCTACCGTTGTTGATCCAAGTTGAGCGCCTGGTCCTATGGGGGCCCACAAAGGGGTCTATTGTGTTGTTCCTGATAGAGATGACTGGTAATATTGGGGAGAGGGATTTATTCTAGGTCTAGGCCCATCATGTATGTTTGGGAAACTCATGACTCCCTGACTAGGGCTCCAGCTGACATGGTGGCCTGATAGTGACTAAAAAGTCATCGTTAAAGTATGCCAGTCTCTTATCCTTATTCAGCTTTTGCAGCCCTTACTTTGATAAGATTAGCTTTGGAGTGAGTGAGTGAGGTATAACAGGAGGTAGGTGAGGAGGGTATGTAAGTAGACACTATTTTATTTTGAACTTTATACTGACTCACTGCAGACTATTGTGTACTTTTGCTTTCAGGTATATATTTTGCCCTAATTTATGGATACTTGTGAACATATGCTCTATCTCCATATGCCCAGAGGGATAAAGAACAGGAAAGCTAGCAAGGGAGGGGATGAGATACGGAGTTCTGGTGGTGGGAATTGTGGGGAGTTGTCCCCCTCTCTTATCCTATGGTTTTGTCAATGTTTCCTTTTTAGAAATAAAAATGTTATTTTGTATTAAAAAAAATCTAGAACACAGAATTCCAACCTCCAGAGACCTTGAAGACAGACTAAACGTGAACTCAGACACCTGACCCAACATTAAAAAACCACTGGCTAAATATTCAGACTAGAGTTTTTGCAAGAATCTCATGCTCACCTGTATTTTGGAGCAATGCTTCATCTTATCCTCCTGAGGTATGGTGTTGGTGACAACTACTGCTTCAAAGCATGCGTTATTGATACGAGAAATGGCAGGACCAGAAAAAATTCCATGAGTCAAGATAGCATAAACTTTTGTGGCTCCAGCTGAGAGAAGTCTGGGGGGGGGGAAACAAAACAGTTAATCTGGATTGATCTTACCTGTCACTACAGAATGCAATTTAGGAATTGTCAGGAAATTGTGAGGAGCCTCACAAAGCACCCTGCATTCCTGATACTATGGCCTATCTACATAATCACTGTTTTGCCTGAAAGATCCCAACCCATTCCATTCTTTTGATCTATTTTCTCTGTAACCTCGAAACTCTCCCTACCTGCAGGGTAATATTAATCCTACCAGTTAAAACCCTTGCAACAGTTGCTAAGGAAGTGTCTACCTTCTCAGGCCCTTTTGCCTTTCTCTGCCCCTTTCCTAGTGATTTCTGTTTCTGACTTGCCACTTCCGGGTCTGCCCTTTAAAAAGCCTGGGCTCTCTGATCAATAAATACATTGCATTGTCTCGCCACCATGTGACTGTTCCTGAGTCATCTCCCTTGAGTCACTGAGTGAGTAGCAGCCCAGGCTGGCTGTGAGTTCTCTCCAACCCAAAGTATGCACCCAGGGAGAGGCACCCCCACGTTAGCCCGGCAAGGAATACATTCGTAAACTCGGGATATCATAACGAAATGACAAGAGTCTTATTCCTCATGATTCTGGAGGCTAGGAGTCTAAGATCAAGGTGCCTATTTGGGAAGCTTATTCCAAAGGAATTATCTTTCGCCTTACTGTTGGCCACCGATCTGGCTGTGTGCTTACATGTGTGGACACAAGAAACAAGCAGGAATCAGTAAGCTCTCTGGTGTTTCTTCCTTCTGGAGATTTACTTAATTTTAGTGAGCGAGAGACCGGAGCACTACTCATCTGCAGCTGATAAGAGTTCAAACCTGGGATCTGTGGCCGTTAAGGCATGAAAGTCTAGACCTCAACCACTGTGCTATCTCTCCAACCGTGGTATCTCTTCATCATGAGGGCAAATTATCAAGACCTCATTCAAATCTACCTCTGAAAGCCTTCACCTCCAAATACCATCATAATGGGTTAGTATCAACATACGAATTCATATTGGAGAAAAATCAGAATAGATTTGGATTCACACAAATTAGTGAACACAGACTACTTTCCTCAATAAAATCTAACTCCTCTTTTTCCGAGGCTCATAGTTGATTATATTTTTTACTATCCCTGTGTTCCGGGAGGTGGCACAGTGGATAAAGCATTGGATTCTCAACCATGAGGTCCCAAGTTCTGTCCCCAGCAGCACATGTGCCAGAGGCATGTCTGGTTCTTTCTCTCCTCCTATCTCTCTCATGAATAAATAAATCATTTCTTACTAGCCCTTGCAGAGTTAGATGAGGATATGTGACTTGATTAACCATAGAAATATAGGCAGAGGGTCAAGGAGATAAGAAGGCTAGTAGAATGCACACTTTACCCATTTTCAAGGTCCCAGCTGTGGTTTATCTTCCCCCCCACCAGTCTTGAAAGTGAAAGAAAAAAAAATCTGTAGGGAACAGAGGAATTGTGCTCGCCCTGGTGGCAATTAAAGAAAATATGTAAGCACTACTTTCAGTATATACTACTTGTTGGTTGTTTATAAATATATTCCATGACTGATTCTTTATCTTCTCCTCCCTTTCTGCATGGCCAAAATGAAATTTCTTAGAGCTATACATTAAAAATTAAAAATCCATTAAAAATACAGCACTAGACTAAATGTGAATGCTGCCATTGGAACACAGTATCTTAACATAGAAGTTATGTTAAGCTATGAGAAGCTGTGTTAAGACACTGACATTTTAAGGAGTTGATCAGCTATCGCAATTTTCATACCTCATAAATACAAGGATTCAAATCAGATTTAAAAAATATTTTACTTTAATGAGATAAAGAAAGAGAACCGACAGCATTGCGCTGGCTTGTAATGGTGCTTGGGGTTGAACATAGGACTTCAGAGCCTCAGGTATGAGTCTTTTTTGCAGAAAAATTATGCTCTCTCCCAATCCTCCAGCTTGTTAGTTCTAAGTACCAATTACTCAGCACTCACTTGTCAGCTGCATGACAGATTGTGCCACAAGTGTCGGCCATGTCATCCACCAAAATGGCCACCCGATCCTTCACATCCCCCACCAGCACCATGCGGTCCACTTCATTTGCCTTCTTTCGTTCTTTGTGAATCAAAGCAAAGTCCACATTCAACCGGTCTGCAATGGAGGTCACTCTGCAAAACAAGGTGTTCGGTTAAACCTGTGTGTCGGGATCTTAAAGCAAAAGAAATGGACTAAATAATGGGTCTGTTTTTAGGGGAGACTATACCTTGGAACAAATAGTTCCAGGGCTGGAAAAAATGCAAATTTGACCTATATCACAAACTGAATCTTAGAGATTAATGCTTTCATATTTTGAAAGCAGACTGTGAATGTTAGTCAAACTCAGATCATAATTCACTTAGGGTTATAGTAACTGACAGATGTCCTCACCAGTATGAGGAAGCAGCAATGCTAAGGTCCATTTCACTTAATGTATTGCTAGCAGCACAAAAAAATAGTTAACTAGAGTGCTGATCAACCCAATTTGACATGCAGATGTAGACATGAGAGAAATTGAATCTAACAGGAGAAGCAATACCTAGCCCATTCCACTATAAACTCCCCCCATCGTAATCTACCAACTGCCAATGTCAACTGTACCCACTTTGGGGATTCCTTTTATAAATGTCAGGAAAAAAATTTAATTAACCAGGCAAGTTGAGCCTCTCCGTAGAACCCAAAGTATCTCTAATTTTTTTTTTCCTTTTTTGTCAAATAAAACAACCCCGGTTGGAAGGTGGAATAGGAGGCACATATGTTTGGTGACAAACTGCCGTATTTGACCATATTTGCCATATTCATTCAAACAAAAATGCATCAAAATTTGCTGAAACAATGTAAATGACTGTGTGTCCTAGTGACATCTGTCCATACTCATGTGTGGAGAGACCTGCACTTTGTGGTGTTTTTCGAAATGTAATACTGATCTACAGCATTATGTCCTATTCCCCTGGTAACTATAGCCATGTATCTGAGTTTACTGGCTTGAAGAGAGCCTGTGACCATATAATACAGAATATGTAAGCTTGAACTGTGAAACGGGCATGTATTTGTACTCTGATCTAAATGAATCAGACCCTGTACTCTCCGCTATTATTGAATGGGCACATAATCAAATCTGTTTAGTTGAGGCAAACACTTGATTAAGATCCCAAACTGTTCATGTAAAATGGCCAATGGTGCTAGATGAAGCATAAAAGGCCAGGAGAAAGTCATTCCCTACAACTTCTTGAGAACTATGTGCGAGTTACAATTACACACTCAAAACCTTGCCAAGGGGAGTCAGGCGGTAGCACAGCGGTTTAAGCGCACATGGCGCAAAGTGCAAGGACCTGCGTAAGGATCCTGGTTCAAGCCCCCACCTCCCCACCTGCAGGGGAGTCACTTCACAGGCGGTGAAGCAGGTCTGCAGGTGCCTATCTTTCTCTCCCCCGCTGTCTCCCCCCCTCTCTCCATTTCTCTCTGTCCTATCTAACAATGATGACACCAATAATAATAACTACAACAACAATGAAAAAAAAAGGGCAACAAAAGGGAAAATAAATATTTTTTTAAAAGTGGTCCAGGAGGTGGCACAGTGGATAAAGCATTGGATTCTCAATCACGAGGTCCTGAGTTCAATCCTCGGTAGCACATGTACCAGAGTGATGTCTGGTTCTTTCTCTGTCTCCTATCTTTCTCATAAATAAATAAATTCTTAAAAAACAAACAAACAAACAAACAAAAAAACCTTGCCAAGATAGAAATGAAAGCTACTCATTTTAAAAATAGTCCACTATTGGGGAAAAAATACGTGCTTACTATAAAAAGTATAGCTTTGATGTCCATATTTAACACAGTATTTGCAGTCCCAATCAGAGCAATTAACAAAAAGAAATAAGGAATCAAAACTGGGAAAGAAGTCTTCCACTTCTTGCAGATAACATAAATATGGAAAACCTAAAAGATTCAACTTAAAATCTTTTTAGGAGCAGTAAACCAAATATAGTAGAATAATAGGCTATAAAAAAATCCAAAAGTGGTGGAATTTTTACATGCGAGAAAAGTCAAGAAAACAACCCCATTACAACTGTAATGAAATAAATCTAACAAAGCAGCAAACGATTTGTATACCTAATTATTAACAAAAAACGACAGTTACAAGCAGAAGACAAAAGGAAATGGATATCCCATGCTCATGGAACGGTAGAATTCACATTAAAATAACTATACTGCCCAAAGCATTATACAGATTCAAAATAATTCCTATTCAAATCCAAATGAAAGGAACTACAACAATTACTGGAATTTGCTTAGAACTACAAGAGATTCAGAATTCCCAAAGTAGTCCTAAGGGGGCAAAAAAAAAAAAAAAGATTTAGAATGGAGAAGTCATGTTGTCGACCATCAAACTATACTACAAAGATATAAAAATCAAAATACTCTATTATTCGAATGAAAGCAAACCCACGTGTCAATTGAATAGAATTGAGAACTCAGAAGAAATAAAGCCTCAAACATAAGGACAATTCATCTATAGACAATGGAGTAAAGAACATAAAACAGAGAGGGAAGTCTCAATATGAAAACCAAACAGCCACAAGCAAAAAAGTGGACTGGGACTACCACCTCACATCACATAGTAAACTCAAAATGGATCAAAAACTTAGGTGTTGAACCCCTAACTGTTGGGAGCCATAATGACACTGCACATCATGCCCCTAAGATGGCGCCGGCCATGTGGTGGATAAACCAGTCAAGTGGTAAACAACTTTGCGGAAGTTGGAGGATCCAACTGAACAGACTGCGTGCTGTACAGGTGATCTGTTTTATGATTGGTAGAAAGCTGCATGATCTATGAATGCTGCATGCTTGCTTAATGCCCATTAGCTGACTATGTAACACTGAAAGGTACTTAAGGCCATAAGAAGGAAATTAAGGAAATTGAGGAAAGAGACTCTGGTGTCCGTGTCGTTTTTGCGGGCCTACAGCGACACCTAACCATACTGAGAGGGGCCAGGCAGTGAAGCACCCCCGGTTAAGTGCACAAGGTATAATGCAAAAGGAGTTCAAGATCCTGCTCCCTACCTGCAATGGGGACGCTTCATGAGTGGTGAAGCAGGTCTGCAGGTGTCTTTTTTTCCCTTTTTGCCTCCCCCTCCTCACTTTTTCTCTCTTGTACAGAACAGAAAAAAAAAAGAAAAAGAAAACTGATTGCTGGGGGCAGATCTGTAGTGCTAGCACCTAGCTCCACTGATAACCCTGGAGGGAAAAATAAAATACATGGAAGAAAAATAAGCAGAACACTCTATAATAAGCTTCAGAGATGTACTTGGAACTCAACTCCAACAGCAAGGGAAACAAAAATAAACAAGTGAGAATACATCAGACAAAAAGGCTGCATATCAAAAGAAACTATCATTAGAACAAAAATCTATCCTACTGGGTGGAGAGAATATTTACTTAACATATCTGATTAAGAAGCTAATATTCCCACTAGGGAAAGATAGAAGAAACAGGCTGGGGGTATGGATTGACCTGCCAACATCCATGTCCAGCAGAGAAGCAACTACAGAAGCCAGACCTCCCACCTTCTGCATCCTAAAAAGAATTCTGATCCATATTCCCAAAGGAGGAGAAATGCTGAGGGAAGATGGCCAGAGGGCTCTGAATCTCAATTCCATCAGGACCAGAGAAGAGGGTGGGAGAAAGGACTTTCAGAAGTAGTAATAGATGTAGGTATGTCTTAGAAAGGAAGAGAGGACAGGACCATAGAAGAAAAAGGGTATATATATATATACATATACACATATATGTATATATATATTTATAGAAATAATAGTCAGGGAGTCGGGCAGTAGCGCAGCTGGTTAAGCACACATGGCGCCAAGCGCAAGGACCAGCGTAAGGATCCCGGTTCAAGTCCCCGGCTCCCCAACTGCAAGGGAGTTGCTTCACAGGTGGTGAAGCAGGTCTGCAGGTGTCTTGTCTTTCTCTCCCTCTCTGTCTTCCCCTCCTCTCTCTATTTCTCTCTGTCCTATCTAACAATGGCCTCAATAACAACAATAAAAAACAAGGGCGACAAAAGAGAAAATAAATAAATATAAAAAATGAAAAGAACTGAACAGGTGATTCAACAATATGCACTAGAAAAATAAAATGCTCATCACTTGGGAGTCGGGTGGTGGTGTAGCGGGTTAAGCGCATGTGGGGTTAAGCGCATGTGGGGTTAAGCGCATGTGACGCAAAGCACAAGCACTGGCCTATGGATCCCGGAGCCCCCGGCTCACCACTTGCAAGGAAGTCACTTCACAGGCAGTGAAGCAGGCCTGCAGGTGTCTATCTTTCTCTCCCCCTTTCTGTCTTCCCCTCCTCTCTCCATTTCTCTCTGTCCTATCCAACAACGACATCAATAATAACTACGACAACAAGAAAAAAGGGCAATAAAAGGGAAAAACAAT